>NC_073695.1:18903767-19272101 GCF_029784165.1 Wyeomyia smithii
ATAAAAATTGAAAAATCAACTTCCCGAGCGAAATTCTTGAAGTTTTTAATACTTATTTGAAAAAATTAGATATCGCGATTTTTGGTGATCCGTTTCACGAATTCTGACCCCATAACAAATTTCCAAACGGTTCCACTCTTAATGATTGCTGCTCCGTAATTGATCAGAATCAGTCATTTAGCGCAGTGAATCAACTGAATGGGGCTGGAAATGACCGACCATTCGTATTGCACAAGTATTGGTGATTCAATACTTGAATAATCAGTAACGGCGGCGGACGTGTCCTGAGGGAACAGGGAAGAAATGTTGGCGTGACCTCTGCTATCTGGAGACAGTGTAAAACTCTGCATCTTTATAGAGCTCATAGTAAGAAGATTTGTGTTATTAGGAAAGGGTACGTTTTGTAAGTATCACGAAAGTGATGCGATCATACCTACAGTCCTACCTGTCTCTATTTATTAATTTCCGGTTTATTCTCTAGAGAGATCAGTAATGCTTTATAAATGCACTACATTACGGTAAAGTATAGTATTTTAGATGCCTAATAACTTTGCCAAAGACACTGAAGAGCAAGGATGTTTCAAAAAATAGCAATAGCTGTTCAAAGTTAAATGTGTCGAAATAAATGCTGAAAATCAGTTTTTCTGACAAAACTACCAGTGTACCGGCTGAGTAGAAGTAACCTGTCGTATCGAGTTTATACACTGAGCAGGAGCAGTAAAAAAATTCAGGTAAACATTCTGGGCATAGATAGGATATACAACGTGTTGCAGGGGTTACTTCTGTTGGAAATCATACTGACGCCGGTAAGCTGGTAGTGTTGGCAGAAAAACAGATTGTGAGCATTTAATTCGACATACTCAACTTCGAAAAGCTATAGCATTTTTCAGGGACATCCTAGCTTTTTAGTGTGTTTGGAAAAGTTGTTAAGCATCGGAAAACCAACCTTTTGAAGTTGTGAATCGTATGGTTCAAGTCATTTTGAGCTCTTTAGAACGGAAAATGCAAAAAAGTAGGTTTTCCCATACAATTCTTTATACAAATTTGAAATGCAATGCGCCAAGCGGAGACAAAACAAATCGCCTTCCGATAAATTTGGGATTATTTGGGGCCCCAAAGAGAACAAAAAAAACTTGGTTCTGGTTTTGTGCTACTACTATTGAAATGTAGAAAATTATACTACACCATGTGGATCCGATTTAAATGAACATTCCGTAGAAGGCTGCTGGGGCCATGAACAAATGTGTGTGGTTTTCTTGTAAAAACATATAGGGTATCGAACGTCTTCGTCAGTTTTTTTCGGCCCCTTTTTGCATAAGATTGCTGCAGAAAAACTGCCGAAGTAAACCACTGAGGAAGACGTTCGATAACCTATGTTATATTTTCTTTTCTGGAACCGATTTTAATAAACGAACAGTAAAAATGTTGTTGGATCACGAACAAGCGCGTGTGGTTTGTTTAGTGAACATCAAAAGGGTATTAAATAAATGACCGCGAATAAAAAATGCTACACCCAAAACAAACGGGGAAGATTTTGTTACTTTCGAGCAAGATTTAGGTACTTTTTGTGTCTTATGACCGAGCATTAGACACAAAAAGTAATAAACTGTGGCCAGTCATGGCCCATCTTGCTACACCTCATTGTTCATCGCTTGAAAAAGAAAAAGAAAATAGTAAAAAGGTGTTATCCAAGACACGACCGCATGGTAGACGTGCAACTACGTAAATTATTATTCATCAAACTCTTCAGCTATATAATTATATCAGCGCGGGTATCATTCGCGGTTTAACCATGATACATTCATGCGTTATAAGAATAAAATTTGCAATTGCAAATCAAGACTATCACACGTATTTGGAAGAATTTTATCAAACTGCTACTGTGGTCAGAGGCCGCTGCAAATACGCTGTAATGTAATGCTCGTTACAATTCAACCGGTATAAACTAATCCGATTTCAAACAAAAAAGTTCGACATGTTCTGCTAACAATTTAAAAAAAAAATTAACAACATGTCATTGAGATGGAGATGGATGTTACGTCTCGTAAAAAGACGCTTTCAGCTGACACAAGAATTATGTGATTGTTTTCCTTTCAAGCTGCAACACACTACGGTACGTGTTATATTGTTGCGTTTGTGAGAACTTTATTGGTCCGGTATCGCTGGTAGCCAACATAAATGAAATTTTTTTGTCGTTCCTTCGTGTTGTGAAACTGGGAAAAATGTGAGAGTTTGAATAAAGGCTGAGCTAGTTAGAAAACATCTCCTAAAAAAGTATCGAGAACAAATAGTAAGCTCGTGATTGGATAGCAGCTGCTGCTTTCCCAATTGATTTTCAATTTATTTTTTCAATGGTGTGTTATTGGAAATAAATGCCGATAATTATACCAAAAGTTTAGGGAAAATTTCACCAATTGATTGAGATGTCAGCGTTTTGTTTAGTAAAAGTTACATTACATGCATTCGAAACGGCACATGGCAGTACTGTACTGTTAGTACTGCCAAACTAAACTAAACTGATTAGGATGTGATTTAAAAAAGTATATTTCAAAGTCTTTTAAATCATCAACATCTAGAGAAACACATATAGGTACCTGGCAGCTCTTGTCCGTTTTTCTCTACTGTATGTGTACGACGAACCAACTAATTCACATACACCGGATGAATTGGAGATGGAAGAACCATGTGCAAAATATACGACAATTTGTGTTGTTACTTGAGTGGAGATGTATCTTCTTGCTTTAAAAGAAAAATTACGGCAACATCGAGAGCGTCATTAAAAAATTGCCTACTTTTGAATGCTTGAAGCTCAGTCAGTCGGAAAATTAGCTAGGCGTCCACCAAAATACGAAAAAATGTGATTTTGTGATGCTAACTAACCTGTATTATTGAAAAATTTAGAGCCTCGTTGAACCGGCAGAGCAGCAGCTAATTTAAGCGCAGCAAGGTTGAGCAGGCGACTCACTCGATCGCAGTGTTCCGCACGGACCAACCGGCAGACTGTAGCACTGCATAGCATTGCTGAACATGTCCGGAAATGTTAGCAATTTTGTCCGGAATCGTCACGTCGCGTTTACTGTCATCCTTTTTCGGCCACTGCTAATAGCTGTGAGTGTGTTATTATTGTTGCGTCTTGTACGCTTGCTGTGCGAAGCAGAGAATTATGGTACAAAAGAACCCGAACCATCCTGTGTCATCCGCAAATCCAAAATCAACGCTTCTTTTCAAGGTTATCAATTAACGCCTTTTTTCAAGGTTATCAATCAGTTAAAAAAATGTTGAAAGAGGATCATCACTGAAATTTACCACTTCACACCATTGAATTGATTACATAAAAATACGTTGACAATGCACAATGCACAATGGTCCAGAAATTAAATTTAGGGGGAAATTTGGGTCTAGAGCTCTATAGCAACATTTTAGAGAAAAACTTTCTTCTGCAAAGTTGTTACATATGATAAAGCGCTTATTGAAAAATTATCAAAAATTAGGGTGACCAACATTTTCAATGCAAAAAAGTATCTAACTTTTTTATCTTTGCAGATAGAAGAAAAATTTGTTCTACAATGTTAAAGCTCCATTTATTTCAAGTAGCTTTGCAAAAAAAGTTTTTCTCTATCTTTGAAAACAACCGATTTATATTGAAAAAACACATTTTGCGCTCTAACTTTTTTACTTCAAGATTCATCTCAAAACTGTCTTTGAAAAACTTTTAGAGCTTTTCAGGAGAAACAATTTGCAATGCTGACATCGTAAATATCTCAATTTTACTCAAGGTTATTAATATTTTTCATCAAAAAATATGCGTTTTTCATTTGTATGTCATTTTTTTTGGGCAGAATATAAAAAATATCTCTTAGTCTCATTTTGAAGGGCATACTTGACTCTATAAATGGAGAAATTTTTAAAAATATGTTATTTTTTAAATTTATTTATTCTCGCTTATTTTCCGTCGGTCTAGTTCCGCCACTATTGTGGCCAATCACCGACGCCCAGGGAGGCGACTCCACACCCAGGACCCTAACTCACGACCTGTTTATTAACGGACCGGCGCCAACGGCTTTACTTACTCATGCGATGGAAGGCGTGATCCCAGAGATTTTTCGCCTCAGAAAATCTCCCGGTGTCGGCTAAGATTGAATCTAGACCAGTTGGGTTGGTTGTGAGTGGATCACGCCACCTCACAACCATCGACACCTATGTCGGCGATGAGATTCGAACCCAGGCGTCGAGCGTGGTTGGCGGATACGTTACCAACCACACTAGGCCCCCGCTTTTTTTTTAAATTTGAGTAAATTCAATTTAAAAACAAGACAAAAATTCCAATAATTTTATACATTATGCATATAAATGCACCCAGATTTATTTTTTGGTATTTTTTCTTATAACTAGACGTAATTAAACTAGACGAAAATCGATCAACTGGTTCAGAAGTTATGATTGTTTTTAAATAAAATACATCGAATATAAACGTTTTTATGGTCACCCTATTTCGGAGTTAGTTCCTTCAAAAACCCAACGAAACAATATGGGTTTGATTATTTTCAACATAGATGCATCCCTATGATTTTGAGCACAATTGAAGCACTTAGCGTGACCAACTTCAACTTCAGTTATTTTCGTTGTTTTTCAGAAACTGAAATTGGTCATCTTCGAATTCAAGATGGTGTCCAGGGTCAATGCTTGGCTTTTATACATTATTTCGATTACGGAAATATTCATATGTAGTAGTATTCGGCTGTTTCTCAGAAGTTGCCATCTTACAATTCAAAATGGTGTCTGAGGTGAATTTTTAGCATCATTCTAGTTAAAGAAGTTCTCATATTGGGTGGTATTCATCACTTTAGGCTATTGTTCTGAAACCGGAAGTCACCATCCTGGATTTTAAAATAGCATTTGGAAACAATTTCTGGCCCCTGAGCGTCATTCTGGTTCAAGAAACACTCAGAATAGGTGTTATTTAGTCATTTTCGGCTGTTTTCCAAAAACCGGAAGTCACAATCTTATAGTTCAAAATGATGTCTGTGGTTGATTCTAGCTCCTGTGTATCGATCTGGTATCGAAGTATCTCATGTTGGATGGAAATCGGCCATTTTTGGCTGTTTTTCAAAAGCGGAAGTCGCCATCTTGGATTTCAAAATGGCATTTGGAGACAATTTCTGGCCTCTGAGCATCATTCTGGTTAAAGAAACACCCATATTTGGTTGTTTTTGAGTCATTTTCGACAGTTTCCCAGTCACCAAAAGTCGCCATTTTACAACTCAAAATGTTGTCTGAGGTCGATTTGTGGTTTCAATGCAACATCACGATTTCGGAAATACCCATATTGGGTGGTATTTGTTCATATCCCGCTGTATTTCAGAAACCGGAAGTCGCCATCTTGGATTTTAAAAAGATATTTGAAGACATTTTTCGGATAGATACCGGAAATTTCCTGGCGTCTGGAGTCGAAAATTTTTCTTGCTCTCAAAAACATCAACATATCAAATTTGGTTCCATTTGCTTGATTATCTCTCTCGAGATGTGCAGAAATTTATGTGGAACCCCTCCTTTCAGAAGAAGGAGGGGTGACGAAACAGTATAGACCATTATAGATCTTTGTTACCCCTAAAAATATTCACCAGCCGAATTTAGTTCCATTCATTTGGTTAGTTCTAGAGATGTGCAGATATTTGTGTTTCATTTGATTGGAACCCCTCCCTCACATAAGAGGGAGAGGTGTCGAACCATTATAGAGATATTTGTTACCTCTAAAAACATTCACATGCCAAATTTGGTTCCCGAGCTGTGCGAAATTCGTGTTTCTTTTGTATGGGACCCTTCCCTTTTAAAAGAGGGAGGGGTGTCAAACTGTTATGGATATATTTAATACCCCTAAAAACATCCACCTGCCAAATTTGGTTTCATTTGCTTGGTTAGTTTTCGAGATGTGCATGAATTTGTGTTTCATTTGTATGGGACCCCTTCCTTCCAGAAGAGGGAGGGGTCTCGAACTATCTTAGTCAACTTTCTCGGCCCCCAAAACCCCTACATACAAAATTTCATGCCGATCGGTTCAGTAGTTTCCAAGCCTATATGGAACAGACAGAGCTGTTTAGATAGAGAAAAAGTTTCAATAAAATCATGTTTTCCAGGATTCTTCACATTAATTTTAATTATCACACATTGGGCCACTGTTCGGTAAAACGAACAGTGAAAAACTTAGTTGTGGAGAGTCGGTAAAAATTTTCTTCGTCTTTTTTTTTTTCTTGATTAGAAATGGACCGTGGACATTACACATATATCCCCTCCCCCCCACGAAGCTGTCCACGTGGAATGTGGACGACCCCTAAGGGATTTAAACGCTACAGCCATTTCTGCAAGATATGCTAGAGAATGGTTTTTGACTTAAAGACTATGAATAAAACCATATTTAGATTTCAGAGTACTTTGATTATATTCAGAATTAAGATTTTTCCCGGTCAACTAATTTTTTCAAGACAAGTGATAGGAAGAATTTCATCATCTTGAATCCACAATTTAATGATGGGTGTTATTTCTCACCGTTTTCTCACTTATATAAATTCCGTTCACAATTTTGCGCTGGGCGATTCCCACAATATGTGGCATTAAATTATGTTATTATTCATGACTAAATCCTTGAGGTATAAACCCATAAAAAGGGGCAAGCAAGAAAGATCTTTCAACAATCACGTATCTACCCTTGTCGTCATGCACCCGGTCACGACCTTCTGTTGATGTTTTTTGTTTGTCGTCACGATTGGTGTACTTTTTGCACTGGGTTGCACGTCCAGCACATTTTCGCTGGTCCTGCAGGCCACCACCATTACATAACTTTTGCGTTTTGGTGCTTTTTACGTTGATTTGTGTCCCATCCAAACTTCGGTCCAAACGGTAAAAGTTGTTTAGTAGTTAGTTTACAACCCTCAGTGGCATGTCACTTGCAGAAAACTCGATGCAGCGCTCAATTCACTGGCGAACATATTTTTTTATAAGAAATAAATCAATGCAGACGGCATTCTCTTCTGGGATTCGATAACCGTTCTAATATTCACTGACATTTGGATGCCGGGTATTCATTGGTACGTTGTTTGTTTAACGACAGCAATCTCAAGCACGGAATTCATTATTCATTGCATTCTAACCTAGTCTTCGCGTTCGCACACGAAGCTCGCTCCAGAGTGGCCTCTAATGGAGCATGCAGCGCACGTTTTGCTATTGAAAAGCAATAGAAATTGATGATCAATTTTAAGTCGCGTAGACATTAAATATCGACTCCTAATAGGTATTGATAATAGGTAAGCAGTGACTGGTTAATACTGTGGTATTAACAAGCAAAGAGAGAATTTGTACGATATTATTACAGTGTGCCATATAAAAAGCAAAGTTAGAAGAAAGTCATCATGTTAAGCTTCGATTATTTCAACTCAACATAAATGTAACCTAATGCTCTGTGGAATTGGATTGAATTAAAATCGTAGTTTGTGTGAAAGATCGACCGAAAGTGCACAAGGGATCTGAGAGGATTTCTTTCCAGGAAAATTCCAGCTTTAAAATTGACGAAAATGGTACAAAAAGATTTATGAATTTTTATTTTGCTTCGCGTTTCATATACATCAATAGCTTTGGCAAATGCTCTTTTGTTATTTTTTATATTCTAATTAAAATGTACATTGTACAAAATAAAAACGCTGCTATTCTGCCGTAGTTTTTAGCATGCTTACTCAACCTATGTATTTAATTAATAAAAGTAATAAGCTATCTGACTAGCAGGTATTTTAACAAATTCTTTCGTTATAAATAGTGCTTTTCACTATAATCAATCGAAAATCAACTGTCTTTTTATGTAATTCTGTTGCACATGTCGTTCCCTTATGTTAATTGAATTCAATATTTTACGACAGCCTAATAAACTAGTCTCAAGACCTTCTATAGTCAATAGTAAACGCTCTTTTTCACGACGGTAGCAGAAGCAACATAAATTCACATTCATTTTCAAAACGTGTTGAACATTCAAACAAGCTATTAGTTATCCTATTCCTGTGGATTTGAAAAAGTTACGATGCAATCAGTTCCGTTGCATATAACTATATGGCACGCAGGAGATTCATTCGTTCGTTCGAGCACATTTTCAGGGATAAGAGATTCAAACTGGCACAAACTTCGATAAAGTGCTCTTCTCATATTGTATCAAACGGTGGGAGAGTAAGTTCTAAATTGGCAAGTTTTGTTTAGTGTAATTTATTTGTGATTTGTTCTCGCAATTACCCTCCTGTCAGGCCGAAGTTATGTCCTTGTTTGTGCTTGTGTGTACCTTCACTGTTTGTTTACTGTTTGTGACGTTATCGTGTGTCTTCACAGGATCTGGTCAAAAGATAAACTGCAAGAAAGCACTGGCTGGGTGAAAGTTAGCTTTCTCCTCTGTGTCGATTCCAGCGGGCGAAGTTTGGCTAGTTGTCATGTCTTTTAAATTCATGAAGCCGTACTCTTTAGCATGATGACACTGTACTCTACGGTGCTGTTAAACGATTCGAAGCGTTGTTTGTAGAAAAAAAGAGAAGAGTGAAAAAGAAAGTTACTCCGTCGTTTTGAATTGCGATTCCGTGGTTACTTGTTACTGAAACCTGATACATTTATATTTTGTTACTTGTTTAAAATTGTCAAATAATTTACCTTTAAAATTAACTATCAAATTTATGCAAATATTCAAGCTCCGGGTGCGTTTGAAGTGATAAACAATTTAACAATGCCAAAAATGTCTGAAATGTTAATAATCTCAAAAATATCGTAAATGAAAAAATGTCATTAATATCATAAATGTCATAAATGTCATAAATGTCATAAATGTCATATATGTCATATATGTCATAAATGTCATAAATGTCATAAATGTCATAAATATCATAAATGTCATAAATGTCATAAATGTCATAAATGTCATAAATGTCATAAATGACATAAATGTCATAAATGTCATAAATGTCATAAATGTCATAAATGTCATAAATGTCATAAATATCATATATGTCATATATGTCATAAATGTTAAAAATGTCAAGAAAGTTAAAAATGTCAAAAAAGTTAAAAATGTCAGAAAAGTTAAAAACGTCGTTAATGTCAAATATGTTCAAAATGTCAGAAATATTGAAAATGCCAAATGTATCTAGAGAGTTAGAAACGTGAAAAATGACAAAATTGTTCAAGAACACAGCCTGTTTTATTCCCAAATCATGCTTGGACAAATAAATTCAAGTGCGTGGAAGTCGAAATTTAGTACTGAATGAAAAAAAAGCTTAACAAGAAGTTTAATCTTTGACAACCAGTTCCATTACAATCGCCTACACAACCGATAAATTATTCCACAAGCTTGCTGCAAAATCAACAAAAGCTGTCTATTACATCGCTTAACGCCGTAAAAACTTACTTTTCCTATAGATTCGTGCTACAGTCCCATATACAGTGGTGGTGAAAATTTGCACAGCCCGCAAGGTGTTGGTGGTGGAAAAGTGCTCGGTTCGCATGATTATTCAACTAAAACAAACGGTGCCGTCGTTGTGGTTAAACTAAAAAGCAACAATCAAACATGAACACAATAATAATAAATAAATGGTGAGCTGGCCAGAGCTGCAAATGAGTCGATGGTAAAATACATTGGAACGCGATCAAAATTAAATCACGATAGCAGGAGGTCAAACATTACAGAGGCAATTAACGTTGGAATTATGCTGAACGCATGGAAACAAATGATGGACAGAATTGACAGAAACAATCCTGAACTATATATGATGCCAGTTCCAGATTGAAGCTTTCAGTGCACAGTGGGAATTCGTTGCTCATCGAAGAACAATGACAAATTCCAATCAATCACCAATTATGTTTTATTTGTAATTAAATAGTGTCAAAGTAAGAGAATCCAATTTTCCGGATTGTTTTTTAATCTATCAATTTCTTTTTGGATTAAATAAAACTTCTATTCTCAGCTTTAATCGATGCGATTAATAGTAGCCTACAGTCGTGCCAAAAATGCTTTACACTGCACGAGGATAATGCTCCAATAAATCGCTGACTCTGGCTTCAAGCCTGATGGTAATTGCTGCACTGTCAACATAAGCGCATGAACTGATAATCGATCACCGTTTTTACGGCAGGGAAAACCCGGGTGAAAATGGATCGTTTTTAAAAAAGCGTGCGCTACCAATCAAGTGACAATTTGGCCTACAACTGCAGTCGCAATTAATTTACTCAGCAGCCTGCTGGGTATGGAATATTCAGGGATTGTTTTTTACAGCTGCAGGCTGGTGTCAGACTGGATTCATCTTGATGGACAGGTTTATTACCCGTTTTAAAATTTTAATTATCTGATTGAAAAGCAAAAGCATTTTTTTATGCTCGTCCAATTCATTAGGTATCCGAAACAAATGCAAATAACATTTCTGCACTGGCTTTCTTAGAAGCAATTTAGCAAAATACAGGGAGATGAACCAACTGAGAGAGAATTCACGCCTATGCATCCAGCCGCTAGCAGCACCCTTTTATGGTGATTGCATACTTGAAATCTAAAAAAAGTTTTGGATAAAAAAAGCAAGGTTTTTCTTCGAAAAGGTTCGAGAAATTTGATCGAATATTTTGAAAATCGTTTACAATATTTTGAAAGTCGTACTTTCATTGATTACTTTGCATCGATGAAAAAAATTTACATTTATCTGAGAGGATGTTTCCAATTCGACGACGAGTTTGAGTGAAATCATTCCAAAGTTTACTTTGATAAATTATCTTATCAATCATCTTGGAAAAGCAGCGAAATTAGGATGATAAATAAAATTTTGGTGCGCGATTAAAAAAAAGGACCAATAGATTTTAAAATTTTTGTACAAACTATCCTGAACTGGGAAGTAACCCATTAAAATGAATGAGACCAATTAAAATGAATGAGACACGCAACACGTAACACGAATAACACGTCATGCAACAGGAGATTATCCGGGGGTAACGAAATTGTGAATAAAATGAAGAAAAAAACAATACCAACCGTATGCTTTCCGTTCGGGAGCGGGGCGAATAATCTTTGCTGATGGATCCCGGTTACAGTTACAGTATGGTTTATGTGGATTATAGTTTGTTCCCGGTGAAAAAGAGATGAACAACAAGACAGGAAATGAAAATCGCAGGACAGCCGATGGCGATGCGATTGTCACGCGTCATTCCGATTGTTGAAGCAGTTAATGGCAGAAAAAAGATAAATAATTGTTAATTAGAATAATACCTATACACGAATCGGGCTTAAATTATGTTACAGTATTTAACACGTCATAGATTATCAATGTTCTCTCATCAACATTTGCGGATTCACTTACTGATAATACATGCTGTGAATTTATATAGCTTTTCTATAACGAAGAGCTCACTTTCGGAGATGCACACACGAACAAACAGATAGAGGAGCATGCGACCAATACGTTTTCCGAGCTTACCTGCGATTGTGATTCGAGCCCTTACCGGGTCGTAAGATGTTCCTTTCGTCTCTCCAGCGGTAGAAATGATGGCGCAACGTTTGCCGCACTTCGGAGTTAAAAAAGCAATACAGTAGTGATACAACGAAACCCTGGAATCAGAAATACGAATGACATTAATAATTTCAAAGATCCTAAAAAAAAAAAAAAATCAAATACAAATGCCGGCGGATATTACATTCACCTAACTGATTGACAACCATTGGAAAGCGCATATCACAAACGAGTGAAATTGACCAACCCAACCGGAAATTGTTTTCACTGTCAGCAACAGTGAATATGTTTGCAGATTCTACTCTACATTCGAGTCAAACTTTTCCATCGAATAGCTTTGTCAGAGCCGGAAAGCGCTAAGTAAAAACCATAACCAATAATCCGTTTGTAGCTTTTTGTACCATTCCATGACTAATCCGGCAACCCCCTCCCCCCCGCCAGGTTGACATCTTACCTGTGTGCTCAGTAGGGTAGCTCTCGAGACCGCAAAGATGTGGCTACCGACGCCTTCGTTCGGACCGTAAATCACGATCAGATAGGTAATGCCAAGCAACGGAATAAGCACCAGCAGTGCCTTCGACGCCTTCCGGTATTGCCTCGTCTCCACCGTATTGGCCGACCGCAGTTTGGTGATGAGGACCTGAAATGTGTGTATGGTTTTTTTTTGTCGTTGGTTGTTAGTGTAAATGGGAAATGGTGAGAAACAGCTTGAAAAAAGAAACACGTTGTAGAATTTAATAACCCGGTTAGCCGGAAAACGTTATTCAAACAACCAGATTTGTGTTTTGTGGTTACGTACACAGGGATAAAGTCGTTTATTTGGTTGACGTTGAAGCTGGTATTTGAAGCTGTAACTAAGAGATGTAGATATGCAGTAGGGAACAGATGTGTTCTGATTTCGAGTGTGATATCGCACTTTATTTGTTACTTATGCGATTGGGGAACCAAAAACTGTTATAAATAAATAGGGTTTAGTGTATAAATATTGTGGGATATTATTTGTTACTTAATTCGAATCGAGGTTCAGAAGAAAGCGAATTTTAAGTGACTGTTTGACGACCTGAAAACCTTGAAACTGAATTCGATGGAAATGCTCCCCGCCACCGTGGTCTTGGTTTCATGCTTAGCGGTCACGCACAGACTGTGCTTATGAAGTGAAAACCAACCAATGAAAGAGTAATCGTGGCCTGATCCAGATCACGGGTTCGGAACCTTACCATAATTCAGTGTTCTGCCCCAACCGATGCCGCTGAGCTAATGGACGAGGAGAACTTTTATAGTCAACTAAATACCATCGTGGATCGGGGTTCCACAAGGCGACTTCAATGCAAAGATCGGCACCGATAACACGGACTATGAGCGCGTCATGGAACGTCATGGGCTATTTGCAGAGTTCGACATGGTCACGGGGGTTCACTCGTTCTCCATCGGCCATTTCCCAAAGTCACGTGGGTATCCCGTGATGGACAACCCGAGAATCGGATCGACCACATCTGCATTAGCCGAAAATAAAACGTAGAACGTCCGAAATAAACGTCCATATATCATCACTTTCTGATTGGCGAGATCCGCCCTCGCATCGCGCGGATTCAGCGCTGGAAGAAGAGGCTTGGATGGCGATATAACACACGCCGACTAGAAGATCGAGCTGTGAAGAGATTGTTCGTTGGCAAACTGGAGATCAGAACAGGGAATATTCTGGACAGTAGAGCAACAATGGACGGCCATCAAGAACGCCTTTATCGAGACTAGCGAGAATACTTACTTTACTTTACTTTAAAGGCGACAGACCGATTATCGATCCAACGCCGAATCCAGAATACGTCGCCATGTCCTTCGGTCTTGGGCTGCTATCCTCTAATCGCCCCTAACACCTATTTCGCGTGCATCCTCGTCAACAGCACACATCCAACGAGTGCGGGGTCTACCTCGAAGTCGTCGACCTCTATCGGGATTCCTGCCAAATATAGCATTCGCTTGACGCTCATCCGGCATTCTCGCTACTTGCCCAGCCCACTGAAGCCTGCCGTGTTTTATCCGCTTGACTATATCCGCCGATTTGTATGCCTGGTACACTTCATGGTGCATGCGTCTGCGCCAAACACCATTTTCTAGTTTGCCGCCAAAGATTGAACGCAAAATCCTACGCTCAAAAACACCAAGAGCTCGCCGATCAGCCTCTTTCAGTGTACATGATTCATGGCCGTAGAGGGCCACCGGAAGAATCAGTGTTTTATAAAGTGCAAGTTTAGTTCGGATTTGCAGACTGCGGGACCTTAGCTGGTTACGTAATCCGTAAAAAGCCCTGTTTGTGGCTGCTATCCGCCTCTTTATCTCACGGCTCACCTCGTTGTCACATGTCACTAATGTGCCCAGGTAAATAAATTCGTCGACTATTTTAAAAGTTTCCCCATCTAGCACCACCGCAGCACCAACCTCCGACGGACTACCACGCACTCTGCCAGCCACCATGTATTTCGTTTTGGCAGAGTTTATGACAAGCCCTAATCTCGCAGCTTCTCTCCTGAGAGGTCCGAAGGCCTCTTCCACAGCTCTACGGTTGATACCAATGATGTCGATATCGGCCGCAAAACCGAGAAGCATGTGCGACTTCGTAATGATGGTGCCGCTTCTCTGCACACCAGCCCTCCGTATAGCACCTTCCAATGCGATGTTGAACAATAAGTTCGACAGCCCGTCACCCTAACGTCACGAACGAGTCCGATATCTCACCGGCTATCCTGACGCTTGATGTAGAACCTTCAAGGGTGGCACGTATCAGCCTAATCAGCTTTGTTGGGAAGCCATGTTCCATCATAATCTGCCATAACTCATTCCTCTTGACTGAATCGTACGCTGCCCTGAAGTCTATGAGCAGATGGTGCGTCTGCAAGTTGTATTCTCGAAATTTATCGAGGATTTGTCGCAAGGTAAACATTTGGTGGATGGTGGATCCACAGCTTGGCCATCATTCTCAATAGTCATCCTGCTCCTTTCGACTCCACTGTTTCCCTCACCGTTCAACAGCACACTGAAGTGTTCCTTCCAACGCCTGACCACCTCTGTTTTATCGGTTATCAGGTTCCCCTCCCTATCGTTGCACATGACAGGGGCTGACACGTTCCGATTCCTGATTCCGTTGACCTTCTTGTAGAAGCTCCTCGCATCGTGCCTGGAGAGGCAACCTTCCGCCTCCGCAAGAATACGCTCCCAATGCTGTCGTTTCTTCCGGCGGTGGAGTCTCTTTTCAGCGGCTCTTGCATCTCGATATCTACCCATGCTCTGACGAGTCACAGCCGTGGCCAACATGTGACCCCTGGCGCGGTTCTTCTCTTCCGTCACTCGCTGGCACTCAGCGTCAAACCACTCATTGGGCGCAGCTGCCGCAGTTGTACCCAACACTTCTCGCGCTGTAGTGCTGATCGAACTGTGGATGTGCCTCCACTGTTCATTCAGGTTCCCTTCAGCTCTTTCCTCAATCCGTTCATCAACTTTCTGCGAGTACTCTGCAGCTACTCCTTCAGTTGATTGGATGTTCAACTGCATCCTCCTCGTTGCCTTGGATTTCAGCACGTTGGACAGCCTGGCGCGGATTTTGGCTACTACGAGATAGTGTTCCGAGTCAACGTTCGGTCCTCTGAACGACCTCACGTCTGTAACGTCTGAAAAGTGCCGTCCATCAATCAGAACGTGGTCAATTTGAGAGTAAAGCTCTCCATTCGGGTGCATCCAGGTGTGCTTACGTATGTTCCGGCGTTCAAAATAAGTGCTACAGATAGCCATCCCCCTAGCTGCAGCGAAATTAACAAGCCTTAGGCCATTGTCGTTCGTAGTAGAGTGGAAGCTTTCCCTACCAGTTACGGGGCGGAAGAAGTCTTCCTGCCCGACCTGTGCATTTGAATCTCCGATGACAATCTTTATATCGTGTCCTGGGCACTCATTGTATGTCTTTTCCAGGAGCTCATAGAACTCCTCCTTTTCGTCATCGGGTTTCACGTTGGTCGGTGCGTACACATTTATTAGGCTGTAATTGAAGAATTTGCCCTTAATTCTCAACACGCATATACGGTCACTGATCGGCCTCCATCTAATGACACCCTTCATCTGTTTTCCAATTAGCACGAAACCGACTAGCGAGAATAATCTGGATCAATTGCGTACCCAGAGGAAAGAACGGATCACAGAGGAACTTGGCGGAAAACCCAAAGGAGTCAAGAGTAAAGCCCGTTAATTCGGCCTTGGAGGAATGTTAAACCCTCTTGTAGACGAGACAAACTAGCGTGAGCGGACTCTCTTGTGAAGAACGCGACCGGACAGCTACTTACCGACCCCACTGACCAGATGAAACATTGGTTTAAGTACTGCGAACAACTTCTTCAAGTTTCGACAGCCGAACAGTTATCAAAGTCTCGACAGGACTCGTTGGTGCGACGTACGAATCGCATCAACTCCGAAGCACCTATCCGATGTATGAAATCCAAAAAAGCTCCCGGGATCGATCGCATATCAGCAGAGACTCGAAGCTGACCCCATGCTATCCGCTTTATAATAAATAAAAATCTGGAACACCACTACATTTCCGGTCGACTGGCGAAAGGAAGGCGTCTTAGTGAAGGACCCCAAGAAAGTGGAATTTGACTGTATGCGGCTGGATTGTGTGCCGGACGATCCTGTGTGGACCATAATGTCACGCTGCGCATTGTCCTGCAGTAGGCCAACGAATTCCAAGAGTCCCTATGCTTGGTATTCATTGACTACGAAAAATTTTTTACCGACTCAACCACAAAAATCTTTGCGGAGCCATGAGATGTAAAGGGGTAGATAAAATCGTCTACCTCATCGAAGTGCGAGAGCCCTGCCTAACGGTGCCTTGTCCCTATTCGGGTTGTCACTGTCACAGGTGTGAGGCAATGATGTATATTATCACCGCTACTGTTCCTCAGCGTTATCGACGAGATCATGGTAGGTTCAATTGACCATGTTTCGAACCGGAGCTGCTCTGGCAGCCTATCGCTATGGAGCACCTCAACGGCTCCGATTTGGCTAATAATGTTGCATCACTAGCTAGATCTGGCGATATGCTTCTCGGCGGCTGGTCTTTCAGGTTTATAGTATCAGAGATAGAAACTGAAATCCAGCAGAACATGGCTGCAAAGGCAGACCCAGGGGGTTGTGGCGGCGCAGCTTCAACAAGGAAATCACAAAAGTCGATAGAAATCTGACTTGGATCCGGATCAAGGCTGAAGCGAGCAGCCGACCAGGATGAAAAACGCATAAGTAAATAAGTAGGTTTCGTCTTTACCTTAGACTTCACAGTAGTATTTCGAACTTAATTTTCTTATTTGCCACCCGTCAGTCGGTATCGTTAGAACGAACAGAATTTGGTTGTCACCTAGCCGTACAACTGCAATATGCAATACGCAACAGCGGTATGAACTGTTGCGTGGTTGAGAGTACAGCACCTCTTCAAATTTGCTTCAATCTGACCCGAGAAAAATTTGCCTATTTCATGTTTACCAACATGAAATAGGATTTTCGATCAATATAATACTGTAATTATCGTATTGGCATACCAAAGAAAGATATCATTATGTGCTTGTTCCAAAGTTCTCGAGACCCCAAAAGATCCGTCGCTACCAATTAGTCGCAGTTCCTTTCGTTATGGACTTGCCCAACGGATGCAGGATTTCAAGTGGATGCTATAAAAACTGGCTCATTACCTTGGAACGTCACATTCTGAACAATTCGCAACTTTTTCTGGAGTGCCGTAAAGGAGCAATCTGGGCCCATTCTTGTTTTCACTCTTCATTAATAACGTTGATCCTATATTATAACAAGGTATACGGCTCCTTGTAGTAATATAGCAACAACGTCACTGATGATGAGTGAAAATAAAAATGGGCCCAAATTGCTCCCTTGCGGCAAGATGTACACAGTTCCTTAGGTTCTTCGTAGCCGTGAGATTGCCGAGTCTGCTTTGATAAGCGGGTGGTCGTGGGTTCGAATATTAATACAATCATGGCCATTTGAAGTCAACGGGCTCAAGCACAGGTATATTCCCAAGCTCTCTATTTAACCTTCTATAACGTTGAATTCTACAAAGACTTTCCAGGACAATGTGACATTATTGTGATATCAGAAATGATCAATGTTTCTGGTCGCAGTGATGAGTCCATACAAGATGTGAAAATCTTTCAAAGTGGCAGGCCCAGCCTTCATCTTCCCGGAACGACGGTTGAGTATTCGCGAAGTGGCTTGTTGTGCTTCATGCACACTCTTTACTCTTATACCTCATAGCTAACCACCTGGAGACTGGCAGTTAGCTGCCACTGGCGTGTTGGTGTTTGACCCGTCGCACACGTTGTAGATCTGGGACAATCGGAAAATCTTCGCACATCTTCCGAACTAAGTTGTGGGGAATAGTGTCTGGCCCGCTCCCTACCATCATGCAGCCTCTCGCATGCGCAAAACGTGGGCATAAGAAGAAGACATGCCAGCAGCATGACAGAATCAGGTTGAAGTTTACTTCTCCGTGGCGCCTCCAGACCCATCCGGATATCTCCGGGATAGGTCGGTGCGTCCACCTACCTTCCGCGAAATTGGACCATTCCCGCTGCCATCTGAGAATGACCTTCTGGTACCTCGTATGACCGGGTGTCACGTTGATTGAAGCACTCTGTATCCTCCTTAACCCGTAAAGACCCGGGACGGAACTTGTTTTTTGAAAATGCTCGTTCTCAGCACTGGAACGGCCGATTTGGGAAAACTTGGAATTTTATTCAAGGGGAATAGTTGCTCTAAGTTTTGGTAAAGGTTCCACCCCTCTGGACCCCTCCCCGTTTTCGTGAGACGCAAAAATGTCTGTGGTTTTTTTTCTAATTTTTCAAACAGATTGAGCAAACACTGGGAATTTTCATACGTATCAATTGCTCCATGTATCAAATCATGTCAGGTAGATGAAATATGGTATGTAAGAGTGAATTTTGGAGTTTCTAAATTATTTCAGTACAATATCACAAAACTACGTATTTTCATAAAAATTCAAACAACAAAACCGTTTTTCGAATTTTGAGCTCTACATTTTTGCGGCAAGGTCTCCTGAATCCATAGGCGATGAAATATTTATTTTAGGATGCAAACATTTTGAGAAAAACCAGTTTAAATTCACCAAAGTACGTATTTTCATGGAAACCTGATTTTCTCAGTCTCCCACGGTAGGTTTCAACTTAGTTCTTCAATTTTCAAGCTCTAAATTTTTAGAGTCACGTCTTCTGAATCCAAAGATGGTGAAAGATTTATTCTAGCATGCACAGATTTCTAGAAAAACGAGTTTGAATTCACTAAAGTACGAGTTCTTATGAAAACTTGATTTTCTCTTGATTTGATTCTGGACGGGTTAATGATGATGCTGAAAGAAATCATGCCGGACAAGATGCAGATTGCGTCTTACGACAGTGTGTGATACGCACTCGTAATCCTCAGAAACCTTGGTACCACGCTGGCCTACCATACCTGAGTATGGACGAAATTACGCTGGCAAGAAGTTTGCGCTTGTTGCTGTACTTCGCTGAGCTATTCGATATCATCCGAGATGGTCCTACAATAGCCGTTAAGGCCCTCTATGTCTGTACATCGATCACGTGACACACCTAGCCTATCAAATCAAACTCTCCAAAATCGCCCTCTTCAGCGCCAATCATAAGACCCGAATGCTGCATGGCGCTCTACTCTAAGTTCATCAGTTCGCGCGCATTGCATCTTCCGTCTTGCATGGAGGCATACACTGCGGAGGTCCGCTATCGTTTCCGTCCACCAGTAAACCGGTAGCTTTCCATTTCTAGGTTCCTGGGCGGATCCTGGGCGTGGTGGCGCCGCATGCCCGCAATAGTGTGGTAAGTAATTGGTTAATAGAGGTGGTCGGGTCTCGGGTTTGAAAACCCGAAACCCGACTAAATCAAGTAAGTATATTTATGCAACTGCAACTGTTAAAATCACTAACATTTCCATTCATGGCTCAAAGCTTCAGGCCAGCCTCAACTTGGGCCTTAACACTTGGGTGGAGCCAACTCCTCGATCTTTCTTTTTATTGCTTCGCCACCCGTCACTTGCCGCCTCACGTTTTGATCTACAGTATAGCGAACCGACTAGGGGTCGCTATTGATGTAGCCATCGTCTACCCGGCAGTTCGTGATCAGTCCTGGGCTGAAAAACGTCACGTCTATGATCGACTCCGCACCATTTCCGCTGAATGTACTTTTGGTCCCAACGTTGGTCAGATCTAGATTGAGCTTTGCAAAAGCTTCCAACAAGATCTGACTCCTCTGGTGCGTACAGCGACTTCTCCACTCAACAGCCCAAGCTCTGTAGTTGTAGTTTTACCTGTCACAACCGACGGCGTTAGATCCATCAGTTCCATGGTTACAGGGGCGACCATCTAACACCATCTAACCTTTCGATAGACCAACGGGGCGGAGCGTAGCAACTGCAGTGGAACACTCCGTTTTCCTTGGCAACAGCGTATCTTTCATTTGAGGTTGACGCCATCTCCTGAACTCGTCGTCCATATGCCGCCATACTAGACCTATCCGGGACCCAGTAACCGTTTCCTACGCTACCAATTGTCATAATTGGGACCTTTCTGGCATCAATGAGCCCCAATGAGTGAGTTAGTGCGTTTGGCTGATGGCAGCAGCACAATTCGCTCCATCGGATATATCTAATATATCTAACTAATGGTAGCAGTGGTCATAAGCTTCTACAAGGGATGTCTGTACTGCTTTTATGCAACATTTCAATTGAAATCTGACGCTCACCTTTTCTTTTCTCACTTGCAATATTGGTTGGGGAGCATAGTCTCAAGATTCTTTTCACGCATAAAAGCAGTACCAGCAGCAGTTTATAAATATTTTTCGAGAGATGATGCATATGAAGCGCATACAACTATACAAGTTTTTCTAGTTCCGTCATTCTCGCTGCTGCGTTTTTAAAGCTGGTCGTTATTTTCTCTGAGGCAACGAAAACGACCAGCTTCGTAAAAGTAAAAGCAAAAATGACGGAGCTTGCAAGTTATAATGTTTTTTTTTTTATTCTCGCTTATTTTCTGTCGGTCTAGCTCCGCCACTGTTGTTGTGCCAATCACCGACGTCCGGGAGGCGACTCCACCCGGGAACCTAACTTACGACCCGTTGATTAACGGACCGGCGCCAACGGCTTTACTTCCTCATGCGATGGAAGGCGTGATTCCAGAGATTTTTCGCCTCAGAAAATCTCCCGGTGTCGGCTAGAATGGAATCTAGACCAGTTGGGTTGGTTGTGAGTGGATCACGCCACCTCACAACCATCGACACCTATGTCGGCGATGGGATTCAAACCCAGGCGTCGAGCGTGGTTGGCGGAGACGTTACCAATCACGCTAGGCCCCCGCCTGAAAGTTATATAGTTTAATGCGCTTGAAATGCATCATCTCTTAGAAGATATTTAAGAACTGCTGATGATGCTTCTGTTTCAGAAATCACCCAGCAAACAAATTGGTTTATATAACTCGCACTCAACTCTGTTAAGTGAACCCTTATTTGGTAAAAAATGACCATATAAGATGCATAAAATGCGCCTATGTGTACAAATCTGGAGGCCATATACGTACATTGTAAAAAATTGGTTGCGAATTTGTATAACTTCGCATGCTCTCTTGAATGCCCTCATTTGAAACTTTGTATTGCATTGTATTCGACTTAGAGGATTGACGCATTTTACAACTTTATATGACACGTTAAATGGCCTTGTATATAACCTAATATTGCGTTTTATCGTATCTAAATTCTATACGATATGAACAAATTTAATGTTGCATCTTATGTAACTTAAAACTTGACATGCACATTTGAGCGACTAAGAATTAACATCCTTATACGATCTCAGGTTTGCTGGGCAGATTGCAAATGAACGTGAGCCGCATGCTGCTTTTATACATGAAAATTAGACCATCGCTTCGACGGGAGCAGTTGGATGATTTATGAAACGACCAATCATATGGTAGCGATGAAGATGCGAGTTTTAAAGGCAATATTTGGTACACTTTTACGATGTCTGTGTATGGGAAGCGTGAGCGTGGTTGATTGAAAGATATTGATTTTGAATTAAATTGTTTTTTTTTTTTTCGATTAACTATTATAACATGTAATATCGTACTGTTGATGCTATTAAACAAATCTTGTAAAATACAGGAATCGAATGATGTATAAACCATAAACATATTTGTCGATTTTTACATCGATTTGCATTATTGAAATGTTATATATAAACCACCCCTGTGGCATCGCGCCATGTTTCAAGGGCTAACATCTCAACATATGTGTAAACGGGATAGCATATCACCGCCTCTTTTCATGCATCTTTATCTAACTGCTGACACAATTTGAGCCCAGGACATGAGTTCATTGTCATTCACTGTTACTCGGTATAGGGATGCCAATGGCTCGATATAAACGGTCCACAAGATGCCAGAGAACCTCAGAATGGACCCTTACGGAAAGACGTAGTCCTATTTCAAAAAATCGAAAATATGTCACCAAGGAAGCTTCCTTGGCACAATGCTACGAACCAGCATCTATCGCTGCATCTTATTATGGATTGAGACATTGGCGAAGAAGAAATCCACCGCATAAGTATTCTCGCGGAATTGAACCTGTACGCTCTGGAATCTGTGAAGACGTTAGCTTCTGAACAGAGACAAGGTACTGCAGTCAGTACAGTCAGTATGATGCATTAAGGTTCAGGTTAACGAGGTTCAACGAGGCTCCAGAGCTGTTCGATTTCAACAAACTTATCAACACCTTTCTGCTTCACCTAAAGATCAGTTAAAGATAATTTTCAATCATTGATTTTATTCATTAAGACAAAACATTGTCCGATGAAATTTCAAATATAACGTAACATAACATATATAAGCCTCATACTCGATCATATTTTGTGGCTTCAAGATTTGAAAATTTCTAAATTTAGAATTGTAGGAAATTGGACTGAGACCTTTCGAATTTTCAAGATCTCAGGTTACGCTGGTTTTCGAGTCTGGGTTTTACATCAATAGAATTTTGGGATAAGAAATATTTTTGTTTGTTATCTCATAATTTAATGTTTGTGTGGATGCTAAATTCCTGAGATGCCACAAAATTTAATTTTCTACAGCGGCCTCCGGAATAACGTTCAGAAAGCTCACATGCAAATGAAAAGCTCGTATCTAAATAAGCGTAGTAATAATAATGATTAGGTACATGTTTTCATCATTTCCGAAGGATAAGTTTCAACCTTGTTAATGTAACTTGTCAGTTGCGTCTATACTTACCCACATTATTCGCAACAAAAACAGCAAATTAATTATCAGCACCGCGCAGCTGGGTCCTTGAATGATCCAGTCTATATGAGATTCCCTCATCCAAGAGCACTCAATTTCCAGCTAGTGGCATGGAATATTTGATTGGAAGAGAAAGAAAAAATGCACATTTAATGGTGCCTGTTTATTTACCGGGAGCGGTATACTTACTTTGTTTGGGTGTTCCGCATGCGAATCGGTCGAATAAAGGGACTTGGTGATGGCCCACGCTACAACGAACACCAAGGGACCACCTGAAAAAAGTGGTACAGCTTTAAGAGTTGTCAAACAACCGATTACATCGATGGCACATGTTATGTGACATGCCATGCTCTCACAACGAGAACGAGTACGACATGCATCCAGATTGCAAACTTACCCCAGCCAATAATGGCGTACTTCCGAAAACGCAAATTATCACCGGAAAATGTTTGCACTACCAACATATACAGATAGAGACCTGTTGAGGTGAAGGAGAAGAAGAAAACAGAAGAATGAGGAGTTATTACAAGACAGATGCGGCAAAGTCGAACAAGTGATTCCGGTAAAGTAAGACATCAAGGATGTGGAAATGATAAATGGGTGTCTTTAGGGCAGACGAGCATGAAAATGGCTTCAACAGAAGCCGGGTGTATCAACCATGTTAGTATGTACCAAGTCACTTTGCTAATGTTGACACTATACATTCTTGGAACCGGCGTCTTAGCGTTGTGTGGCGTTGTATATTAATTGGACATTGTAAATTAATTCGACTACACGGTGCTGCCTGCCTGCAGGGAAGACACCTACGGATGGGTGAGTAAATTTTCCTCATTTGTTTTAGATAGCTGCAAATGAGCGTTCTGATTGTGGAAACATCTTCGCCTTGGAGTGCAGATGCTATGAAGGTATGCACAGTGCGATCTGATCTTCTTGTACTTTGTTTTTGTTGAATGTTGATATTTTCATTCTAATTGGTTAAGCGTTTTGATTTGCTTGCTACAATTTGCATATTGACAATGTTATTTACAATTCATGAGATTCCAGCAACGGTTCTACGTGAGCTACGGTTAATTAAAGATTCCACATGGATCTCAATTTTACGTCTCTGCCTTCCCCGTGAAGGCGTGTAATAATGTGTAATAATGGGTTAAATGGTAAATCTCTTGCTAATGAAATAGCTAATGAGAGTCGTTACCTGTGAAGCGAAACTTAATTGTAGTTTCGTAACATACGAGCTCAGGTGGTACAATTTGAAATCGATTAGATTAATGCAGGCCTTGATTGCACGGCTGTCAAACTTGTCCAATTATTCTAACCTTCTGGTCTAATTGCTTTGATTCGAATTACCACTGTTTGTTTTCAGTTCATTTTTGCTATTCCCAGCATCCGAATCGAATTGCTTCACGCACCACCACCTCTCGTCATCATGGAACGGCCGAAATTAATTGCTACCTCATTACACTGTCATAAATCCGTGCAAATGGTCCCAAAGGGAGCATCTATAAACGGCGTTGTTTAGCCTTTTTTTCATTCCCCGCCGAACGACTTTTTGGCATATTGTCTGAAAATCGAGCGCCCAGTTTTACCCTATACCGCGTTCTTTGAAGTTTCCTTTCACAGTGCTCGCTTCTGCTGGTGGCGAGTTGTAACTCGAAAACACGACTGTATTATGACGCCTCGTTTGATGCCATCTGGATCATAGTATTTTCATTGGAAATAAAAAACAACAATAACTAAAGTCAATTACGCGGACAGCAAAAATCACTTACGGTCGATGTAGTTTCTCCGTTGATGTTCGGTTTTTTTTGTTGTGCAGAAAAATTTACGACGGTGTTGTTCGTTGTTGTGTTTTTAGGATATGAACAATTAGGTTGGTTTTCAGTTGATCCATGCTCGATAAATTTTATTGGCAGAGCGTCAATAGAGTATTCGATTAAAATGTCTAATTTCGTATTCCCCTGATGTCAAACTTTGCTCCGGTTGGGCGTTGCTACGATATATTAATGAGAGTGACATCTAGATGTGAACCACGCAATCTAATTAATTCAGATGAGTTAGGTTGAGCATCCAGATCTAAGTAGAAAGCACTCAGAAACTGCGTGATGAGTTGAAAGTGGTTACAGACTTTGATGGCAGAGTGATTTTAATGGCACACACAAAACCACACGACGGTAGAATTTAATCAACTTACCTTCCACCAGCATCCAGCAGAAGTTTGTTGTACTGAAGTAATGGAATATTGTGACTAAAAAAATGCACCCTGCTTGTTCCTGTTTCGTTGTCATCTGTACTGATGCAATTCCGATTAAGAAAAAAAGAAACAATCTCAAAAATGCACAAACTTAATCGCTTTATCTTACTAGCAAACTTACCTGTAGAGAGAGTATCAAAATCCAGAGACTGGACGACATTATGTAGGTCAAGAAAAGATTGACATGAATGGTATTTCTGAGACACCGTAGATCCCTGTGGAAAATTGAAACAGATGGATAAAATCGAAAGCAAATTCGCTGCATTGCCATACTTAAAGTAAATTAGCACCGTCACGGCTAACACCAGCGCGCATAAGCTAATAGTGTATCCTACAAAGTAGATGAAAGTCGGCAGCTCGATCGGATCGAAATCCGTTACGGTCGATGGCGCTGCCAGATGATGACAGGCATCGTAGTTGGTGTAATTGTCCCAGGTTCCATCGATGTTACAGTAGCGGGTTGCGTTTTCTAGCATGGAAGGAGAAACAAATTTAATTAATATTCGAAAGCTCTCAAAGTTTAGACCTCGCAATAGGCGGATTCTAATTTTGTTTCCCACCTTTAGTCAAGCTCTTATTTTCTAGGAAGTCTTAGATGTTTGACAAAAATATAACATTTCGAAACTGGATAGGTAGAAAACCCTCATTGCATCAAACGTTAATTAGACGTGAAGTGTACGCGGAATTCCAATATAAAATAATCTGCCTTCTTTCCTGTTTGTTTCGCTATTCGCCAATGGCGATGGTGATGAAATTTTCGCCAATTTATCCATTTTCTTATGTTCAATGAACAACTGTCAAATTTTCTGCGTCGAACAATCCCACAGCGGACCCGCCCAACGTCATTTATGTCATTTCACGCATTTAATCTTGCTTATGGACGGGCAAGTTTCTTGCCTGTTTGTGTCTTGTTCGTTTCACCACCCACTAATTTCTGCCAGGTCATGGTGGCGGCGGTGGTGGGAGTGGACATTAATTAAGCTTCATGAAACACAGTCGTTTTTCGTCAGTGTGTCGTTCATAAACGAATGAAACTGTCGTCCAGCAGTTTATCGCATTGGACCTAACAAACTGAGTGCTCTACATTTTTACGACTGTTGTCGTTTCCGAATAGGTGGAGGTGGGAAAAAACGTAAATAACTTTCATTTTTATGGTCTTTGATTAGTGCAAAGCAGTCATGATTTACCAACTTGGCTTCAAAAAAGCCGTGAACTGATAATTAAACGATTCCTAGAAACAATATGTTGAGAGAAGAAACTCAAATTAAGGCTCGTGAATGCGTCAAAAAGGACACTAGAATGTTCTTACAGTGAAATTTTGTATAATGAGACCATTATTTCGGCCTAACTTGCCCGTTGCCTAAACTTTTCCTCAGAACAAGCCATTTTCCCACCTGCTTGGCAGCCAAATTTCTTTTTCGCTTGAATTGATTTTGTCGTTTGCGGTTCCACCCATTTCATCAGTTTGCCCTTTACAATCGTCCAGGCGTTACCTGGTATCTGAGCTGCGTGCTATTGACTGACCTAGTTACTTGGGGTTATCAGTGGCGCACCACCAAATCGTTTAAGGAGATCTCCTCATCAGTGGCTTAAGCACGTAGGTTTTCTTAGTTTTTTTTTCGAGGTGAAAAAAAATGGCGGGCATGTTAAAAATTTTGCACGGCAGCTCATCGCAATCAACTCAAATGGCGTGCACAATTTTTGCCTCCAAAAACTATGGTGGAATAATTACGTATTTTAACTCTTTTCATAACAAATGTTATTTTGTAGAAAAAGCGTCAGCAGTTTCAAGTCAAGCAAGTAATTTTGAAAACCATGAAAATGGGCTGTTAGGTTTTCATATGGTGAAAAACTAACCTGCAGGTAAACGCTCTACAAAATTACCCATTGGATGTTTGCACTTGCAAACTTGGGTAGAACTAGCTCTATGGTTTGCATTGTATTTTCATCGCTGTTATTTTATCGAAAATTATAATTAATGGCGGCATCTGAAAAGCAGCGGAATGTGGTCAGAATCAATGTTCGCGGAATCCTAGGGCTTTGGTCAGGGATGTGACCATAAAGTTGAATCTGTCCAAGTCTTTCATTCAGAGAGCCAACGACCGGGAGGGATCGCATACGTACAAAGCGCAGAAGGCTCCAAATCGTGACGAACGGCTATGTGCAAGTCTCATTTTCTCATCATGAATGATGAGACATACGTCAAGGCGGACTCCTAGCAACTTTCGGAGGAACTAATGAAGCAGAAAATTTTAAAGTTTGCCATGAAACATATGATTTGGCAAGCGAGACGGAGTGCGCCGTTCGTGACCCCCAAAATAACGGAATTAAGGCTCAAAATACAGGGTTGTTATGAATCAGCCACTACAAAATTATCCTAAGAAGATCAAATCTGAGGAAGGCTTGAGAAAAAAAGTGGGTTTCCTTACAGAAGATGTTGCAGCCAGATGTTATATAAAATTTAATGATGTTTGACACCTTTTATAATGCCTCTTTGAGTTAGGCTTTGAAATTTTCCATAATATTTTCAGATGGCAGTAACAAAATCGATTCTGTAAAGCCGATTGATAACGAAACCCTCTTAACTTACGGACAAAACGCGCCATGAATTTGGGATAATGTACCAATTCAGCAAACTTAAGAGCGAATAACGGATTTTAATTGCGAACGTGTCAGATCAATTCTTATAGCGGCCTAGTGTGAACAAATGTAAATGTGTTTGTTTATATGCTCACCTAATTTGGAAAATTTTTGAAATTTTTTACTCAAAAATAAAGCAGAGTAAAATGATAGTATATCTCGTAGTTAAGATTGATGGTGTTCAATCTTACAATATTTATTGTTTAATTATGTTTTCACTCTTTGTACGAAACTGATTGGTATAACTTAAAGTGATTATTCCTGAAGATAGTAAACAACGTGTGTGTCTATAAATACTGTTAGACTTTAATTGAACTCCCCATAGAATAAACAGTTTTCTCAATTATATCATTACTCACATAAAGCCATATAAGCAATTCCAGACTTTTATGTTTATAGTCGTTTCAAAGAACTGCAGTCAAAAACCTGACCACAATACGAAAAAAATCAGTGTACTATTGATCCTTTTTGCATTCTCTTATACTTACTGCATTGTATATCGGCCATCTTGAATTAATCGCAGCGGCGTAGCAGCGGTGGTGTATTCAGTCATTGTTGCAAGAGCTTGACTTACTGTTTGATCGACCAAGCAGAGCTATAGCAGGTGGTGATTTCAAATATCTCGCTGCCATCCATAGCGGACGGAACATAGAGCGAAAAGCACCTTTCACAGCTTTAGATTTAAGTTCTTTCTACAGGCATGTCCCCAGTTTTGTGAAAACTAAATCCAACCATCCTTTCAAGGATGACCACATATTTTTAAATGAAGTAGTGTCTCATAAACAATCTCTTCAACTATTGCTTCCTTAAGTTTCTAATTCGCCGCATTTCCTTCTTAGACTTTTTGCCGAAATTGTCTGTGGTTGTTAGCGGGCTTTGGGCTTTGGTAAAATAGTAGATGTGTGAACGTGTGGATGATCTGTTTCGATGGGGATTGCTTTGACGTGGTGCCCGTGGTTCTGTAGTTAGCGATGTCGGTCGGCTAGCTCTCCCACAAGGTTGTGATATCGGGTTCGATTCCCGATCAGGTCGAGGACCTTTTCGAGTTGGAAATTTTCTCCAGCACTGGGGCACGGTGTATCGTTATACTTATCCTACAACTAATGTAGCTGATCGAGACCGCATTAGCCCCGATATTGTTGCGATATTGTTGTTTTGACGTAGAATTACGTTTTATGGCAATATCTATAGAGGTACAAACCAAAAAATCAAAGACATCAAGAGCGTTACGAAAATTTTACACTTTCAAACGTTTAAAACTCAATCTGTATGCAACCGATTCTCTTGTTTCTTATAGAAATCGATTGAAAAATCATCTATGCACCCGCCCAAATGCAGAAAGTTGTTGTTTGATTATGCGAACTATTGTACTATTGAAAATTCTCAAGCCTTATTGAAACGCCGAATTCGACCTCTGATGGTCGCTTAATGCTTGCTTGTTTCTAATTCTCTTTGCAATCCCATGATTTGCAGTTTAAATGTGTGGTAATGCCTTGTCAGGTGCATTTTTTGATTGTTTTTTTTTTGTGGTATCTAATTATCTGGTATGTGCAGTAGGCTGCCGCAAGTAGGAGAGTATGGGTTTCTCGTGTGAAGATCCACGCTTAAAAATATTTTTCGCAGTCGAACAAGCGCGTCCTAAAATAATTTACCTGTAATAACAATTGGAAAACCTTGTAACGCTCCCCAAGTAACACGGTTAGTCCTTAATAAGTTTTGGTAATTGATATATGACAAATCTCGTCAGTGGTGCAATAACGAATAAACATATATACAACTCGTTAACAACTCAAACAGCGCAAGGGTGGAGTCAATATAATACATATATTCAACTTTAAATGAATTTTTCACACGAAGTATATAAAACAACTTTATAACGACCGTAACCACCACTCTTACATTGTGCCCACAAATTGTATCCTGTTATTAATAAGTAATAAACAAATTGCACAAATGAAATTTCACTAGGTGATGATTGTTTCTAATACATACAAAACAGGTTACCCACGAAAAAAACATGGCTCTTGATTTTAGGAATTATCACGACAATTTATTGATAGAACAAGGTGTTGGTATATCGATCAAATACGATGAATCGACGTGTGATTTAAGATTTGTCGTGAATATTTGCCTTGTACTACGTTAAAATTCACGCCCTTCGCAAATACCACAATATGATAGTAATCAAAATCATATTTTTGCGAAATTTTGAAATAAAGGAAAAAGTAACAGATGAACTCTGAAGGAATGAGTCTAAAGCAGGTATTAGACGAATTAAATATTTGCTATTTTGAGTACGGATTTTATTTTGTGCAAATAAAATTCGTACCAAAAATAGCGAATATTTGCTTCGTGTAATGTCCGCTTTAGGCATATATTTCCGATAGGATTGTATTATGAAACGTGCCCTTGGCACAGAAAAATTGTGTTGAATATTATTTTAGAACTCCGCTTGCGCTAACAAGGCAGTCATTTTGATTATTCACATTCGGTGAATGGGTACACCAATTGCCCAAAGATTCTGTCCTTTATATAACCACAATCTATCAAGTTTATTTCGAAAAAAATATCGGGAAATAATTGAAAGAAAAAGTACATTGAAACAACACCGATACAAGTATAAGGTGAACTACGAAGTCAGCCGCTATGTACTAATTATTTGAACTTTCTCACTTTTTAAGCGAACAAAACAAAGAGTAAAATCCGCCACAATTTGGAGAAGGAATTCTAAAACCAGTTAGGCAGGGCTATATGAAGCTAATACAATATATCAAAAAAATCACCGTCACCATCTCTATTATTGTAGTTTCGCGGCACCCTTTTTCTTCAGAAAATACTGAATAAAGTGATTTTTTCTCTGGTAAAAACAAGAAACAACTGTTTTCATTAATTTAATGTACGGTAATTTAACCGCACAATCCATAATTTCTTTGCATTAGGTACTAACTAAAAGCACGTGCTGTGTCAAATTAGTTTCAGTTATATTGTGGTGTCGTTAGGCACGTATTATTCATGTTATACTGGCTCACGCTGCGTTCCGTATCAATTGCCAACCTGGAAAATTCAGAAAAACGTCCGCGATTCGAATACCTCTGCCAAAATTTTAATACCAATCCCACTGTCGATTATTTTAAAAAAGATGCTGGCTTGTAGACCGCCCTCATTCATCTTGCAACTTGGATTTTATGGCTGCACTCTCAGGAATTCTATCATGCACGTCACCAATCGCAAAATTCAATTAGGACTGACAAAACAACGTTGTAAGAGAGCGGTTTTAGTACTGTTTCATGTTATTGGTTGCGTAGAAAACGACCTTTTATTGCCATCTAGGTGCCCATTAATCTTAAGCTTTGTCCTTGTAGCTGGTTTTCATGAATTTCGTAGGTTGCAAATCGAAATGTTTCATGATTGTCATAGAATGTTGCTGTTTTTTATTATTTTCGCGGCATTTCGCGGGTTTTTGTGGATTTCGCGGTCGAAGCTAGATTTCGCGGTAATCGCGATTTACCACTGTCCCTAGTTATTAACAATGATCAAAATAATAATAATAAAATCGAAGATCATCAAAAGACATAGCCTCAAATTATCACTATTATAATATACTGTCAACATTCATACTCTGGGTGTTCAAATATTTTATTATAATTTTGAATATTATAACAGTATTTTTGATCTGCATTGTATTTGATGAAGAAGAAATAGTTCACACCATGAAATCAAATTTACAACTGATTCAAAACAGAATCATTTTTTAATTTTGCAACCATTTTTTAGTTTCGTCTCCACTATATGTTTTGCTGTCAAACACATATTCAACACTGTTGTCTCTCTTATATACTCAAGAAAAAGCTGGTTATAAACATGTTGTAAATCAGTTTTAACAGCAATTCGTAATGTATATTCAACTTCAACTTATCATTCCAATTTAAAACATCAATGCGAATGAATTAAAACTTAATGTTTTCTTTGCAACTTATTCATGACTTATTTATATCTTTTTCGTTCTATTTTTTCGTAAAAGATGTTGCAGGTGTAACTTGGGTCCAGCCTGCCGAAACCTATAAACTTACAATATAGTTTGAATCATTCGTGCGAGGGATTAGCAAACATCTCACGGATATTTTTGAATTTCGATTTAACGCTATTATTTTATGATTTTCCCAGCTTTTGGGCGATTATTCGTTTAACTTTTATTCAAAAAAAAAAAAAAATGCAAATCGTGCTGGTCGGCGTGACAATAGTTCATGACAACTAAATTTTTATTTTGCTTGAGCATGTTGTGAATAAACTTCGAACTAAGTTTCTGGACCACGAATGCATGAAACTTTGCCAGTTTTTATACTCAGAAGTTAACCAAGGTTTATTCATTTGACAAGCAAGAGGGAATCGGCGCGGGACGCTGCGTTTCTGCGTCGGTAGAAGAGAATAGGGCGGTCGTACACGATGCTTCTGTGTAACACGTCTTCGACCCGGGTGAGCTTTTTTTTTTATTTTTGCTTATTTTCCGTCAGTTTGGTTCCGCCACTGTTATTCTGCCAATCACAGACGCCCGGGGAGGCGGCTCCACCCAGGACCCTAACTTATGACCCGCTGATTAACGGACCGGCGCCAACGGCTTTACTTCCTCATGCGATGTTAGGCGTGATCCCAGATATTTTTCACCTCAAAAATGTGTCGGCTAGGGTTAAATCTAGACTAGTTAGGTTGGTTGTGGGTGGATCACACCACCCCACAACCATCGACACATATGTCGTCGTTGGGATTCGAGCCCAGGTCACCTGCGTGGTTGCAGAGATGTTACAAACTATGCTAGGCTTTCCGCCGAGCTTTGGTTATCACAATGTAGTGAGAGGTGTACCCAGATATTTGTTCATGTCTCACAGTGATCCTTTAGGTGACGATTACCCGCTCATTTCTTAAGCATATTGCAAACCTGAGTACGCTTCGTCCAATTGATAAATATCGTGATCAATCTAATGACTAATGACGCCGAAGTACTTTCTCGAAGCTGCTCAGGCTTGGTTATTGACAAATATTCAAACACTTGGGATTCTTCAGGCCGTAGATGGTTTTAGCGAGCGTCGTTTGCATAGAATCGCGGTGTGAGCAAGTAAGATATTAATCTTTTGTTTTCGTGTGAGCGAGCTTGGCGCGCAACATTTTTCAAATCCGTCGCTTATCATGGTGACATAACACAAATCTTCCTTTCCGCCGCTGTCTAGGAGATGCAGAGATAAACTCGGCCTCGGTTTGATCGTTTACCCGTAGATTGTTCGCACGTCCCTTTTACATAAGCACGTCGCGAATTGGAATAGGTTTTGTCAGGTCGATATATATCATGATTAACCTGATGACTAATGAATAATTTTCGCTCTCATCACTCGCATAGATTCGCGGTATTTGACAAGAAAGTTGAGTGAGTTGATTTGAGTTGATTAATGAGTTAATAAGTTAATTTCGCGCGCAACATTGTTCGACTTCGTCACTTACCACGGTGTTATAACTTTTCCTTTCCGTCGCAGTCGTAGAGATGCAGAGATAAACTCGGTCTCCGAGAACAACGACTGTTACACCTCCTTCCTTACAACCTCTTTCCTTACCCTAGCGAACGTTAGGACGTAGGTGGTGCCGTTATCAATCTATACAAAGCGGAAGCTACTGAACTGTTATAAAATGAAGCTTAGTTTAGTTCTGACTGTACATATCAATGGTTGCTACTCCGTGATGGGTCCGAGCCACTCAAGATGCACAATAAATCAACTGAAAGAACTACTGGGAGTGGTAATTCCTTCTCACAGTGCATCATTCAATGACCCGATTTTTAATAAAACAATAACGGCGCCGGCCACGTCCTTACAGTCAGGTGGGGAAATCGTCGGTTTCGTGCAACACCGGCACAACTTAAAAGTTTTCCATGTTGAAGTCAAATGATACCAAATATGATTAACTTTTATTTCACAAAGACTTGTTTTAAAATCCACAAAAAAACTGAGTTATAAGTCGATATGTCTTTGAAAGTTTTTAACTTGTTCATAGATTTCTTGTAGACTATAAAGGTAATTTTAAACGCCAACTTTTCAATCCCGTTTCTCTTGGAGCTCTGAACTTCGAGTTATGCCAGTACCGCACGAAGCCTTCAATAAGGAAGGAATGTTAGAATGGGGGACCCGCCAACAGCCATTTATACGATAGCCATACGGACGTTTTCCATACAGACAACTGCCATAAAGATGATTGCCATACAGTACGATGGCCATAATAGACGAAAGCCATAATGTATGTTAGCCATAATAGACGATAGCCATAATATTGCTTAATGTTTCGGCTTATTGCGAAGAGCTACGAAAGTAGACTACAGCGATACGTAGAGATAAAACACGCACAACACTTAGCGGGCCTTGTTGCCAGTCCTCCGCTACTGAATTGTTATACATTGAAGATGGTAAACTAATCCCGAGTAGCCATACACTAGCTCAGATCCAACACGGAGAAGTAAGAAATGTGCAGTTCTCAAGCTCAAGCTATTTTTAAAATTCACCTTTTGTGATAACACGCATGAAATAGTCTCAGGATAGCTAAGGGGCCATCCACATACCACGTGGACAGCTTTGCGGGGGGGGGGGGGGTTAGTTGGCAAATGTCTACGGTCCATACAATTTTTTTAGAATTTATATGGGCAGCTGTCAGAATGAGGGGGAGGGGTCAAAATCGGTAAAAATCTGTCCACGTGGTATGTGGATTGCCCATTAGGAAAACTCGGTTTGAAAAGACCAAAATAGATATAAAATAAAATGAATTTTTTCGCGGCGATTTTTCTCGCAGTTAAAAAACTTTTCGCCAATTTCTAAACTTTCGATATTCTATAAAATTATCGAACAAGTTCGTACATAAAATAAATTGAATCAGAAAAAAATCTAACTTAAGCTTGAATCCAACCGCTTTGAACCACTGCTATCTACGTAAACTACCCTGCGATGCGAATCCAGAGAAAAACCGGGTTGAAATGAATTTGAAAGGAAACGGAAGGCAGCATGGTAAATGCGCTTTTGTTAATCTTCCCTCTCTTGCCTCCACAACCATGTGTAAGTATCAATTGTCATAAAGTTGAGAGCTCCCGCTGGTTGGTGGTAGGACGATTGCTTTTACAATTGACAGCATCGCACAGTCGGCACGCGTTCCGTTCTCTAGTGCCCCCTCCTGCTCTATGGTTTTGTGGCTTTAGCGCAAGAGTGGAAAATTAGCTGAACAATAGCGTAAGTGGCATGGTGCGAAAGGGAAATGAAATGCTTTCGCCAGCCATCTTCGTAAGCGTTGTTGGTGAAAAATTGAACTACGCTCTTTTCAATAAATTTCTATTTAATTTCGCTTTCTGATGATTGTCGAGCTAATTGAATCTATGCGAGCCTACGATCGCTTTTTTCTGTTCCCAGTAAATCTTAAGATTGTTCACGAAGCTTTTGTCGCGTGCAGCTCTATTTCAGCCTGTCGGTCGACTCTGCCAGACGAAGCCACATCGTAGCGAAGCAACAAGAGCCGACCCATCAAATGGAAAAGTAATTTGAATCGTTTTTTGTTTAAAGTGGTGCTCTCTAAAGTGGAAAATTTTTATCTTTACAAATGAAACCAGCCGATAGCCATCTGGCTGACGCCTCTCAGGTTGTAGGAGACAGACGAGCTTCGCCAGACCGTTTTTCCTTCCAGGTAAAATTGATAGCGGGCCTATATTAGCAGAAAGCAGAAAAATTCAGCGGAAAACGGAAATCCCACGGAACGTTATTCCGGATACTGCTGAAGGTGAAGCGTTTAATCTTGTTCGCCTCTTATCAAAAGTGTTTCGATTGGAATTGAAATGTCTATTAAGGGGATTTTTGTTTCATCTCACTTTTCGTAGGTCGACGCCTGCACAAGAGTCTGGTTTGTAGGCGATACTAGAAGGACGTGATCTCTTCAAAACAGGGGTTTTTATGACAGATACAACATTTATAAAAAGGCAAAGGCAACATTCACATTCTATTGTTGGTAGTTTCGAGTGGCGTTGGAGCATCTTTTTGCTTCGAGTACCGCTTTTCGTTAAATGAAGATGTTATTAGATTTCAATCACTACGCTAACCATTTTGCCACACAAACTAAACTCATGCCGGAGGAAGCGCCAAATGAAAATCATATTTCAAAAGAACCTCCGGTGACGACACGTTTACTTCGCACGTCCCCACGGCGAGAGGTGTGAATGGAAACGCACCGAGAAGTACACGAGCGAATCTACTGGTTTCTACATTTCAGCTGCGTGGGTGTGAGACAAGAAAGGATACCGTCAAGAAGCGTTAAGTGAGTTGACGACTCGATAAGTGGTACTGCGAGAGATTTCAGCTGATCGATGACAGCTGTCGCTGGATATGGCGGAATGTTCTTAATGTGTAATTTGTATGTTTGCTGTGAGTTGAATATCGAGTTTGAATGCGGTTTGTTGATTAATCTTCCCGGCAACGTGGTCGAAATGAGACTATTAATTAGATTTATAATTTGCTGTGATACAATTAGGTAAAAATAACAGACACCGATTGTAATTGCCGAAATTGTTTTACTGCATCTCACAGTAGAGAAAGGTACAACGAAACGCTGCATTGTCGGGACCTCCCAAAGTAGAAAAAAACTAGACAATTTGTTTTTGATTATAATAGAAATTACTATGACTGAATCGAAACATTGAAATATTCATATTCAAGAAACTGTTTGTGTTTGTGGAACAGAATCTTAACAGATTAGTAGTGCAGATTTGGAGCACAAAATGTTAACGATGTTTTTTCTTTTTTAATTCCAAATCATGGCGCTATCGACACCGTAATTTTTCTAATCAATCTATGAGAATTGGCAATTCGTCAAAAAATATATTCAAAATCAAATACCAGGTGTTATGGATTTTCATGAATACAACTATAAACAATTTTAAATTTTACTCACGTGTGCTATCGTACTGCACTCCTTTGAACTCGGAAAAGCATGGCAGCACAGCTAGAGTCGCCGGCGGTGTTCGGGGCCAGCAAGACACGGAATCGAAGAACGACGGGCAAGCAGCATCCGTCAGCAGTCCTTCCGATTGCCACTGCATAAGGCATCGTACCTCGGCGGATTCGTTGCTATCCGTCGAAAGGTGAAATCCGTCACCGCTGTCTTCCCTGCTGCTGCTGCTGCCACTGTCACCGGCGCCGAAGTCACTGCCATCCATGTTGGTAAATTCTTTCATTTTATCTATCTTTTCGACTGATACTATTCCACTCTCATAAAAGTTTTGCTTTCACTATCTACACTTGCTACACTGGATGATGACCCAGGAGATAATTTCGATCACCTTTTTTAAACATATTTGTTTGCTAACAATCACTAAAACCGCTGACGTAGAGTAGTTCTTCACAAATCGCCCGCCTCCCACAAAGTCTCGTTACAACATCGGGGAAAAAACCTAACAAAAAGTGTTGTCGCACCTCTACTCTAATCGAAACTGATTCCAACTACGAACGTGCTTGTAGCGAACCCAGGCAGACTCCGCCTGCGGGCGCGCGAGGAAGTTAAGATACGACGACGGTTAGTAGGAGCACGCGCAATTCGGCACGCGCGACAGCAGCGCGGTTCGAAAATTCTGCAGTGCTTAAGGCAGGTAGGCACATTTCACTGAACCGAACCGAACTGCCGCTGGCCGTCGCAAGTCGTTGTAACTGCTTGCTGTTCGTTTTCACATTCAGTTTTTATTTTGTTTACATATTTTAGCGTTTTTTTCTCTTCCACCACGTTTGACACGCCTTGCACCGATCGAACCTAGGGCAATAAAAACTTGAATATATTGTTTCTTTCGATGCTCGCTTCCATTGTTCTACACCAGCACGCAGTCAGCGTGTTGCACTGCAGAATCGTTTCTTCTTTTCCACAAAATAAGATCTATTGAATCGCTCGCTTGTCGCTCACAAAATTGTTCACGGTGGGTTAGAAGCTGGATCCTTTTTCTCATACAACAAAGATAAGCGTTGTCATATCAATTGTTCCAGTAAATTGCAACTTTGTCTCGTAACTCAATAACTCTTTGTGGTTGTAATAGCTATGCCTAATTAAGGAACATAACACCTTTCATCACATCAAAATCAATCTGCATTAAATTTTAAATCAGATCGATTTTTTAATTTCATAAAATTTAATACAAATATAATGCAAAAAAAAGACAAGGTTTGTTATTTACATATTAATGTATAAATAACATTCAGTATAACGACTGAATTTTTGAAATTCAGGACTTTCTGGCCAGAACAACAGTGTGAACACTCGTGAAATCTCTGTTTTGTAGCTCATTTCGGTGTATTTATACAGGGGGTAGACAAAATAATTGAGACAGACAAACTTTTATCAATTCTTAGATGGCCAGAACTTCACTAAAAATGCATCAATTTTGATGAGACTAGTTTTATTTTACTAGAAAACTATCCTAGGCTCCTAGTTTAACTTAAGAACTTGACGTGACCAACCTACACCGGAAATGTTTCAAATTTTAGGAGTGTGTGTGTGTCAAATTGTGCATTTTTGCGACGCTTAGAGCTTTTCTGACATCTTGTTTCTTTTAAGTTTATATAAGCAAAGCAAAGCCTTGGTGCTACATTCCGATTCGGAACCCGACCTTCTGTTTAGTATACACAGATTTCGCAGTCAATTGTTGAGTGTACAGGACAATTGCGGGGCTAGCGCTACGATCCTACTGACACTAACAGTCTCTCCCGAGTAGAAACTCGAACCTACGACAACTGACTTGTGAGGCCAGCATCGAATCTCGAGACTAGCTGAGTGTATATATTGCAATTAAATTAGAATTCATTCCGAGTTCATTGGTACCCAAAGATTGAAAATAAATCCGTCAAAGAACCATCGATACATGAATTATTTAAGTACTATCTGAATGTACCCGGCCTAGCTCATGTATAAAATTCTGCTTTTTCTATAATTTTTTATATTTCCATATATTTTTTCCAACAAATCATTCCAAATAATATTTCTATTTTAGTTATAAACTTGCTTATATACCACCTTTTTCGTTGATTAACAATCGATGCGGAGGCATTCCAACTGGGTCGAGTGAGTTCAATAATTCCGTTGGAAAATGGATTGTCTCATCAGCAACTCGACGGTATCGATTAACTTACAATAAACTCAAATTACACTGAAATTACATAATCAATAGCCTAAGCTCACCTCTGATAGTGAAAATTATTGCTTGCTTTGTCTTCTCGTTTTACTTTTTTGTGTTAACAATATCAAAATCATGCTATGTTCAACTACATCAGTCTTCATAAATTAATTAACAATTTGGAGATACGGGGACTATTTCCACATTTTCCTCAAGTTTTGAATAACTTCCAATGCAGAAAAACAACCCTCACTATACCAAATGTTCGAACACCAATTTTCGGTTTTAGGGAGTCCTAATATCAGGGAGTATTTGAATATTTTTCTTCTTAAATTTTAAAATAGCGTTGGACGCCCGTTGTCATTTTCTGCACTTAGTTCTCTTTCTATAAATATGGACATTATTTAACCATTTTACTAAGTTTTACACAGCTTGACAGAAAGCAGAAATCGCGGAATTGATTTCAAAACAACAATTCAGTATTACGTCTAAGCCTTCTTCTGTATTATAGTAAGTAATTTGCGCCGGACATGAATATTTGGATTCTGGACGTCATCTTGATGTCGAAATTTTATATATTGCAGAGAATATATTCGTTTTTCACAAAATTCTGGCTTCTAAAGGTCATCATGGTTCCGGAAATACCAATGTTTGGAGGTTTGTAAACGTTTTCTACAGTTGTATACAGCTTCCCAGAAACTAAAAGTCACCATCTTTGTTTTAGAAAAACATCGGACATCATATTTCGGTCCCTAGACATCAACTTCTGGCCATGACCGACCGAAGGCATAAAAGTTATCGTACCTTTTCAAAAAATTCCCATAGGCCACTAAAAGACCTGATTTCCTTATAAATTAGGACCCCCTCCCTCATTGATAGCTGTCACTTTTTCTTTTCGACATCATGTTCCGGTCTCTGGAAATCAATTTCCAGTTTCCAGACATGACCAAAGGCCTAAAAACTATTGTATTTATTCAAAAAGTTCATACAGTGCATGAAAAAACTCGATTTTCTGACCAATTAAGACCCCATCCTCCTTTGGGGGTTGCTCCTTCCTCTTCCCAATATTTCTATGACCACTTCCTCTGTATAAAGAACACGTATGCCAAGTTTGGCTAAAATCGGTACAGTCATTCGAGAGTTATGCTAGAACATACATACATACATACAAAACTTTTTTTTAGATAAATAGCTGGATTTTGGGAGCTCTTATTTTATTTGATCGATGCTTTTAACCAAATTTTTATTCGGTAATAGTTGAGGTTCAGCAACTTTTACAAACTTATTTTTCATCCAAAACAATAGATTGGACTCTCCGTTATCAAATTATGCAAGATATATGTCAAGAAATCGTTCCAAAAATGGATCAAAGCAGGTTGGATGTTTTGAAACACTTCTCTAGAAACATTTGCACGACAAACAGACAGACGTCACTACGTTTCAAAAAAGGCCAATATTTGGAAATATATCATCGATTTTCGTATGACGACGTCATTCCGATTCCGAAAATACCCATATTGCCAAGTATATAATTCAATTATTAATTTTCGCAGATTTCCAGAAAGCGGAAGTCGGCAACCCAAGTTTCAAAATATCGTTAGACACCGATAACCGGTTCTTAAGAGTCATTTTTGCTCCGAAAATACCAACATTGGGGGGTTTGTGAGCGTTTTCCACAGTTTTTAATGGCTTCCCAGAAACCGGAAGTCGCCATCTCGGATTGAAAATGGCATCGAACATCATGTTTCGGTCTCTGGACATCAACTTCCGGCCTCCGAATATGACCTAGAACCCGAAAATCATCAAATTTCAATGAAAGGTTTCCATTATGTATGAAAATTTATTACTTTTGATCCCCTCCTTCTTTAAGGGTGACCCCTTCTTCTATCCAATATTTCAATGACCACTTCCTTTGTACAAAGAACACGTATGCCAAGTTTGGTTGAAATCGGTTCAGGCCTTCGAGAGTTATGCAGGAACATACATACATACACACATACAATAGATAGATAAATTGATGATAAAATAACATTCGACCTTTCAAAATAAGTTGTTTCTTTCGCTTGAATATTGAAATTGAATTTGCATAGTTTCAACGTTATCTGGACATAATTCAGCGAAGTGTTCCACTGTCGAGGCTATCAAGCAAAATTGTGTTGCGTGGTATTGAAAATTTTTCTTGAAACGAGTAATTACTTTGATTTCGTATAAAATATATGTTATTGCGGGTTGGCAAATGGCTGGACACGTGTAACTTGAGACCCTAATGCGGCCATTCACCTCTGTCCAGCAACTCCTATCCCAACCTCCACGTGGTGCCGACCGGAATTCGAGTAACCTTAGCGGAGATCGGGTAACCAACCCCCTGGAAACTATGGTCGTATGCTGACTGGGAAGGGAGTCGTACGCGGCTGCATCCCCATAGGGGCGGCGTACAACAGCGTCTGACCCGAAGCGGGCGGCTGAATTATGGAATGCTGTATCCCGCCAGCTACACCTAAGATGGCGGCCCAATCAGCAGGATGTAGGTATCGCGACCCTGGTAAGGTAGCATACCGAAACCTTTATTCAACCACGAACAACGAATTTAGAAATACGGAACGGATCAATCGGCAACGACCTAGGCTACGAACACGGAAAAAGATGAAGGTAAACGATTGGAAATTGGGTACTTTGAACGTCCGAGCTTTCAATGAACCGGCGCGAGCTGGCTTGCTTGCGTGAGAACTACAGCGACAGGGAGTCGAAATCACAACGATTCAGGAGGTTCGGTGGCCAAATTCCGGAGAAATGGAATTCCGTGCAGTGGACCCTATTGCACGCACTTCTTTCAAGTACCACATCTACTACAGTGGCGGCAAAGCAGCAGAACGGGGCGTCGGTTTCGTAGTGCTGGTAAATCAGAAAACAAGAGTCTTCCGGTGGAGGCCTGTAGATGGCCGTATATGCGTGTTGAGGATTAAGGGCAAATTCTTCAACTACAGTTTATTCAACACCTACGCACCGACAAACGACAAATCCGATGAAGTCATAGATGAGTTCTATGACAAGCTTGAGCGAATCTATGACGAGTACCCAAAACACGACGTACAAGTCGTCATCGGAGACGCAAACGCACAGGTTGGGAGGGAGGAATTCTTCCGTCCGGTCATTGGAAGGCATAGCCTCTTCTCGTTAACCAATGAAAACGGCCTAAGGCTGATAAGCTTTGCCGCGGCCAGAGGAATGGCCATATGTAGCTCCTATTTTCCACGTTTGAATATTCGGAAGCACACCTGGAGGCATCCTAATGGAGAAGCCTGCTTCCAGATCGATCACGTACTGATTGACGGTCGGCACTTTCCGGCTGTTACTGATATTAGGTCTTTTCGGGGACCAAACATTGACTCTGACCATTATCTCGTCGTTTGTAAGATCCGCGCACGGTTGTCGAACGTGCTGAAATCTCGCATAGAGGGGACGACGCGTTTCAACATTCAGCGGTTGAAAGCTGATGGCGTGGCAGCAGAATACGCCAGAGAGCTGGATCAACTGATCGCAGAACAGCAGGAGGTAGGAGTGGAAGACATAAATGGGCTGTGGAGCAGTATTCACGGCGCCATCGAAACGACTGCGAGAGAAGTGGTAGGTACGACGCGTGGAAGTCAGCCAAATGGCTGGTTCGATGCCGAGTTCCAGAGAGCAACCGATGAAAAGAACCGTGCCAGGAGCCGCATGCTCACTGCGGCTACGCGTCAGAACAGAAAGAGATACAAAGTGGCAAGAGCTGCCGAAAATAGAACCCACCGTCGGAAGAAGCTCGAGTACGAGGAGCAGGTGTTCGCCAGCGCAGAGGACAGCTATGCTGAAAACGAGCGGCTGTACTATGCGATCCACCAGATAATACTAAGGATCTGGGTGGATGAACAAATGCCGAACGACTGGTTGGAAGGCCTCATATGCCCTATCTATAAGAAGGGCCATCGGTTGGATTGTGGCAACTATCGAGGGATAACGTTGCTCAACTCCGCATATAAAGTGCTCTCCCGTATCCTTTTCTTCAGATTGAGACCGCTAACGGAATCCTTTGTTGGCGAATAGCAGGCTGGTTTTCGACAAGGGCGTTCCACGACGGATCAAATTTTCACCCTGCGACAGATCCTCGATAAGTTCCGGGAGTACAACTTATCGACTCACCATCTGTTTGTGGACTTCAGGGCGGCATACGACTCAGTGAAAAGAAACGAGCTGTGGCAGATCATGCTGGAACACGGTTTCCCAACGAAACTAATAAAGCTGAGTCGTATGACACTGGAGGGATCAAAATCGTGCGTGCGGATAGCTGGCGAGACATCAGCCGCTTTCGTAACGTTGGATGGACTGAAGCAGGGGGATGCGCTCTCCAACCTACTGTTTAACATCGCTCTTGAGGGTGCAGTACGAAGAGCAAACGTCGAAAGAAACGGTACGATCATCACGAAATCTCACATGCTTCTTGGTTTTGCGGACGACGTCGATATCATCGGTATCAACCGTAAGGCCGTGGAGGAGGCTTTCGTACCTTTTAAGAGAGAAGCAGCGAGATTGGGACTTGTCATTAACTCTGCCAAAACGAAGTACATGGTAGCTGGCAGAGAGTGTGGGAGTCCCCGTGGTGTTGGTGCTGAGGTGGAGATAGATGGGGAACGATTTGAAGTGGTTGACGAATTCGTTTATCTTGGTACGCTTGTGACATGTGACAACGTTATGAGCCGTGAAGTGAAACGACGAGTTGCAGCTAAGAACAGGGTTTTCTACGGACTGCGTAACCAGCTAAAGGCCCGTAGTTTGCAAACTCGCACAAAACTAGCGCTGTATAGGACGCTGATACTCCCGGTGGCCCTTTACGGACATGAAGCATGGACGCTGAAGGAAGCTGATCGACGAGTGCTCGGAGTTTTTGAGCGTAAAGCTCTGCGATCGATACTTGGCGGTAAACTGGAAGATGGAGTGTGGCGCAGACGCATGAATCACGAGTTGTACCAGGTATACAAACATGCTGATATAGTGAAGGTAATACAGCGGGGCAGACTTTAGTGGGCTGGACATGTAGCCAGAATGCCTGACGAGAGAGCCGCCAAAACTATCTTCAGCAGAGAACCAGGAAGAGGCCGTCGGCTCCGTGGTAGGCCTCGCACGCGGTGGAAGTAGATGCACGATCTGCTGGTGTACGAGGAGACTGGAGAAAGGCTGCCCAAGACAGAAGAAGCTGGACATCTCTAATTCGTTCGGCCCTAGACCGGTGAACGGTCCGTTAGCCAACAAAGTAAGTAAGTATATGTTATTGCGTAAGCTATTTACTATTCATATTATGCAGCATTTGTTTGCAAGATTGATTTGCGTTCATTTTTAAAACCTTTCGTTACGTATACTAATATAGATCTGTAACAATTTTGACAGCTCTCATGAAGGTACCTTCAGATTTATTACGTATTGGTTTCGTTTCAGATACAACAAAAGGTTTTATATGTAGAACAAACGTTTTCATGGAATGAACTAAAATATATTTTCCGTATGCGTTAATAATTAAGAAGTTCAAAGTACACGAAAAACTGCATAAAGTGATACAAACAGCAGTTATTTTGACAATCTATTTTTATTTAATATAAGCGTTTTGTTGGTCCATTCAATGAACTCGGATCAACTTCAAAATTTCATGGTTTATTTTTGCAGTTAAAAGGAAACTTTTTCCACCCGGCGCTCATCGAAATCATATGATTTAGCAAAAATGTCCACTCTATTTTAATTCCACTTTCAATGGTCACGCGATATAATACTGATACGTGCAAAAGCATTGTTGTACTTAAGCAATTATGTCTTTTCTACTGAAAATCAAAATATCCAGCTTCTCATCAGCACCAGCCCACCGTGAAATCGACGAGTGTTTACCTCAGACCGAAACAATATACGACCGAAGCGCAAACATCACCTCTAGCCACCATGGGTCTCCATCGATGCGGTGGTGGCTTGTCTACTTTGAAAAGGGACGACGATGATATTGCAATGCGACTTCCAACTGTTGACGATGAACTCTACCGACGATAATGCTGAACGGTGTTGCGCTGCGAGAGTACTGGTGTGGCTAAAGTTTGTCACTAGGAAAATTGCCATGCGACCGTTGCTGATTGCTCTGGCCGGCTGGGTGGCGACCGAGGTGGGTGCTATCATTTATTGGCCTGGAAGACGTAAAAAAGCAGAGTATAAATATAGACCCGTTAAAAATATCTTTAACGATTCAGGTGGGTGAACGGTCGATGGAGCGGCGAACGCTGCGCCGTCAGTGCCGGCAACAGGTGCGGAAATTAACTGTACAACCTACGAAGGGAAATGAAAAGCTTGCTCCTTGCTCGTTCGGTGGTTGGCTTGGTGTGATGTTTATCTTTTTTTGATTGTGGCTTCCCCTTTGCAAATAAGTGGAACATAATTAAAGCTGCAGTGAATGTTAATTGAAACAATAAACTGAGCTATATTTATGAAAAATTGGATGATTTTATCGCAACTCGGAAAAGAAAAAAAAATCAAAAGTACATTGCTATTTGGTTTCTTCTTGTCATGGTTGGTAACTCCAGGTTCAAGACACAAAAAACAACAATTGTGCCTGCACCCACCGTCTTATTTTGTTCTTTCTACTTTTCTTTCCACTTCCATTCATAGTTCATATCGAATATATGTTTACCTAGAAGTTGAGCGGTTGTTTACTCGAATCAAAAGAGGAAACCAGGGGGAATCTATCTGTCAAATATCGTGAAACCGTGACCAGCACATTTGGCAACAAGGCGTCTGTATGTTTTAGTTTTTGTCGTTTTGATCGAAGTAAAATGGAACGTTTTCTTTTAACAAAACTCGAGAAATAGCGGAAAACTTTTATTAATAATGCGTTCCGTAGTGAAATTTTGGGACAGCAACAAGTTTTTAACGAAAATTGGTGATGGATTATCGTCACATTGGTAATTTATCAAACGTCATGGACCAACAAACTTCATGGACCAGAGTTGATCTGCGATAACGCACACATATATGAAATTTGACAGCGGTAAATCCCCCCTGGAGGAAACCAACGAATATTGCTATCTCATCATATTTACTCCATCTTCGCGCATTGGTTTATGCTTTTTTTCTTTGCCGAAATTTCTGCAGACAAAAGTTACAAATAAGATCGGGCAGAAACTTTTTCCCGTGTAAAATGGAGCATAGCAGAGCGACAGCGATTTATATAACTGTACGTCTGCCCGGTGTGGCTATGATTTTATGGCTGAGATTATTTTTTTTCATCTCCCCAGACACCGAACGAGACGGGGCTGGATTTTTACGCTATCTACAGTTAAATCTAAATCAACAAAAGCAGACGCACAAACATGGATCTGTCCTGGCTGAAAGTGATACCAAACGTTCCGAAATCACAACAATCAATTGTAACGATGCGTAGTTTTTTTTCAGCGTTCAAAGTTCATTTCAGTGTTGTAACTCTAGGGTTAAATTGGTAGAGACGTCAACATATTTTATTGTTATTTTTGTCCTATCTCTATCGAAGTGGATTCTAGTCTTGTTTATTGTTTCATGGTGATTACATCTTAACGCGCAGGCTTTTGTAAGAAATAAAGGCGTTTTTGGCCTCCGAAAGTTTACACATCTCAAGACCAGTTAAATTTACATCACACTACCTATAATATTACCGAATCTGAGTTTGGATTTTTTGAGTTTGAGATTTACCAAAGGATATTTTTGTGCCTAGGTAGCTCTGATTTTCAATAAAATATATCAAATAAATTTCCGTTATTCATGCAGTAGCGAACGTCTGTAATCTTATCTATTTTCGTAACTGGTCAGCTATGCAAGCTTTGGACAGCATTTGCTGTTTGTAAACACATCTTCCTGGTTTATTTTTTTGCGAGACATTCGTTAAACAGGAGAAAAAATAAATAAAAATAATTGTACCTTGCCAAATCCATCAGTGTCACCTCCTACAACTGCACAGTGGTACGAGAGTTCGAAATCATAAACTTTTTCATTTAGCCCTCAAATACTGGTTTCATTGAGAAATTTATTATATAGAAAATCTCAGAGAATGACAATATATTTTTGTACGAAACTTTGCTGCTAGAGGCGCTGAAAAATCTAACTTTTCAGTCTTGCACTTTAGCGAAATGGTGTATTCAGCAAAGTTGTAGATAATGTTGTAAAGTCATTGTTGTTGAGTCATTAAAAATAAAAAATAAAACAATCATTTATTATGCTCTCGAGGTTGAAACATGAAGCTACAATTTTTAGTTAGAAAAACAAAGTTGAAGTAATTTCGAAACTAAAAAATTTTGAACGCTTTTCAGAAATAAACATACATCAACAGCGCGGTTAGTAATTCCTCTGATCTCACATGGTTTGCAAATATTTTGACTGGCTCACACACTTCTTCATTCGACTCAATTAATTAAATCGAGAAAATTTGTTTACTGCGATGCAATTACCCAAAAAAAAAATTGTTTATACTATCATTTTCCCGCTCCAAACTTCAAAAAATTGGCAGCTAGCTGGTAATAGTTCACTGCATTAGTATCTATCAACACTTGTCGGCAAATTTGATAGCATACATAAGTCCGCCAGTTCAACTGGTAATAATTTTATTTATTTGCTCACGCTTTTCGTAGCCCTGCATATTTATTCGGGTGCACCGTGTCGGTTTATTATACATTTACGTGCAGCTATGAATACATTTCGGCGACTGAAGTGCGGTGAGCAGTGTAACGTGTGAGAGAGTAATGCGAACACGATGGTACTGATATTTCATGATATCACGTCGCAATCAACGCTGCCATAATCACCCACATGTTCTTCGAGAGTGTGCAGATACCCGATTGGTAAGATGAGTCAAATTTTATAGTTCATTTATGGACACCCTGTTTCACTGTCACTGTATGTAGGAATCTACGCGACATCAGAATTTTTTCTTGTGTTTTCATTTTTTGATCATTTCACATTTTTCATGTGTTCCATTATTGTGCTGAAAGAAATCCGGTTTGTAATTCAAAGAAGGTTTAAAACGACTAAAATTTTACGATTTTCAGTCGGGCCTGTTTACTTTTCATTCCTCAGGTCGGTTTAGGTAAGTTGGTAACAGATGGTTTTCCGAAGCAAATGGTGGTATTAAACTTCTGTATTGATTTCTGTTAAATCTCCAAGTGATGGATTATTACTGATTTGTACTATGGACAAACATTAAAAAAATCGTTTTCATTTTATGAGATAGTTTAATTGAATAAATTAATAAATAAGCTTGAGGTCACAATGAAGATTTTATTTCGTCCAACTGATCGGACAACCGCTGCAGCAGTGGAAACGTTAGCTGTGGTTTCAACAGCATCACATCACCGCCGCTATCGCGCATTCTTGGAAAAGGTGCTAAAATGGGAATGGAATTCATTTCGACACGGGTAGGTATTTAACAGAACAACGCTTACACTTTGATGTTAGCCTTCGAACTGGTTGACTGCGGTGATGATACGGGTGTTGTCATAGGGATCAAATTAAACAAACTGACCGCGAATTTTATGTGATTTCACAGTGGGGCGCGCGGAACCAGCAAATTTTGTTACAACGTGTGAAATGTTTAGATGTTTGCTTGAGCTGTGGATCTTTACTCTGGTTTAGCGTAGGTTTAGTATTTACGACTCTCGGCTGGAAGACACTGATAGAATCAGCAGGATTGTAGCACTGGCTCTGATAACAGGCCGTGTGATTAAGAGAGTTTACTTTGCCTCTTCTGTGAGGTAAGAGAGAAAAAAGCAGAGTCATTTGTTTAAATGATCCTTTTCCTCAATTCAAAGAGTGTTGTTTGGTAGCACTATACTGCCTATAATCGCATGTTAGTCCCACATGGATTTTCATCATTTTTGAGTTAAATATCAGATTCCATATATTTCTTGCTTTACTATCGACTGAGAATGAAAAACATGTTGGTTTTATTCCGAAAAGTAAGAAAAAAAATCACAGGAAGGTTGTGTGAAAAGCCACGACCGCAAGGTTGAAGTAGAATACTTTTACAAGAAAGATAACCCGGCTGCTTTCGTGTCAGTCATTTTTCCTAGTAAATAAATGTTGACCGCTCATTGGCAGTATTGAAAATTCTGTGCAAACGAAGTTGAAGTACTACTCAATTTCAGTTTGCACATATAAATACGACCTCACTGAACAGGAAAAGTACAAACTCTTTGCGGCGCAAACAAGTTTCAACAGTCAGAGTATATGTACATGTGAATTCAAATTAAGATAATTAACTTTTGGTTAAAGCTCAGAACAAGAAAATATTAAATCTTCAATTCATTTGTTTGGTTGTCCTAAAAATGGTTCGATTTCTCCTACCTCTAGTAGAAGGCCCTTCTCCAACGTCCCAACCAGAGGTTGGACACGTGTTACCTCTGGCTGCTTTTAAATTGACCTCCGTACTGGTACTTGGTTTCTTCGATGCACTTCCCCCATGCTGGTCCTTTGCGCGTTTCCGAGCATCACGCTTGTATTTGGCGTTCATATATTTAGACATAGCACTGAATACACTACCGATGGATTTCTCAATAAATGCAATAAATGCACTCGTAGTCTCTTACCCGAGAATAATAAAACACTTCCAAGAAATGTTGCACTATTTTTGAATGCCCATAATTCAAAAATTGGCTAATATGCCGTAGGCATCAAATCGAGACTAACGCCTTTGAAAGTTTTTTATCGGTACAACATATTTTGACTGCTCATGACAACTTTTTTATTGAGTATGTCACCCTTCATATATGCTGGACCCTTGCCGTTGAGTTGAAACAGAGAAATCTGTAGAAAAATTCCATCCGCCACGTATTTTTAACATAGAAGCCGTTTTTTTTTTCAATTATAAACGAAAGGTCAGTTGACAAAACGGTGTGCAATTCGGCTTATATCCATACGATGTGAATTATCTCGTACTCGTTGGTGATGCAAATGGTTTTAAATTCAATAAAACAACACGGAAGCACAAGTGAGGATGAAAAGGATGACGAGACAATTGTTACGTGCGGCAATATAATAATATAACGAAAATATTATTATTCATGGTAATCTCACAATCCACTTTCCTATTTTTTCTCATCAAATCCAAAATGAAATCTAAATCTTATCTTTATTAATAATACTCCTAATCAAAGAGCTAAATATCATTTTTTTTTAAATGTAAAGGTTTATGACAGAAGGAAACAGTCACACGTTTTGATCATTGGGTTTCGCAGTACAACAAATAAATTCTTGTAGCATCAAATATTCTTCGTGAAAAAGTCAAATTTGATGCAATGGCCTTACGATCGCTCACCTGTCGCCAGTAACCACCAAGCTACAACACACTTTCGAAAGTTAGAAGAAACACAGTTCAGTAATAATACACTGGTTCGTGAACATGCCACAGGTTCAAATTGGATATTGGATATTAGCCAAATTCTCAATTATTCTGAATATTAGCCAAAATTGTTTCACGTTTGCTGCCTTCCCAAATGCATTTTTTGACAATCGGCTTCCGTAGGGACCTTGTTTAGGGTGTGTACCATCACGAGAAACTGTTTTCTCGATTTTGGTAAAAATGGCATATTATCCAATTTTTGAATTATGGGCAGGACTAGTAAAAAGACAATTTCCACGTGTTGTAACGTGCTGGAGCACGAAATCTATGTCTGTGATAGGGAACCTTCACGTTCACGAGGCATGACTGGAGAAACGCGTCTAATAATGCGGTAAAATTTTTAATGTCTTTTTGTGCAAATTATTGTACTCAGACAAAAACCTGTTTTGAATTGGATGAATTTTTAGTGAATAAACGTTAACCGTTTGTTATTGAAAGTTGGTCATGCTGATCGTAGCCTTTGCGCTGCTTCTACAGTGGGGGATTACTAAATAAAGTAAAAATTGGACAACTACAACAGAATTTGATTGCATCCCGCACAGAATGTCTGCTTGTGTTGATGCCAGAAAATTATTAACCTTCAATTATTTTTTTATTTGCCTTGAAAAAAGCATTTTGCGGTTCAAAATCGGTTGCTAATTACAACCTTTGACCTGCCCTAACATTGGGGGAATTAAGATACACGGACAACATGCACTGTGGAAGCTATTTCACATTCAGTAAATTAGACGGGTGCGACAAATTTAAATTGCTAGGATGCAACACAGAATACTTGCTTGCGTTGACAAAAATTATTAACTTTCAATGACTTGTTTATTTGCCTTCAAAAAGGCATTTTGATTTCCAAAATTGGATTTCCTGATGGCAATCTTCATGCTGCCCCAACACGGGGGGAATAATGGCTGTCTGGCGACACACGCTGAGAAAAACCGCGCTGCTCCTGAGACGTGGTGACCAACCACAGGGCTAGTACTGCTGCTAAGGAAGGACGACTGCTGTTGTCGCTGTCTAGAACTATTATAAGCGGCTCCGGCTGAAACAGGCTCTTATGTAGGCCAAATATCATGTTTTCAATTGCAAGGTATATAATCCTGTCGACCGTGCTTGGGAAGCAAGCATATAACGACCAATCAGAGGTCGAATTTTTCGTTTTGACAAGGCTTGACTATTTTCAATGGCACAATAGTGTGAATAATAAAATTACAATTATCTTATTTTGGGAAGAATCTTAGAAGATTTTCCAATCTATTGCTGCAAGAACGTAGGAAATCCATCGAATACTAACCGATTTATTAGCATTTGAAATTGGACATATTTTTCACTTTTTTCGGTTTTAGATTTTCATTTCACATCCCTATGTAGCCGAACTTCCTGAGAGAAGTAATTTACTTCAAAAGAAAAAAGAGATTTTTGACAAAAATTGCGCGACTTTGCAATATAGAGGGGGGTCCTGGAGAGCGGGGGGTATTCCAATCGACACCAAAATTGGGATTTTTCCAAAGTGACAGTAGATGAATAATCCTCCCAACTTTGAGCAAAATCTGTGATGGTCGTGTCCAAGTTTGTGCTTTTTCGTGGTCACTTCGTATGGAATGACCCATATCTAATATCAGCGCTTTGTAATGGCGAAGAAAGTTCGGAAAAATATACTTTTCTAGACTAAGTAACAGAAGATTGTATCAAATGACTATCTGTCTGTGGGAATGGAGTTTTGTAACTATACTTGGTTCTGGGGAAGAGGCTACTGCACGATTGGACTGATGTTTTGCCGGGGGACTTATCTTGAGAAGACAAATCTTCTGAGACTAACCGCTAAACGAAATTCGAAAAGTCGATTTTCATTGACATAAACAACAATTCGAATATTGTTCTCGGTGATCATTGACTGAACTACACAGCGGTTTATTTATATCGAATTCGTTATCGCGACAGTCAGGGATGGTATTCTACGCGATTTTTTGAGACTCGTAAGTAATCTACGTAGAAAACTGTACTCTACGTGTTCTACGGTAGAAAACCTCTTGCAAGTAGAAAACTCTCAAACACTCGAAAATTTACAGTATGAGTCATTAAATGCCATTCGCTGCGCTGATCAGGTGTATTTAAGTAACGGGAGAATTAATATAACAAAAAAAGAAACACGAAGAAGCAAGAAAGTGTTTTTCCGGACTATTTTGTGATTATGGCGAAACAAGCAATGGTAAAGAAACTCAAAAAAGCAAACAAAGTTTTCACTCAATAATTTCAATCGTAATTCACGGTTCAAAAACATATTTGTTGTCATCCAAAAATGCTAATGAAAGCAAAATCGCATAATATACGTCACATACAAAATCAGTGCAACAGCAAAGGCGCATGTGGGGCCTGATTTCTACAGTACTATGCTATCGCTGTCAAATCTCATATATTTAGAGCATACCCAACATCTTGAACCGTTGGGATCCCCTGGCATACATAAAAAAGCCCATCAAAAATTCCATGCAACTTTAAACGGTTGCAGGAAGAATTCTTTACACCCTCGGTAAAAATAGCTCTAAAATGAGTAAGATTTGACGCATTTTCGTAAAAAGTGGAACAACTTATAAACTGAGTAACTTGGTAAGCGGGTGGTCGTGGGTTCGAATCTTAGTAGAATCAGACCATTTGGTTGCCAAAGGACTTTGGCATGGGTATTCTCAGGCTTCCCACCAAGTACCTTTCCTTCAAACTGAATTCTACAGTGCCTCTGTTGACTCTCCTTGTAACAAGACTAAGTCCCTGTTTTAATAAAAACGGGTGTGAGTAACGTATGAAAGTTCTCTCCAGGGAATTGTAATTAGGCGATATTGTTAGGAGGGACAGAGGCTCGGTATAGTAGAGTAGTAAGCTTGAAACGGAAAGGTGAAACTTACACACAAGCACGGATATGAATGATAAGCGTATCACTAACTTCAATAGTGATACTGTCAATAATAGGAAGTGCGGAGTACAGAAAACACCTGGGCAATATCTCTGTTCGCAGTCATGAGTCCTCACAGGAAAACAAAAACTCCGTAAATACGCATAATTGAGAAACAAGGCGTTTTAAAAACTGAGTGATTGTTACTCACTTTCTGGGTACAGTATTACTCAGTTTAGAGTTAAGTAATTACTCTTTTTTTGGGTTCTGAATTGCTGCTTAATTTAATTTACAAATTTATATAAAGTTTCGAAGATAAAATTAAACATACTTGGGTTTGTTGTTTATACTGGCTAGAAAGCCTTAGAATATTCTGCGAACGGGAGCTTTTTCTAATCCGAGAATATATGAACACATCAAAAACAAATTCAATCGATGGAGATTAAAAGCAATGAATTTAAATGTCAAATTCGTTCTCAATTCACACAAAATAATCATCACAATTGAAAAAAAAAAATATTTTTAAAGTTAAGTTTCGTTTATTCTTCATGTAATTCACCACAAAAATCTCTTTGCAGGTTTTCGTAGAAAACTCGTAGAATACTTGCTTTTGGTTAGGTATTCTACTAAAGGTATTCTACGTAGAAAACTCGTCGAAAACTACATGAGGTTTTCTACATGACATCCCTGGCGACAGTACTACACCGTCCCTAACTAGCTACACTCTGTCTCTTTCGGGAGAAGTCCGGAATAGGAAAGGTGTAGTCCGAGACAGACAATTGTAGTCCGGAAAGTGAAAAAAAGCAGATACAGGGTAAAAAGTGTAGTCCGATTGTAGCTACAAAATCGAATTTGACATTTGATACCACGAGCGTGATGGTAGGAAAACACTCAATCATTCAGGTTGTTCTCTTCTGTTCTCTCTTTTCAATATTCTATCGTACGTCTACTACAACGCAATACATATGGAGAGGGAGTGACGTGAGCGCGCCATACCGCTGTTTTTCTAATCCCGCTTTATTACGCCACTGTAGTGTTCAATATGGTTTAAAAGCTTGTGACGCGGTTAATTCAAATCACACTCTGATACATAGTGTTTAAAAAGCAGTATCCTAAAAAAATTGGCACCAGAAATATTTTATTAATTTTGTTATGAATTTTTTGCAAATTCGAAAAAAGATTGGTCTGCCTCAGATACATAATTCATGTCGGAATATAACGAGTTATCAATCACAGGCATAAATGCACTTTTAAAGGTTGTTATATCATTCAACTTTATGTAGTCGAAAATGTTTCAAACGATGATCTGTTTTGCTATATTGAATACAACTTCTTCCTATAAGATTCATACTACATAATGAATAACTGTTATCATTACATTATAATGGTACAACAAAAACCTGTTATCCTTCGATTGCGTCTCATCACGTCCCATCCCAATCTCGAAATTCTTCGATTTCGTTTCGTCACGTTTCATGCATCCCCCTGGCACGTTCGTAAGCAAAATATTTGAAAATATGCGCTGTACAGGAGTGTACGGTACAGGAGTTAAGATTTTATTCGGTGTGCTTTCTAAGCGTCCATTATAGGATTAAGGTTTTAAATGGGTGGTTTTATTCACATTTTTTTTAAACATTTGCTAGAATATCCAAACATTATCTAAAAAATCTTTTTGATAAAACAATTAACGCATCTAGAGTGGGTATTTATTTACTTAAATAAAGAAAATTGAAAATCGAAACAGCTCAAAGTTATGATTGGGTGCGCAACGAAGTTCTCACTGTTTGTCAATAGATGGTGCCAGCAGTATGTCTTGGTTGATATTGACATATCTACAGGGTGCGCCATAATTATTGCAACAAGAAACAGATATTTCAAAAGTTTTCTCTTACTTTCCAAAAACATGACCGACTTTTGAAATAAAAATAATTTATTTAGTAAAAAACAAAAAACAAAGGCAACAACAACTGTTTCCATACAAATACCAGAAAAAAACAGGCTCTTTCCGACGCGCAGACAACAAAAAAGCTCGTGCGATGCAAGGATCTTTTTGCCCGGACCATTCGTTGCGAGCACCTGACAACGCTAAGCAAGCCCACAACCCGCAAAACGACCGAGTGCTCGCACGGACATCTGGAGATGCTGATTTAGTTGGAAGAACGATCCTTCGCTCGTCTCACCCAGCTTCTGTGATGGTTTTTGCTGGAGTGACCGCCGATTCGCGAACTGAGCTGATTTTCATCGAAAAAAGAGTAAAAATCGATGATGATTACTACCTGAATGAGTTTTTGAAGAAAAATGTGAATGAGTTGTTGTTTTTTTTACTGTTTTTACTCAATTAATTCTTTTTATTTCAAAAGTTTTCTCTCACTTGCCAAAAACGTGGTTAACGGTCCTCTGTTTCTTGTTGTAATCATTATGGCGCACCCTGTGAAACGTGATGGAACAAGCTGAGACAGATAATAATCAAACTGCTTATAGTTAGGTGGAAATGTCTGATTTTGTGCTAAATAATTTTCATTTGTGGGTAGTGTTATTTTTCTCATTTCATCCAAAGAAAACGGCGCACACTGTTTCCAAAGCTCCAAAAACGTGATCGAAATTGTTTTGACCCAAAAACGTTGATTTTAGAGCCGTAACGTCTTCAGCAAAGTTGTTCCATTAATTATTCTCCATATTATAGAAGTTACAATTCCATGATTAATACACTCAACAGTGGGAAACGAGTTTTACTGTTTTCATTTTGTAATATAAAAATCCACTTTGTTCAGCAAACTTGTTGCAAATTTCAAAAGAAACAATTTTGTTGAAGACATCATACTTCTATCTATTTATTTAAATGTACTTTTGTGGAGTTTTCTATAGATTGCTATTAAAAATCTTTTTTTGCTATTTAACTTTTTATAGTGATTTTCTACAATTTTCGAATGTTCTACAAAACTCTTTACTACAATAAAACATACAATATTTCTGAATAACAAACAATTTTTTGGTTGTTGACGATTTTTATTAAAATAATGCCGTAATTTACACTAATTACTCTTAACTCAAAAAATAATGATTTTGGAGCAATAGTGTTTTCAGTAAAGTTGTTCTATTAATTATTCTCGATTTTTTAGAAGTTAGAATTTTGTGATTAATCTACCTAAAAGTGAGAAATGAGTTTTATTTTCCTCAATTTTACATATAAAAATCCACTTTGCTGAGTAAAGTTCTAGCACATTTTGTAAGTAACAACTTTGTCGAAGACACTATACTTGTTTAAATTTAAATGAACTATTGTGAAGTTTTCTCTAGAATGCCTCCTGAAATCATTTTTTTAATAAAACTTTTTTTTAAAGATTTTCTAAAATTTTTCAATGTTCTATAATGTTGTTAACTACAATAAAACACACAAGTTCACCGGAAAAAGTTTAATTTTATCTCTCAAGTTTATTTAGTTATTAAAGATTTTTATTAAAATAATGTACTTATTTATTTACAAATACTTGCACAGGAGACAGCGAGAGACAAATACCTATATCTGGACTAAATGACGTTTTTCTTATACTTAAATATAGAAAAGGTTTTATCTGCAGATATTTGCAGATTTTATAGATATCTGTTAGTAAATGTTAGTAAACAATGCACTGTTTCAATAAAAATCGTCAATAACCGATGAAATATGAGAGATAAAAATAAACTTTTTTCGATGAAATTGTGTCTTTTGTGATAGTAAACAACAATGTAGAACATTGGAAAATTTTAGAAAATCACCACTAAATGTTATATTTAAAAAAATGATTTTTAGTGGCCATCTGTAGAAACTTCCACAAAAGTACATTAAAAACCTAAATTAATCCACCTAGCGGTCAGACCCAGCCTTTCTCATTCAAACTTTTATTTGTTTAAATAGATTTACATGAACGCTTCAATCTAATAAATGTATATTCACTCTTTAGGTTCTAAAATATTGATGTTGTAATCTTATACATATAAATATGCAGTCCGGTCTGTCTGTTTGTCTGATCCATACAGGCTCGAAAACTACCGAACCGATCGACGTGAAAATTTGTATGTAGGGATTTTTGATTGCGATAAAGGTTCCTATGATAGTTTGAGACCCCTCCCTCTTCTGGAAGGGAGGGGTCCCATACAAATGAAACATAAATTTCTGCACAACTCAAGAACTAATCAACTAAATGGAACCAAATTTGGCAGGTAAATGTTTTTAGTAGTAAAAAATATGTCCATAATATTTTGACACCCCTCCTTCTTTTGAAAGGAAAGGGTGACATACAAATGAAACACAAATTTCTGCACATCTCGAGAACTAACCGAGTAAATGGAACCAAATTTGGCATGTGAATGTTTTTATGTTTTATTTGTTTCCCAATTTGTTCCATAATCGACCTCAGGCAACATTTTGGATTGTAAGATGGCAACGTCCGGTTTCTGGAAAACAGCCAAAAATGGCCGATTTCCACCCAATATAATAATATCCGGATCTAAAATGATACACAGGAGCTAAAATCGATCGAACTTGTCTTCAAATGCCATTATGAAATTCAAAATGGCGACTTCCGGTTTCAGAAAAACAGCGGCAAACGACCAAATACCACCCAATATGGGTATTTCCGAAAAGCCACAAATCGACTTCAGACAACATTTTGAATTGTAAGATGGCAACTTCCGGTTTCTGGAAAACGGCCTGAAATGGACGATTCCCATTAAATATGAGTATCTCCGGAATCAGAAAGATGGACAGAAGCTAAAAATTGTTCACAGACACAATCTTGAATTTTAACATGGTGACTTCCGGTGTCTGGTAAATAGCCGGAAATGACCAAATACCATTCAATATAAATTTTTTCGGAACCAGAATTACGCCCAGATGACAGAAATTGATTTCACAGGCAAAATGACGACTTTCGGTTTCTAAAAAACAGCCCAAAGTGATCAAATACCACCCAATATGAGAATCTCCGGAGCCAGAATGTTGCAAGAAGATAAAAATTGACCTCAGACACCATTGACACCATTGTAGGATGGCAACTTCTGGTTTCTGGAGAACAGCCGAAGATGGACGATTCCCGTCTAACATGAGCATCTCCGGATCTAGAATGATACACAGCAGCTGAAATCGACCAAAGACCCCATTTTGGATTCTAGGTTAACGACTTCTGGGAAACAGCCGGAAATGATCGAATAACACCCAATATGGGTGTTTCTTCAACCAAAATGACGCTCAGAGGCCAGAAATTATCTTAAATACCATTTTTAAATTCAAGATGGCGACTACCGGTTTGTGAAAAACAGCTTAAAATAAACAAATACTATCCAATATGAGTATCTCTGGAACCAGAATGATGCAAGGAGCTAACAATTGACCTCAGGCACCATTTTGAATAGCTAAATGGCAACTTCTGGAAACAGTCGCAAATGTCCGAAAAATACTCAATATGAATATTTCCGTTATCGAGATGATGCATAGAAACCAAACATTGACCCTGGATACCATTTTGAATCTAAAGACGACCACTTTTAGCATCTGGAAAACAACCAAAATAACTAAATACCTCCCAAAATGGGTATTTCCAGTGTTAGATTGATGCCAGAAAATCTGCTGAGAATGACCGAATACCACCCAATATGAATATATATTCAGAATTAAGGCGATGTACAGAAGCCAAAAGTCGAGGATGTTGTCATTTTGATAAAACCAATCATTTTGAACGATTTGTTATTCGACTTTGATTATATCCTATGACCGATTCGTCGTGCATTTGCAGATTTTAAACACATCGCAAATAATCAATGAATTTGGTAAGTTCAAATTGTACGATACCACATTTAAATTATGTTGAGGCCACATATACTGATCAAAGCAGGTATAGCTTTCAATAGTCTTTGAATTTCTTTTCTTTCCATAACTTTTGAGCGACATATCAAATTGTTATGAAGTTTTTTATTTGTAAGTTTGAGAGATGACTCGTTCGTATGGCACTAGTTATGTTCTAATAAGTCACGTAATCTTTGGGATAATAGACTTTCGTTGTTTTATTGACAGTTTAATACATAACGGTAGCTTAAGTTCGATTATAATCAAATGAAATGGGAACGTATAGGGCAGCCAAAATTTGAAACCACGTGTTCAATCATAATTCATCAGTTAACCCTTAACTAGCCCGCTCATCTGATAATAATATTGATCAAATCGGTTTTGTAGTTTCTGAGATAATGAAGTTTCGTGGTTTTCACATCTCGGTACATTACAGACGAAGTTACAGTTCGATTAAAGTAAAATTCAATAGGGTGTTATGCGGCAGCTAGACTTATTATTTGACACTAATTTTGTGGAAATCGGTTCAACCATCTCTGAGAAAAGTGAGTGAGTCCAAGTAGTCTTCGGAATATGTTCCTTTTCTACTGGATTTCACATTTTTCAACATAACAGGAAAAGTAACAGTCCGATTGCAAAACAAATCAATAGGGTTTTATGGGGCAACTAGACCTTCCATTTGACACTGATTTTATGAAAATCGGTTCAGCCATCTCTGAGAAACATGAGTGAGATTAAACAGTATTCAAAACACGTTTCTTGTTATAACTTTTGAACCACAAGTTCAATCTTTATGAAATTCAAAAGTTAAGGGTTTTTCAGGTAGCCCGTTCATTTGAAACCAAATCGGTATTGTAGTTTTTGAGATAATGATGTTTCATGATTTTTACGTTTTGATACATAACCTCCAAACTAAAAATCCGATCACAATGAAATTTAATAGGGTCTTATAGGAAATCAAGACCTTTCATTTGCAATTGATTACATGAAAATCGGTTCAGCCATCTCTGAGAAAAGTGAGTGAGAGTAAAAATCTGCACATACACACACACATACATACAGAAAATGCTCAGCTCGTCGAGCTGAGTCGAGTGATATATGCCACACAAAATTGCAACTTCTATAAAATGGAGAATAATTAATGGATCAACTTTCCAGGGACATTATGGCTCTAAAATCTATTATTTTTGGGTCAAAATAATTTCGATCACGTTTTTGCAGCTTTGGAAACAGTGTGCGGCGGCTGAATCGCATAGAGAGTCAAACAAAGTTTACGAAAATGCTACTCTGAATAAAAAAAATTCCGTGGCTGGTTCTGTCGCTTTGAAGACGATATTTTCGAAATTGACGACTGTTTGCGTACAGGAAGGGCAAGAACCGTTGAATTGAAAGATTTGCTAGATAAGGATCCATGCTGAACGCAGGAACGGCTTGTTTCGGTATTGGGAGCTACCCGTCAAGCCATTTCGAAGCGATTGCATGTCTTTACAAAATAAACATTTATTCCTATTTAAAAACGCGAGAACTTTGTTGCGCATGTTGGGATTGTTAATACCCTACACCTGTTGCTTCAGTCTATGGAACCAAACCTCCTAAGCAATCGAGCTGTCAAACAGCGACCGCATGTTGGTGCGGTTTTTCCAACCTCATTCTTTTCAATTCCAAACGCTGTAGAGCAAAAAAAGTGTTCTATATATTTTATACGTCCTATTCATTGTTTTATTGCTCACAACGCTAGTGTCAACATTGCAGCTGCAACGAAAAATAAATTACCGGAGCAAGCAAGTGTTTTTATATAGGAGTTGCTTCGATTTGGGTTCGGATATCCGTCATATCTACCTACACAATTGTGTTGGCTCGGTCGGAAAGTGCTAATTTCCCATTAGGTTATGGGCCCAGTTTGCGCGAGTGCGGAAAACGTGATAAAAAATGCCGCAGCTCGATGAATCAAACTATCCGCATTGAAAACACCGAATATCGGTGCTACTAGACGAGTAAGAACTCCCGTGCTGCGTTGAGTACGAAGCGGCGTTGTTGCAAGTTGCAAGACCACTTTCTAGCCTTTGAACGTATCATTCGGGACTATAAGGGGACCGGAGCGACATTGTGTGCTATTTTCTTTTAACACTGGGGTTGGCCTATACTACCGTTTTCAATCCAATTCAGTGTTATTTTCGCGCGGCCGTGTGCTCAAGGAACTTGAATACGGGCATTCTCTATACGGGCATCTTAGTGTGAAAAACCTTAGAGTGGATCGGAAACAAAATGGTCGAAAGACTGAGTGGTATGTGAAGCCATCGAGTGGCGAGTTCGTTTACGGACCGTGTATTATAGGCAAGCAAACGCATAAGTCCTTTTCTGCCTGCGAGGGTCGACAGTCGAAACGAGTGCTAAAGCTTATTCATTCGGACGTCGGTCGCGAGTTTAAGAAATTTTGCAAGCAAGAAATTTTGCAAGCATAAGGAGACTAAGTGGACCGTGCCCTATACCCACGAGCAGAACGGCTTGAGCGAGCGAATGAACCGGATGTACGTAGAAAAGGTTCGGTCCATGCTTGAGAATAGCGGCGTCGACAAGAAGCTCCGGGGTCGTGGTATCCAGACATCCTTGGCCAATAGCAGTCCTGTCAGTGCGATTGATCAGCGGAAGACTTAAACGCGAACGTTTATGAGCTCTTAGTTAGAGGTTAAAAACTACCATCTAAACTATGAGAAAAAAAACTGTTAAAATGCCGAAAAAAAAATTATTGCTTCGAGAAAAAAGAAAATTTAGCCGAGATTAACAAAGTAATAGCATTCAGCGATTTGAGAAGCCTAAAGCTGGAGAATTTCCCAAAGATGGCCCACACAAAAAGTTGTCTTTGAAATTGTCGTTAGAACAATTTTTTTGAATGAAAAAATACCTACGAATCAAACGACCTTAGGTTCGTTGAAATCAGAGGAGCCAACCTCATCTTTGCCCTCTCTTCACATGTTTTATTTATGAACAAAAATATTCAGCGTTGGCCAGAATAGCCGTGAGCAATTTTTCGAAACAAAATTATTCTCCGAAATCAGATGGTGTTTTTTATAGCAGCATATCTTTCACCCTGCATCTTGAATTTTCTATGTTATCCACTTTCAATTTTTCCTGCAGCTAGAAAAATTTTCTGTCCTAATTAATTTCCCCGTTTATTCCCTTAAGGAGTTAGTCCTTTTTTTCTCTTTAATCCAGATTCTAATAATACCCTTTGTGCAGTTTATATTTCATTGACCTAGAGTTCTCAACATGTGCTTTGGATGTTTTTGAACCTCAATTCGGTAAAAAAAAACACTTTTGGTGTACAGCAGTAGCAAAGAAATAATAAACAATTTTTATTCCTTTCGCGAGTACCTATGGTGTTGAGTCGCATGTTAACAAATATAACTGAACTAAGCATATTACACCACAAGTGCCATGTTTCGATTTTTTCCTGCTCTACGGGGATTCCTATCGTTCTGTGTCAACATTGTCACTCTTGAACCCACAGTCAACTGTTCCATCGGAAACCAAACGGAAGGATGACACGACGACAGTGCAGTTCGCAGCAAACTACAAAGTTTAACCCAGCTGGTAGCTGGAAATGGCTGACTGAATTAGAATCAGTTTTCTTACAACAATGTAAGGAGCATTCCTGGGCTACGACGGGTGACAAGACAACGGCTCAAACGACCGTATATTGTTATGAGACACACACAACAGCAATGAACAGAGGAGGAGCACTTTTATAGAGATGCTGCCGGAATATTGCCTTCCCTCTAGTGGCTGTGACGGTAGTGGGAGTTTTGTCATATGTGTAGAGGGTAGACAATGTGAATAACTGGTGTACTTCCACTGCTTCAGCATACTCTCTACGCTAAGGTAAGACTACTCCGGTAAGCTCAGACTATCGTTTGTTGTCGCAGCAACATGAGAGGAGCCTCTAGCCTGTAAAGTAATGGACCGAACAGGCGAGGGGAAAGAAACCAAGCACCAGCTATTTAGCGCGCGCTTTGTGCACGTTCTAGTCGATAATGTTACGTTATCATATCAGCTCCTGTTTAAGCTGGCGCTTTCGTTAGATGAGAGAGGATGCTGCTACTACAAGCTAGTGTAGAAAAATGTCTTGATCGCTTCGTTCAGTAAACTGATACGATTACTAGATAATGTGTATAACAAGCATTGCTAGTATTATCATTGACCACCGTAATTCCCCTGTATAATTATAATTTTCGTTTGCAGATCTAGTTTTCTTAAGGGACCACCAGAATCTTTCTCACTTCAGAAGTTCGAATTTCTCGAGATGCGGTACAAAGCAACAAAGGTTATTTTCTTCACGTCTTGCTGACCTCCCATGAGATTCACCGGTACCGGTATTATATTGTGCACCGAAGAGTAAAACTCAATCAAAAGTTTTCCCTGTACACGTAAGGTGGGAATCAAATGCACACGAGTTCACCTATCGCAACGCTACGAAGTCGGTCGTCTTCCGGTCGCGTAAAGGGAGTTAGTTTTGATTTATATATTAGCATGGAGTATAAGTATCCATTTAATACACGATAGGATAAAGATATTCGTTGCTGTCGTAAATCCTGCCATATGTTCGTTATATTGTCAGTTCCACCATTGCTTTTCGGAGAGCAGTTTTATTTCACAATGGATTGAAACATCTTAGGTCGGATTACATTGCCGCAAGCTTCGTTGGAAAAAGTAAACGAGAAACAACCTAGCAATCTTCATCGAAAGCATATTGCTACTGTCGGTGCGGCTAGATGATGATTCTCGTGAAACCTCTTCTGCTGGCTGTGGCAGTCTCTGGATGATAATAACAACCAAACGATCGCCTACGGATGAGTAACAGACAAAAGTACACCGCATCCGCGGTTGTTTGCCTCTGAACGAGTTCACTGGAAACAGCAAAAACGAAAGCCTAAACGGCTGCTAAGATAGGCTAAGAACTCAGTAAAATGACACAATAATCATATTTATCCCGTTTCCGAAGCGCTTTCGAGTTGGTAACCAAGTCAAACCAAACAACGGCTCACGGGGGGATTATAGCTTCTACTTGTAAAACTTTTTCCGCCACTTATAATGGGACGATTACGGTGCAAATTTTGCGCGATGCTATTCTAGGCTGTTAGAGTGATTCCCCCAATAGATCCAAACAATAACTTTCAGTCGAATGAGAAATTGAAGCCGTCTGCGTTTGCGATGTCTTTCTATGAACGTTATATAGAAAAGTTGAAGCCATGTATAAATAATTAATAATATAATATATAATAATATAATTAATAATACCATTATTAATTGATCAGTTTTGTATTTTGTTTTCTTAAAATGTGTAATAAACGTTAGGACTTCTAGGACTCATCTGAACCTAGCTTCCTTAATTTGGATGCTTTTTCAATTAATCAATGAATTTCAACAGTCAGCTAAAAATCTCTAAGATGACGAACGCTGAATCTATATAAATCTAAATATGTTTTTTATCAACACCTGAAAGTTCAACAACATTGAAAAATGGCACCTCAATTTAGCGGCATGCTAAGCTAATCCGTTTTACTCATAAAAAACAATGGTCAATTTGTGTAACTGCGGAAATATTTTCTGAAGAAAAAAAGAGTTGGCATGATTCACGAGTCGGTAAATTATTAGAGCTGAACTCGTCTCTTCAAGTGTAACGGAGGACAACTAAAATTTTGTACTTTTTCTACTCTTGTCAAAGAAAATGTAGATGTACTTAAACGAAAATTGATTCATTTCCCATAAAAACGAAAAAAAAAGAATAATAAACATTTGAGAAAGGTTTGTAATTGACTTTCCGACGAAGCTTTTTCATGATGCCGGTGTACGGCCTTCACGTCGACTTTTTGAATGCATCTCTTGATTCTACCAATCAACTATTTGCAGTTCGTTGCTCTCCAGTTATTTAGGGTATAAGTGGGGTCGAGTTATTGTTTAGGTACGTTTCTGTTTCGGATGGAAATGATGGTGTTTTATCTGGCCAAAATACATACCTTCTATCGGTATGGTGTTTTTTAAAAAATGGAATCAAAAACGTCTTGATTGATAGCACAGTGCAACTTTTTTTTTGCCTTGGCTCCTATGTATAATTTTTTGATGAAGTTTGATGCGAAAATAAATTTTCCTGAGTTTGAACATATTTCAACTTAAGGGGCAACAATGGCGCCATTTTGAATTTTTGAGAAACTGGAAATTTTTGAGGTTTTTTCGACGCCATTTTGTTTTAAGACCAAATATCAAAATTCTAAGAGTTTGTCCATATATTAGCTTCCTTTTACCCATCCTTTGAAAAAAAAAAAAAACAGTTCTTAAATCGAACAAAAACTGAGCTCAAAACGGTGATACTACGAAACCGGGTTTGGCATAGTTTTAGTATATTTCACAAAGCGAAATAATATCGATTATTTCTGAGTATTAAAGGTAATGTCAGCAAAATGTCGATTTTGCCCCAATTCCCCTATAATACTAAAATAGGTTTATCTGCTGACATTTTACGTAGATCAGACACCTAACATTCGATTTCTGAGACTTTTTTACTCAAAATAAGATATAATTTGACTACCACTTTAAGATATTAGCGAATTACCATTAATGCTCAGAAATAATCGATATTATTTTGCTTTGTGAAATATGGTAAAACTATGCCAAACCCGGTTTCGTAGTATCACCGTTTTGAGCTCAGTTTTTGTCCGATTTAAGATCTGTTTTTTTTTCAAAAGATGGGTAAAAAGATGCTAATATGTGGACAAACTCTTAGAATTTCGATATTTAGCCTCAAAACAAAATGACGTCGAAAAAACCACAAAAATTATCGGTTTCTCAAAAATTCAAAATGGCGCCATTGTTGCCCCTTAAGTTGAAATATGTTCAAACTCGGGGAAATTTAGTTTTGCATAAAAATACACAAAAAAATTATATATAGAAGCCAAGGCAGAAAAAAAGTCAATTTTTGTTGCACTGTGTAGTCAAACCGCTGGACTTTAACTATGATTTAGACAAGAAGAATGAATTCCTGTCTTCCACCACCCTTCAGACGAATTATTGTTTGCAGGAAATTATATACAGCCGAAACTGGAAGATTTTTGTTTTTAAAATGGTTTGCCGTTGTTTTTTTTTCAAGATTTATGTGCACGCAAAACTTTTCCTTATTACTTTATTAGCAATAGCGCAAAATTGCCTTTTGGGTAACAAACCTATTAATTTAAAGGCAATAAAATTCTTCTCCAGTAAAGTAACAACACATACTGCCATATATTTAGCACGTGTTACGGGAGCACGACTATCTAATAATGGTCGTTTCAACCACATGCAAGATTTTTTCTGTCGAAAACTGCTCCCATTCCATCTCAAGCAAAAAAAATCACACACCATCCCATATGTTGCACATGTTACAAGTTTCTTCAATCTCCAATTCATCCGGTGTGCGTGTATTAGTTCGCATACGGAGTAGAGAAAAAATATGGCAAGAGCTGCCAAGCAGCATTTTCCCCGTCATAGAGTATGCAAACGTTGATGATTTCAAAGACTTGAAATGCGTCGTGAAATGACATCACGATCTGTAAACTGCGTTAGAGAAAAACAAAAACATTCGCTTTCCTGCAAGATATCTAAAACACATACTCATTGGTTCATGGAAACTCATTTGCACCTGTTTGAAAATACAATACTCGTGCCTAACCAGACAATATTCGCAACTTCGGCAACTCTGGTCAGACAGTATTACTTATTTCCATTTCAAGTAAACACTGGGGGACGAAACGAAAGTGTTTCTAATTAGACATTTGAGGTTGACGGTTGAGATTCTGATTATGTGTGGATGAAGGGGACAAAAATGAACCTGATCGTTGCATCAATACAAATGCAGCGAGTGAAGTCTTGCTAACACATGCATTGCGGTGCTTGGCTGTATGTTCTCCTGCAGAAACACATACAAGCGTGTGGCCGTCATAATTTTTATTACTTTTTGTTTGTTACTCTTTGGTTATAATGCGCAGTCATAAGACACAATAAGTAATAAAAAATTGCCCTAAAGTAATAAAATGTTCCCCGTTTGCGTTGGGTGTGCAGTTCAGTTTTCGACGCTATTATGAACAGAATTGAACAAAAACGATATAAAGAGAAGAGATAGAGATTACATATTTATACTCTAATTTCTCTTTGAGCTTGTTGTTGTGAGGGGGGAACTAAGTGATATGTAACCATGATGAGAAGCGTTGTTCCATTAATATTCGAAAATAATGTTGAAGGTTACTGGGACTCAGTTGTAGAGGCAGAGTACCACATCACCGCCAAAACAAAACAACGTGGGTGAAACTGAATCTTTGCTCGATGAACATGTTATGTCAAATTTTTAATTTTAATTAGAGGCAAAAACTAAGGTTTGCTTCAACTAAAAATATGTGGTTATACTAAACAGGACGGTTGGTTTTAATTTTTACAAAGCTGGAAATTATTCGAATTATACCTTTTGTCTTGTTTTCTTCGGGAGTAAAACAGCTTGGATATTCGACGCCGGGAGAAAGGTTGTTTAAATCCTCGTCATTGTGGAGAATCAACTGCAAATGACGCAGGATGACACTCGTTTTATAATCTCTATCAGCGTTCTTCGCTAGTCCCGACATTTCTGCCGCATGGTACTTGGGTTGGGTTTCCATTACCAGCAGACGAAGAATTCGATCTACCACATATTAAAGCCCAGCACGGGATGAGTGGGACTTTGTCTTTCCATTGACTTCACAGTGCAACAAAAATTGACTTTTTTCGATTTTGCCCCAATTCCCCTACAATACATGAATAGGTTCATCTGCTGACATTTTACGTAGATCAGACACCTATCATTCGATTTCTGAGACTTTTTTACTCAAAATAAGATATAATTTGACTACCACTTCAAGATATTAGCGAATTACCATTAATGCTCTGAATAGTCGATATTATTTTGCTTTGTGAAATATACTAAAACTATGCCAAAACCGGTTTCGTAGTATCACCGTTTTGAGCTTAGTTTTTGTCCGGTTTAAGATCTGTTTTTTTTAAAAGATGGGTAAAAAGATGCTAATATGTGGACAAACTCTTAGAATTTTGATATTTGGTCTTAAAACAAAATGGTGTCGAAAAAACATAAAAAATTACCGGTTTCTCAAAAATTCAAAATGGCGCCATTGTTGCCCCTTAAGTTGAAATATGTTCAAACTCAGGAAAATTTATTTTCGCATCAAACTTCATCAAAAAATCATACATAGAAGGCAAGGCAAAAAAATTGTTGCACTGTGCTTTGCTTCCTTTGCTATAATCAGACAATGTACCTAGCAAGTTCGATTAAACGGAATAGCGAATATAAACAAAACTGCTACCTGTATGATGAAAAAACCTGTCTTAAATACCTACGGTGAGTACTGACGCAAAAGCCATTCGACGCGGCGTAGGTGCTGGAATGAAGGAATGCGAAAAAACGGACTCCGTCGCACACTGATACACATGAACGTTATCCGCTACGTACATTACTTTTTCGTCAACATTATAACCATCAATAAGAGTTTCGCTTGGATGTTTAGATGGACCGGAAACAAGCGGCAAAGCGCTGAGTTTAGATGTTTGTTGTTGCCAAGTGTAACTAGCGGACCGGCGGGCCAGCAATGCTGAGACTCCCCTCTACACCGTCTCAGGATCGGCTAATGCTCTAGTGTGCTAGTCAATTAAACGCTTGAACTTCGTCTTAAAAAACTCTTCTTTTTTGCCTGCTTACACTCCCTTAGTTTCTATTGAAAACAGGAAAAACGCATATTTTCTTTATTAAACCAATCTGCTAATCCATGGAGTGGATTCTTTTTAGTTCACTTTAGATTCCTCATAAAGTATAATCCTCAAAAACTCACTTAAAAGCACTAAATTTGATATTATAGTCGGGCATCTGTACTCGAAAACTTAATTAATTCAATTAGAAAACAAAATCCGCGCATTGTTCTATACGGCTACAGCGGGACTCGTTCAGCAGCCAACCAAAGTTTTTTGACGTTGACTAACGTCTATATCGAAGGTGGGCACCTATATTTGAAAATCTAGTAATTCAACCAGGGAAAACCAGGGAAAAGTGGTCAGGTTTTGAGCGCTTATTTTTCAGTCATTTATAATCAGGTTTTCGAGGTTTTGGCATCAATCGATCAGAAATTCTTTTGCGGTTTAAATTGTGTAACAAAAACAAACTATTGTTTGAGATACACTATTGAAAAATTGGTAATTAATATCGATTGTCTAAATCAATCCGCGCAGCCATTCACTATCTCTCTTCCCAAGCACAGTCGACACTAACGGATACAATCGATCTGACTTTGTTGTTATTGTTGTTGTACTTTCTGTTTCCGATGCTTATTTACGTTCCTTGTCATTTCATTAGCTACTTAGCCCCTCCTTCTTTCTAACTAACTGACAAAGCCTTGGTATAAAGGTACCGTTCGAACATTTCACCCCATCAGTTCAGTTTACTAGCAGCAGGCCATCAACACCGATGGCAGTAGGCGAAGTGGATCAGCGGCGGGCAACAACGGCGGTGGTAGTGGTAAGCTGCAGTTCTTACCTCTTTCAGTTCGGCTTCCCTTCGATCTGAGTTGGACTCCACCAGCGGTAATCCGATTCAGACATCGTTGGGTGAATACAACCCGAAACTGAAAGAGACTCGCACCGCCAGCATCCATCATCCAGCGTATGCATATATAGGGTGTGAATATCTGTAGCGTGTAAATATCTGCAGCGTGTGTCCCTAATATATAAGGTGTGTGGCTAGCGTGTGTGGCTTGCTATATAGCGTGTGTGTATGTTTATGGCGTGTATGTATGTCTGTAGCGCGTGTATGCATGTTTATAGCGCATGTGGCACCGCCACCACCACCGGCACCGCCACCGCCCAGTGATGCCACATATACAGATTTATCTGCATTTATACAGATTTTTTGCGTATTTTTCATACAGATATCTGTATATACAGATTACAGATTTTCTGAAAATAATACTGATTTATACAGATTTTTTTGGTTTTCATGGGGTCGTAAATTAAACTATTTAACTATTCGTTTTAATGGATACTATTATTTGTTTTAATGAAATATAAGAATACGGTAGTCAACGTCATGCGGTCGTGTCTTGAATACCACCCTAGCTAATCTAGCTAATCTAGCAAATTTTACTGCATCTAGCTAATTTTACTGCATATACAATGCTAAACGACTCCATAAGAGCATGTAAGCATATTTAGTTTATTTGTTCAATGATTTCGTGAAAATTTGGTGTTTAATCCGTGCATTCTTCGTGAATATCGGCTTAATGAGATGAATAATGGAGCAGTTCCTCTATATCATCATTTAAGTAATTCGCGTAAATCGTAGCATTCTTAACCTATCGGCAGTTTCACCTGTTATACAAGAGAGCAAAATCGTTTGATAATCAAGCCTATGGGTGAAATTAAATTCCGCTTTGAAAAAAGAAAATGTTTCTAAAAATTTTTCATTATTAGCAACGTTTTGGCGAGTGACAAAAAAATAAAGACTATGTCGAATTAATTATTTTGAGGTGATAAAGAGTGCCAATTGCGTGGCACCGGTAAGTTAGTTTATTTATCTTCATTGTGGATTGCCATTTGTCAATGACACAGGTTGATTCTAATTCTGTTATTATTTCTTCACACAGAGCAAGCAAGAAAACAACACACATTAGAAGTGAACACATGCTATCAGCACACGCACAATTAACTATTAGCAGTACCCAAATGGCTGAAAGCTAATGTCCCAGATACGGAATCTGAATCTAAACCTATATGCAGGCAGTCTGCTCGCGAGCTGATCAGAAGAGTCAGTTCTTTGAAAGAACGAAATCCGCTCTCAGGCTCACAGGCAATCCGTTCGTGATCAAGACTTTCGTTGTTACATGTCACAAGCATACCAAGATAAACGAATTCGTCAACCACTTCAAATCGTTCCCCATCTATCAGGTGGAGCACCAGCACCACGGGGACTCCTACGCTCTCTGCTAGCTACCATGTTCTTAGTTTTGGCAGAGTTAATGACAAGTCCCAATCTCGCTGCTTCCCTCTTAAAAGGTACGAAGGCTTCCTCCACTGCCCTGCGGTCGATAACGATGATATCGATGTCGTCCGAAAAAACCAAGAAGCATGTGAGATTTCGTGACGATCGTACAGTTTCTTTCCACGTTTGTTCTTCGGACTGCACCCTCAAGAGCGATGTTGAACAGTAAGTTAGAGAGCGCATCCCCCTGCTTCAGTCCATTCAACGTTACGAACGCGGCTGATGTCTCGCCAGCTATCCGCACGCACGAATTTGATCCCTCCAGTGTCATACGACTCAGCTTTATTAGTTTCGTAGGGAAACCGTGTTCCAGCATGATCTGCCACAGCTCGTTTCTTTTCACTGAGTCGTATGCCGCCTTGAAATCCACAAACAGATGGTGAGTCGGTAAGTTGTATTCCCGGAACTTATCGAGGATCTGCCGCAGGGTGAAGATTTGATCCGTCGAAAACCAGCCTGGTATTCGCCAACAATAGATTCCGTTAACGGTCTCAATCTGAAGAACAGGATACGGGGGAGCACTTTATATGCGGAGTTGAGCAACGTAATGCCTCGATAGTTGCAACAATCCAATCGATAGATAGGGCATATGAGGCCTTCCAATCAGTCTTCGGCATTTGTTCATCCGCCCAGATCCTTAGTATTATCTGGTGGAACGCTTAGTACAGCCCCTCGCTTCGCGCTTCTCACGCAATAGTCGAATATGTAGTGAAGGTATTTCTTATTATTATTATGTCGTTTATTTAGTTGTTCGTGGTAACGTTAAATTAAGCTTTTCTTCATAAACAAGCAATTTTCCCCTTGATTTTGCAACAGGAATTAAGTGTTTTGCCGAATATTTTCCATTGTGCTCTCTATGAAAATCTCATCATTAAATATTTTTGTTTCGATTAAAGTCCGGAGATGTGAGAAAAACAAGAAAAAAAAGTTTGGCAGTGGTAGTATGATGATATAAATGTAGACGAAGTTTTATATTAGTATTATATGTTGTTCGTAATCTAATTTTTACTGTGGTGTTTTTTGTTTAATAAAAATAAAAGCATTAAATAAATAAATTTTTCTGGTTGCACTGGATTTTGCGTAAGGCAGACGAACATAATTTTCAACCGGGGATATGTTTCATAGCAAAGAAGAAGAAAAAGAAGCCACTTGGCCACTCTTCTCTTACATACGGAGTAGAGAAAAAATATGGCAAGAGCTGCCAGGTATATTTTTGTCTCTTTTACACAGTAGCTAAACGTTGATGATTACAAACAGTTCCTAAAATCACATCACGATAGATCTGTAAACTGCGTTAGGAACACACCAACATTTGCTTTCTTGCGAGCGGATGCAAGCCATGTTGGAAACACGCTTATCGCTTCATGAAAATTCATTTGGGGTTGTATATATAAAACTCGTGCCCATCTAGGCAACACATATTCGCATTTCCTGCAACTCTGGCATTCGGTACTACATATCTTGATTTCAAAGTAAAAAGTGGGGAACTAAACCGTGGTGTTTCTAAGTAGACATTTAATACAAGGAAGCTACAGGAAAGATTCTGCATGCATATATGCATATGTGTAAAAAAAGGAGACTGGAATGAATTAGATCGCGGCATTAATACAAATGCGGCGAGGTAAGACTCGCTAAAATGCCTTGAAGTTCTTGGTTGTACATTCTACTGCACACACGCATACAAGCGCGCAGCTGTCTTTTATTTCATTGCATTTAGTTTGTTTTTTTTTTTGTCTAATGCGAAGTCATAAGACACAAAAAGTAATAAAATATTGCTCTAATGTAACAAAATCTTCTCCGTTTGTGTTAGGTGCAGTCAATAGATGTTTAATTTGATTTAGACTGACACTGAGAGTTTTGCCTGATATTTGGCATTGTTTTCGAAATAGATGTGTAACAAGGCTCTACATCTGTCAATAGTACAATAGTTAGCGTCCAAAAACCATAGTTTTACGCGTTTTGGTGGACGCACAGCTAATTTTCTTATCTATTCCTGCAAGAATGAAAGAAATTCGTTGAAAACTGACTGAGTTTTAAATATTTTAAAGAGGACAATATCCGTGACGCTCACGATGTTTCCGCTTTTTCAATTTGCACTCGTAGCATATCATATTTGATAACCAGTTTCTAATCAGCGATTGATCATAATCAACTGAAATTTCCAAAAGAACTATCGAAATAATGCTTGGGATTGGCAAATCGTTTTACAACCGAATCTGCTGCATTATTCATAAGTATCACGAGAATATGAAAGCAGAAAGATACAGTTCTGAATCTGCCGAGGTCTTCATTTTACAAACTCGTGCACGATATGGGTACTTTACGGTCTCTGGGCATCCGGCCTCCGAGAGACAATATATTTGAAATAAGGTTAGGCAATATTCAAGTGTTTAACTAGACACGATTCTACCAGGCCTCTATCAGGTCCTTTTGATTGGCTGTTGAAAATGCAAAAAATACACATTAGTCAGTTCAGAGCTGCCATCTCTGATTTCAAATCTGGCTCATTTGATGTACTCTACTTGTCCTATTAATAACTTGGACTTCAAACGATTAGTCGCTTTCATTTTCTATTTGACCATCCCAAATAAACAGTCCACAATATTGGAATCTTGAGATGGCCGGAGCTAGTTAGGTTGCTCTTTCCAGATTGCCCCATTTTATGCCCTTGGCAGAGTTAATATGGGTATTGATGTCGAGCTCGTAAACGAATACCCAGCCGTAAAAATACTCACCTCCATTGACGAGTAATGGTAGATACACAGTTTACGGCTGGGTATTCGTATACGAGCTCGATGTGGAGACCCCTAATGTCTTTTCAGACGTAAATATTTTTATATATTTTTATCAATTTCAGCCGTCGTATCTGTCTGTTTTTTCAATTTTAAAACCTCCTGGCGATACATTTTTTTGCTCCAATGCCTTAGTAAATATCATTTAGCATGAGTAATAGATTCAGGTCGTTTATTGACCGGAATATACCGGCAACCCCAGCACCAGCAAGATAATTAAACCACATTCTTGCATATGTTCTCAGCCGGTCATTGATTGGTTGGCCAAACTTCAACCGTACAATAATTTATTCAAATAATCATAAAGCAACAAACTCTCGACTGTGCATCAAAGTTCCAGATTCTCACATTAGACTGCCTTGTTTTCAGCACGTTAGTAGGAAATAATAACAAAATTAGGTCTATTTTTAGTCGCCGGCTAGAAAGAACGATTCGTTTGCGTTATTTATGCTCAGTTTGATTGCGTTGGAAAAAATAAACTATGTAGCAAAACAAACCCAACCTGCTGACACTCAAGAGGCGAATACATCCAAAACTATCTGGTAAAGTGGCCCGGTACGCGTTTCACGGTAGTCTACTGATGTTATCATCTTATCAAGAAGAGTACAAAATAAAATGATTGCCATAAAAATTCATACGCTCCGAGCAGTCGGAGATTCTCATCGGACTCGCGCAATCAGGCTTCCGACTTGATGGTCAGTAAACAAGTGAGAAAAAAAAAACTGTATGAAATTTATAGACCGAGTGCTGTCGCTCTCAGCGGTGCGCTCAAGTGTCTCGTCGGGTAGTAATCACTTTCGTGGTGCAAGATCACCGTTTTTGGTGGCGTTACTCGCGTGTCTACCTTTGAACTGCTGCGGCTCAAATAGCGTACGATTTGAATGAGCAGAGATTTGTTGTGACGTCTGGACATATCACCAGCGAGCGCTAGTCTGTTGATTGATCGGGACTCCGAACGCGGTCGCTTAGTGGCACGATAGTTACGGGCGGTAATTGATGTGAATTGTTGTTCTTTCCAGTCGCTAGATGTGTACCTACATTCGCGGCGTGTTTTGAGAGCAATCAATGAAATCAATCGTACGTCAAAAGGGCACATTTTGCAGAATCAGTTTGTTTATTGTGGTGTTTGAAGAATGCAACCAGGAGAAAGTAAACAGCGTGCTGTTTCCTGCTAGACTGTATAAACATCTAACATTGTCAATACGCAGCGGTTGATTTCTATTAACCAGATTAGTGGTGAAATCGCAACCGATCAACAAATCAGATGACGTCCGTTTTTTTACCCAATGGATGACATCAAAACTAATTTCGCATTGTGCAAGGAGATGAAGCTTTTTGATATGCTGTATAATGAACTTTGTAATCAGATGGATATCGCATGCGATGAGACATTTCAAGTGACAAGATGATTGATTAAATTTAGCAAACCTATTGATAAAGAGTGCGGAAAATCACGATGACACGCAAAACGATGAATACGGGTTTGGATGCGCTCAGCAAATTTGTCAGATTACTTCTGGATAACTGAAAAATTTCCGATACGTATCGTACCCATTGTGTCTATGTTCAGCTAGAAATCAGAGCCCTAATCTTCGCCGCAAATGGCTTCTAATGATGTTGTTTTCAATTGTTGGAAAGCTGAAACTACACGCGCTTGAACTGTTAGTATATAATCATTGTTATCATGTAGCAGAATCTAGCAAACTGCATAATCACTTTCTAGGCGAGATAATGGTACGAGAAGGTAGCAATACCGATGGAAAGATGGCTTTAATAAGTGTATTTGGTATCAATTTAAAATAATGAAAGCATCAACACATATTGCATAAGCATTGTGCAATTAAACTTTAAGCCAAATTAGTGTTCTATCAATCCTTGTCAGACTAAGGACTTGCTTTGTGTTGAATACGTAATCTCTTTTAATTAGTGATCGAATCCCATCAAATTACGCTTGCTATCTGGAAATACTTTTATTTCTGTCAGGAAAAAACCGAATATGAGAATAAATGAGTTGTAAAAAATTTATACGTAGGCTCTATTACTAGCAGAGTTGTTTCTATTTTCGTCAGTAGGTATATGATTTTTCGTCAACAGAAAAATGAGAATGTCAGCTCTACTCTCATCTGTAAGACGTCATCAGTCCCTTGTTCTTTTAGACGGATGATATCAGTTCTGAAAATGTTGAAAAACCACTTAAGAATGCTTGGAAAGCAAGTCGTACAATGTTGTTGTGGCTTATACGTACTGGTTTTCTATGTGAGATCAAATTTTTTTACCCAATCTGTGTTAGTAATGATTTTTGTTCAGCACGAACCAATTGAACAAATTAAATATTTCATTGCTGCTGTATTTAAACGCTTTCTCATTAAAGAAACATTTGGAGAGTCTTCCCGTTGACTAGTGAAGTTCAACGGAAAAGCTTTGTCATTTTTCTATTTGTGTTTAATCCACTTCATCCAGGATGAAACTACTAGATACTAGAACATTAAATCTTCGAAGAGTACACAGAATGAAAAGATAAAAAAAATCATATTTATTCTAAAAGATAAGCGTGATAAGACATCCTGCTACTGAAGCTGCTTGTGTCTGTTTGCACTTGAATTTCGGTTTCGGTACCATATTCGTAGAATTATACACAAAATTGAACTGGAGTTTCTTTATCTATAATTGGAAATATATGTTCCAGTTATGGCTTCATAATTTCATTCCACGCCAGCACCTGGTTTGCTTTATTTGCTTCTATTCAAGAGCGGAGAATTAAAATTCATCTCGGTAAATATTTTTCAACACAATTTCAATATTTACCGTGCTTCTATGTGGCTCATCAAGAAACAATGAAAATATAATCAGTCGAACCCCGACCAAGAAACCGGTTCTAGCAAAATCAATGCTGAATTAAATGCAGACTACATTAATAAAACATATTGAGGAATGATAATTAGATTTGAAACCTAGCACAAAGATTGTGGAGAAAAATGCTCAAACTTTCGTTGGTTTTATAGATACCTTCACTTCTGAGTCACGATGCCATTCACTTTCGAAAACACAAACTCAAATTCGTACACTATTTCACTGTCAGGCATACACTGTTTTCCCTTGAACATGTCACCGCACAAGCTATGACCGCAATTCCCCAAAAGCGAAAGCCACCAAGTTAATCCAATTATCTCCTTAAAATGCGATTCTAAACATTACACTACAATATCTTGCAATCTCCGCACAAACAAACGCACGGACTGGCTGTTTGCTCATTCCCGACCGGTAAATAGATACCGAGCAGCACAAAACCACAGGTCTCCGGCCGCCCTTGTCCAAATTGCCGGTCGCGTCGCCGGTTGCAACAGCACGCGCCAAACGCACCCAACGAACGGACGAGAGGACTACGACGTGGTGCTACACTATCCTGTACTTGCTCGTACCTACTAACATCTATCTGGTATATCGCCTACCATGCGGTGATGATGGCGAAACGCGCGCGCGATCTCACCACGGCACGAGCGACCGGCCCAAGTATGCAGATTCCACGGCAGCCATCTGACCACTGATAAGAAAACCAAAGAGAGAATTCTTAGTGCCATCGTAGTATCGCCTGCCGCGCTAGCAAAACAGAGCGGGAGCGAGAGCCGGAGAGACCACGGCTATTAGTAGAACAACTGATGGGAATCTGAATCTTTCTCACCATCGCTGACGTTATCGTCAGCATCTTCATCGAACATCACACAGATTAGAGGGTAGTATGAGAATTTTGAAATAATCTCACCGTCGAGAGATTCTCCTCGAAATATCCATCGGTTAAAGGGATGCAACAGGTTATCGAGGCAGAAAAAGAACGATACGCGAATATCAAACAAGAGTTTCTGTCTTGTTGATTCAAAAGGACATAAAAAATCGCACAACGTTTTGTATGTGAGCATTATAGGCTGGAAATAACAAACATGACCCTTGTATTACCTTGGGGCTCATTTTTCAAACGCGCTGCTAGATGACGGAAAGAAAAGTTTTGCTATCATGATAAGTTAGAAATGACGGATTTGGAACAAACACCATCAAATTTTGAAGCAAAACGATTGTTCAGGTGATATCCAAAGGGAGTAGAAGATAATAAAAAAAATGTATAGCCAAATTGACAACTTTGGGTATCAGAATTGATTAGATTGAAATTACTAGTCCACTCTATCGATCGAATTACTAATAAAATAATCGGTAGATAATGAAATGTTCTCTTTTCGACCAAAGTCATGTTTGTACCTTTGTGTTCGAACAAATCCCAAAATAAAAACAGTCCATAACCAAAATTGACTTGCTCAAACTCAATTACGCAATTCCAAAAAAAAATAGGGAGCTAACTCTCTTTTACAAAAATGAATGTTGAGAGCGGAGATCACCGACTCAACATAATCTTTCCAATGCTAATCAAAGTTGGTTGGTTGGTTAGTTAATGACTGGACCAAAGGCGCATAACAGTTCCCACTAGTGAACCTTAGCCTTCCAGCTACCGTACCCCTACCTTCTCGTGGTACCAACTGATGAGCGAGTAACCAGTGGAAAGATCGGGTAACCAACCCTGGTGGGACTGCTGCTCACATGCTGACAGGGGGCGGGGCTTCCTTCCTCGGAAGGGAGTTTCCTAGGATCGACACCAACAGAAGCGTTCTACGTAACGCAGTGTCCTTCTCAAGTCCTGGTAGTGCCCGGGACTCTAAACAATGGCACTACGATGGCCCTCCTGCGACATAACGGGGTTGGTCCCCATTCCCCCCACCGGCGGGAGCGAGAAGGCGAGGGACGCAACGAGCGAGATGGGTGGACCAGATGGAGCACGATCTGCAAAGTACCGGGTGCCCGCGGAACTGGAGGCAGCTATGCCGGCAGCTATGGACCGAGTGAATTGGCGGAACAGCGTTATGCAGGCCATGTCTTAGGACGTACGGCCATCTAAGTAAGTAAGTAAGCTAATCAAAGTGCTCAAATCGATTCATCCGTTGCCGAGAAAATTTGCTTGTTCATTCCGGTCAAACAAAAAAACATGTTACTGTTTTTTTTTCTCTTTAAATTTAATTCTCTATTGTATCTTCACAAGTCCATACAATGTGTGTTAGAGGTGTGGAACCATTAGACAGAAAATGGCCTTCTATCTTCAATCTTCCTCAAGATTGGGGTTAATGGGGTTGGTCGCTGGCCTTGCAAGCCCGCACCATTAAAAAACAACAGCAACGAACGCAATAACGTTAAGTACGGACGGGAACAATCGGCTAGGATCTAGGCAACGAAAACGGACTAACGATTGGATTCTCGCAACATGGAACTGCCGATCTCTCAACTTCCTAGGAAGTACCCGCGTGCTTTCCGAGGAATTGAAGATCCGCAAGTTCAACATCGTAGCGCTGCAGGAGGTATGCTGGAAGGGGACGATGGTGCGTACGTACAGGAATGGTCACACCATCTACCAGAGTTGTGGAAGCACACGTGAGTGGGGAACAGCTTTTATAGTGATGGGAGAGATGCAGAAGCGGGTGATCGGGTGGTGGCCAATCAGCCCTAGAATGTGCAGGTTGAGGATCAGAGGCCGTTTCTTCAACATTAGTATTATCAACGTGCATAGCCCACACCTCGGATGTACCGATGACGACAAGGACGAATTCTACGCGCAGTTGGAGAGTGAATATGACCGCTGCCCAAAACATGATGTCAAGATCATCATCGGGGATTACAACGCTCAGGTTGGCCAGGAGGAGGAGTACAGACCGGTGATTGGACGATTCAGTGCACACCAGCTGACGAATGAAAATGGCCTCAGACTAATCGACTTTGCCACCTCCAAGAACATGGCCATACGTAGCACCTTCTCCCAGCATGGCCTCCACCATAGACTCACCTGAAGATCACCGAATAGAACAGAAACACAAATCGTCCACGTTTTGATAGATGGTCGGCACTTCTCGGACATTATCGATGTTAGATTACATCGAGGCGCTAACATCGATTCGGATCACTACCTAGTGATGGTTATGATACGCCAAAAACTATCCGTTGTGAATGAAGCAACACGACACCGCAACACAGTACGCGTCATCGCTCGAAGCTGCACTGCCAGAAGAGGGAGAGCTTGAAGAAGCTCCTCTAGGGGATCGCTGGAATGCCTTGAAAACAGCTATCAGCAGTGCTGCGGAGGAAGTCCTGGGACACGTGCAACCGAATCGACGTAACGAGTGGTTTGACGAAGAATGTCGGCAGATTTTGGACGAGAAGAACGCAGCGCGGGTAACAATGCTGCGTAGAGCCACCCGTCAGAATGTGGAGCGATATAGACTGAAACGGAGGCAGCAAGTCCAACTCTTCAAGGAAAAAAAAGCGTCGCCAGGAAGAGGCGGAATGTGAAGAACTCGAGCAGCTGCACCGCACACACGAAACACGAAAGTTCTACCAAAAACTCAACGGATCCCGCAGAGGCTTTGTCCCACGAGCCGAAATGTGTAGGGATAAGAATGGAGGCATTTTGACGGATGATCGTGAGGTGATCGAAAGGTGGAAGCAGCACTACGATACAGGAGCGGAGAAGACGTGGTCGGTGCAACGAACGACGAAGATGTGCCACCCCCAACAATAAGCGAAGTTAAGGATGCGATTCGGCAGCTCAAGAACAACAAAGCTGCCGGAAAAGACGGCATCGGAGCTGAGCTTATTAAGATGGGCCCCGACAAACTGGCTAGCTCGCTGCATCGGCTGATCGTCGAGATCTGGGAAACAGAATAGCTACCGGAGGAGTGGAAAGAAGGGGTTATCTGCCCCATATACAAAAAGGGCGACAAACTAGACTGCGAGAACTATCGAGCGATCACAGTCCTGAATGCCACCTACAAAGTGTTTTCCCCGGTTTCGTGTTTCGTCGATTTTAAAGCCATGTTTTCGTCGATTTTAAAGCCGCATACGGTACAATAAACCGACAAGAGCTATGGAAAATTCTCAACGAAAACGGCTTCCTGGGGAAGCTGACAAGACTGATTAAGGCTACGATGTGAAGTGTTGTGTGAGAATTTCGGGTGGAACGTCGGACCCATTCGAGTCTCACAGGGGGCTCCGACAAGGTGATGGTCTCTCCTGCTTATTGTTTAACGTCGCGCCAGAGGGGTTTTTGAGACGAGCGGGGTTTGACATGCGGGGCACGATTTTCAACAGATCAGGTCAATTTATTTGCTTTGCGGATGACGTGGATATTGTCGGCAGAAAATTTGAGACGGTGGCAGACCAGTATACCCGACTGAAACGTGAAGCAGATAGGATCGGACTGAAGATTAATACGTCAAAAACTAAGTATATGCTTGCAGGTGGGTCCGAGCACGACAGGGCACGCCTAGGCAATACGGTAACAATCGACGGGGATGAGTTCGAGGTGGTCGACGAGTTTGTGTTCCTCGGCTCTCTGGTAACTGAGAACAACGATACCAGCTGGGAGATAAGGAGACGTATTATCAGTGGAAGTCGTGCCTACTATGGGCTCCATAAAAAACTACGGTCACAAAATCTGAGTCTTCGCACCAAGTGTATCCTGTACAAAACGCTAATAAGACCGGTCGTTCTCTACGGGCATGAGACGTGGACAATGCTCGAGGAGGACTTGCGAGCACTCGGAGTTTTTGAACGTCGGGTGCTAAGAACCATCTTTGGCGGTGTGCAGGAGAACGGAGTGTTGAGGCGTAGGATGAACCACGAGCTTGCGCGCCTCTACGGTGAACCCAGTATTCAGAAAGTGGCTAAAGCTGGAAGGATACGCTGGGCAGGGCATGTAGCTAGAATGCCGGATAGCTACCCTGAAAAATTGGTGTTCGCTTCAAATCCGGCGAGAACGAGAAGGCGAGGGGCGCAACGAGCGAGATGGGTGGACCAGATGGAGCACGATCTGCAAAGTACCGGGTGCCCGCGGAACTGGAGGCAGCTATGCCGGCAGCTATGGACCGAGTGAATTGGCGGAACAGCGTTATGCAGGCCATGTCTTAGGATGTACGGCCATCTAAGTAAGTAAGTAAGCTAATCAAAGTGCTCAAATCGATTCATCCGTTGCCGAGAAAATTTGCTTGTTCATTCCGGTCAAACAAAAAAACATGTTACTGGTTTTTTTTTCTCTTTAAATTTAATTCTCTATTGTATCTTCACAAGTCCATACAATGTGTGTTAGAGGTGTGGAACCATTAGACAGAAAATGGCCTTCTATCTTCAATCTTCCTCAAGATTCCCAGAATCCTCGCCATTATGATCTGGAGTTCCGAGTGAACCGTTATATAATTCATGGTACGGGATTTGAGTTTCCACAGCGATGGTTTTCCAACGATTTTCGTACACTAACTGGTATAATGGTATGACCCAATATGACTAGGCTGGCGGCGAAAATGGTCATGTCACCGACAATATACATTTTGTTTATTGACTTGGATAAATGATTTGTGTAAAATTTCAGCTCAATCGGGCATGATTTCGGGGTTGTTAATGATCACTTGCTTCTTGCTGCTTTTGTCTTCCCAGCTTTGGGTCGTTACTTCGGTCTCCTGTAGAAAACTCAATCGGGCGTACTTTCAACCCACCTATACCGTTGTTCACTAAGCGAAATTCACGGATTACATACTAATACTGAGCGGAAACAAGTCAAAAAGGTCTCACAATTAACTTAACAAAGAACAGCTTGAAAATTACGAGACCATACAAAATTTTTATAAAATTGCTTTTCACGGGAAAGCAGAGTTAGTAGGGATTTATTTTTACTTGCGCATATCTTTTTTTCACGATGAGACGTCCGTCGGGCACTCCGCTCGCTGGGGTTGTAGATGTTGATTGGGTGGCTGCGTTGCTGTTTTGGAGATGCGGTTGTTTCACTGGTCGGATCCATTCGTTGTTTTGCTTTCGTCTCGATTAGACGCAAGTTGTTTATCTCCGTGTGATTCGCAAAATAACAATACACGAGTTATCGTACGGGTGTTTTTTTTTTCGATCATTTCTTGTGCTGTGCGATAACAATAGTCTGCAATATATCGGCAGAAACATCTTCTGCACACTGGTAGGGGCAGGCTACCCCGCCAGTGATCTGATACGCAGCTGATATATCAGCAAGAACAATTCTCCCGCACCGCTGTTACCCCGCTAGCAGCACGGACCACCATACGATCGAGCGAGTGTAAGTCAACGGCCACTGTGTCACAACACGAAGCTGGATCGTCATTGTTTGTTCTGCGGAGACACTCGATTGATCCTACTATCAGCCGTGAGGTCGTGACTTAGACGTTCGGTGAAGTATTCACTTTAGATTTTTTATCATTATTATTAATATATTACTATCAATATTATTATTATTAATATTATTATTATTGTTATTAGTATTAGTATTACTGTCTTTTTTTTTATTTTGATACATTGTAGTTTGAAAAATTGTTTTTAAAATTTAATATCAACTACTTGTTCCCCCCTCCCCACATTCGAATATTTTTCGTTTGTGTGCGGTAGAGCGTAACGCTCTCGCAAAATGGACGACATGTAGGTGCAACTTTTCTTGGATGTGGAAACAAATGGGGAAGAAATTGAGATTTCCCCCAGCAGTTCTCCCTTACCTTCCCCTGTACCACCCCCGCTACCTAGCCCCGTACCAAGGGTACCGGAAATACTGGTAAAAGCTTACCCAGATGCCGCTAGCGGTCCCTACGTTGTTTACTTCCGGCCCATAAAAAAACCTTTGAATATAATTCAAATAGGCAAAGACCTGGCAAAACAGTTTTCGGCCGTAACCGAGATTACGAAGGTGAGGCCAAACAAACTGCGAGTTGTCGTGAGTAGCTCTTTACAAGGGAGTACCGCGTGTACATCCCTGCCAAGGACGTGGAGATCGACGGTGTGGTTACCGAAGGAAGCCTCACGGTCGATGACATTTTGCGTCACGAGGTTGGCTGCTTCAAGAACCCCCTGATTCAAGATGTAAAGATACTGGATGTCAAGCAATTGCATTCAGTATCCATCGAAGAAGGGAAGAAGAAATTCCTCCCTTCGGACTCCTTCCGTGTAACATTCGCCGGATCCGCACTGCCGAACTACATCTCTTTGGACAGGGCTCGTCTGCCTGTACGCCTGTTCGTACCGCGGGTCATGCATTGCCAAAACTGCAAGCAGTTAGGTCATACAGCCACCTACTGCTGCAACAAGGCACGCTGCAGCAAGTGCGGAGGCAATCATGCTGAGACCGCTTGCAGTGAGGATATTGAAAAGTGTCTTTACTGCGAGGGAACTCGGCATGACCTTTCGGCGTGTCCCGCGTACAACCAGCGCGAGGAAAAAATTAAGCGTTCCCTTAAGGAACGATCAAAGCGCTCTTTTGCAGAAATGCTTAAGAGGGCTGAGCCACCCTCGACAGGAAACATCTTTTCCTTTTTGCCAACCGATGAGGGTACATCTGACGATCCCGTCGAAGGGTGTTCTTATGCCTTGCCAGAGGGATCTAGGATGAGGAGAATGCTCAACTCTCCTAATCTTTCTTGCAAAGGTCGTAAGCTAACCCCTAGCGGAATGACCAATAAGACAACACAAAAAAGAAGCGGTGAAGATAAACCGAAGCAAGTACCACCCGGTTTTAATTTCAAATCAAACCAGGAGTACCCACCGCTTCCAAGGGCACCAAAAACCCCTCGTGCACCCATTTCTCGATCAGAATACATAAAAGAAACAGGGTTCATAAAATTCTCTGATATTGTGGACTGGATATTTAAAACTTTCAACATGCCAGATCCCCTTCAAAACATTCTTCTTGCCCTTCTCCCTATAGTGAAAACCTTTTTGAAGCAACTCACAGCAACTTGGCCCCTCATTTCAGCTATCGTATCTTTCGATGACTAATACGTCGAAAGAGGTTAGGAATTTTGTCACTGTGTTACAGTGGAACTGCAGAAGTATCATCCCCTCATCGTCGAGATCGAGACTCACACGGTGGAGGGGTACTTTTAGGGATCAAAAAGTGCTATTCTTTTTTCAGAATCGGCCTCCACTCGATCTCGAATATTGAAGTTGTTGCCATTCAAACGAATATGATTGGAAAATACCTTTACCTTGTTTCGTTATATATTCCCCCATCCGCGCGGATTGAACAGAAGCAACTCCTTGATGTAGCAGAATTGCTTCCCGCACCTTTTTTTATTTTGGGAGATTTTAACTCTCACTGTTCGCTATGGGGGTCGCTGTACGACGACAACCGATCTTCTTTAATCTGTAACTTGATCGACGACTTCAATATGACAGTTTTGAATACTGGGGAAGCGACACGTGTACCTAATCCTCCAGCACGTGAAAGCGTGCTTGACCTATCCCTCTGCTCGACATCACTAGCGTTAGATTGCCAGTGGAAAGTAATCAACGATCCCCACGGTAGTGATCATCTTCCAATCGTTATATCAATTGCTAATGGTTCAACACCCCCGAACCCAATCAATATTTCCTACGACCTTACACGTAATATTGATCGGAAGCGTTATGAGTCTATTATAGCGGAATCTATCGAGACTCACGAGGAACTTCCTCCGGAGGAAGAATACGCGTTCTTAGCTGGCTTGATAATCGACGCCGCGACTCAAGCTCAGACGAAACCGATACCCGGGGTAACGATTAGACAGCGCCCTCCCAACAAATGGTGGGACAAAGAGTGTTCTGAGCTGTACGCGCGAAGGTCCGCGGCGTATAAGGACTACCGGGAGTACGGCACTGTCAACCTACTTCGAAAGTACGAGGCACTGGGCAGGCAGATGAAGAGCTTAGTAAAGGCAAATAAACGCGGGTACTGGCGGCGGTTCGTAAACGCGTTGTCGAGGGAAACAGCGATAAGCACTCTTTGGGATACCGCCAGGCGCATGCGGAACCGTGACGTTTCGAATGAGAGTGAGGAGTATTCAGATCGCTGGATACTCGATTTTGCCAAAAAGGTCTGTCCGGACTCTGTACCGGAACAGAAAACCTTTCGCGACGCGTTTTTAGTAACTACGGAAGAGCCCCCATTTTCGATGTTGAAATTTTCAATGGCTCTCCTGTCGTGCAACAATAAGGCTCCAGGGTTAGATAGAATCAAATTCTACCTGTTGAAGAATCTACCCGACTCTGCAAAAAGACGCTTGTTGAATTTGTTCAACAAGTTTCTTGAGTTAAATATTGTTCCACACGACTGGAGAGAGGTAAAAGTTATTGCCATTCGAAAACCCGGGAAACCTACCTCTGATCACAATTCATATAGGCCGATTGCGATGCTCTCTTGCCTCCGGATTTTAATGGAGAAAATGATCCTCTTACGGTTAGACAAATGGGTCGAAACAAACGGTTTACTTTCAGATACTCAATTTGGCTTTCGCCGGGGCAAAGGGACGAACGATTGCCTAGCGTTGCTTTCTACTGAAATTCAACTCGCATTTTCTCGAAAAGAGCAAATGGCTTCTGCGTTCTTGGATACTAAGGGGGCTTTTGACTCTGTCTCTGTAGAAGTTTTAAGCGCGAAACTTCATTCGCAGGGACGCTCACCAAATTTGAATAACTTTTTGCTCAATTTGTTGTCAGAAAAGCATATGTATTTCTCACATGGCGATTCGACAACTTCCCGAATTAGTTACATGGGCCTTCCCCAGGGCTCATGTTTAAGCCCTCTCTTATATAATTTTTACGTCAATGACATCGATAAATGTCTTGCAAATTCATGCACGCTACGGCAACTTGCAGACGATAGCGTTGTATCCATTACTGGAAGCGAGGCTAACGATCTGCAAGGACCATTGCAAGATACCTTAGACAATTTGTCTGAATGGGCTCTTAAGCTGGGTATCGAATTCTCTCCGGAGAAAACTGAGCTGGTCGTTTTTTCTAGGAAGCATAACCCAGCACAGCTGCAGCTCCTACTAACGGGTAAAACGATCTCTCAGGTTTTAGTCGCTAAATATCTCGGGGTCTGGTTCGACTCTAAATGCACCTGGGCTTGCCATATTAGGTATCTGACACAAAAATGCCAACAGAGGATTAATTTTCTTCGTACGATTACCGGAACCTGGTGGGGAGCCCACCCAGGAGACCTTCTAAGGCTTTACCAAACAACGATATTGTCTGTAATTGAGTACGGGTGTTTCTGCTTCCGCTCCGCAGCAAACACACATTTGATCGAACTGGAACGAATACAATATCGTTGTTTGCGTATTGCCTTATTATGCGACCCCAAGAGATCCCTAAAATTTTTTCCAATAAGTTTAAACATGTTAGTTATGATAAAAGGTTACACTGACGGATCTAATCTAGATGAGTCCAATGGCTTCGGTGTTTTCCACGAAAATTTTATCGCCTCCTACAAACTCGATGCTCCTGCTTCCGTGTACGTCGCAGAACTTACTGCCATTCAGTACTCTCTTGGGATCATCGAAACCCTGCCCATAGACCACTACTTCATCTTCACAGACAGTCTCAGTGCCATTGAGGCTCTGCGATCGATGAAGACTGAGAAGCCCACCCCTTATTTCCTGGGGAAAATACGGCGGTTTTTAAGTGCTTTAACAGATAAAAATTACCGGGTTACCTTGGCGTGGGTCCCTTCTCATTGTTCCATTCCGGGCAATGAAAAGGCTGACGCTTTAGCTAAGGTGGGTGCTATTGATGGCGATATTTATGTAAGACCAATTGCTTATGATGAATTTTATAGCATTTTGCGTCAGAGAACACTCAACAGTTGGCAATCATCATGGAACTCAGATGAACTGGGACGGTGGCTACATTCCATTTTTCCTAAGGTATCGACGAAAGCATGGTTCAAGGGGTTGGATGTAGGTCGGGACTTCATTCGCGTGATGTCCAGACTTATGTCCAATCACTATACGTTAAACACGCATCTCTTTCGTATAGGGCTTGTAGACAGTAATCACTGCGTTTGTGGCGATGGCTACCATGACATCGAGCATGTTGTTTGGTCGTGTACCGAATACTGTGGTGTTAGGTCTGAGCTTATAGATTCCCTTCGGGCCCGAGGAAAACAACCGAACGTACCCGTTAGAGACATTCTGGGAAGCGGTGATCTCCAGTACATGACACAGCTATACGGGTTTATAAAAAATGCTGGCATTAAAATTTGATTTCTTTTATCTATTTGCTAGAATACAATTTCTGTCACAAACTGAAAGAGAATGATACACCCGGCTGGAGACACTAAAACGAAGACTCGGCATCTCTATGATTACGCAGACACCTCAGACCAAAACTGCTCGAACAGAACATCACTGGTTAGCCACGTACAAATGAATACATTCTGTAATATAAAATAGTTAAAAACAAAATTGTAACACCCCTCCTCTTACCTTAAATCCCCACTAGCTCGTAGTCGGCCGCGAGAATAAAAAAAAAGGCCTCCCTCTTTTCCCTGCTAATTTAGAATTTAAAAAAAAATGTACTTGGCTCAGTTAAACATAAATAGTATCGTGCCGTGTCAAATAAACTATTTAAAAACTAAAAAAACTGGTCGGATCCGTTTATTTGGCCAGCTGCACGTTGTAGTATCGGACGCAGCGGCCTCGGTGGTCACTGGTGGGGCGTCACAAGGGTAGCACCGGCTTGTTGATCGATGGATGATCGGCTGGCGGGTAACCCGGAGGGTGTCACTGTTGCACTCTGGATGGCTTCAACTGGCTTTAACTCGCCTTTCACTACGGCCGCGGTTTTCAACGACACACAGTGCGTTGAGCCATAGACAAAAATCGTTTTTCTTTCTTTTTTATTTGGATGCACCATGTACCCAGAAGTGGTCTCCGTGGTTCTGTGGTTAGCGATGTCGGTCGGCTAACTCTCTCACACGGTTGTGATATCGGGTTCGATTCCCGATCAGGTCGAGGATCTTTTCTAGCTAAAAATTTTCTCGACTCAGCACTGGGGCACGGTGTATCGTTGTACTTATCCTACAACATACAAAATGTGCCAAAAACAATATCGATAACGAATTCTTTCAACTAATCTAGTTGATCGAGACCGCATTAGCCCCCAGGCTAGCGTGCGATATTGTTTTTAACAAGTATTGGTGAGCTTTGGGAAGCATCACAAATACTAATACAAGCATAGCAAGCGTTAGCGCCTAGAGCAATGATTAGTTTTACATTTCGTGCTAAAGTTCCGCGCGTTTTCAAAACGTTGGTAAAACTTAATTACTTCGTGTATTCCAATAACACAAAATGGAAAATAACAATAAAGGTTAGTGCAATAGATTTCATTGATAGAGAGACTTGGTTTCGATTGCGTGTATGATTAAACGGTATTATGAGTTGGTGAAGGTATTAATCCTTAAAAAAACGCGAACTCAAACTTTCGTTAGCGTTTTTAAAAAAGTTCCACCGAGTTCCTCTCTAAAATATACATCAAAAGTTTGCTTGAAGTGTCCTCTACAAAATATATAAAAATTAGCTGCAACTTCCTGCAACTCTGAGAGATTTTTTATTTTTCGTATGTCAATGCCGATCGCTCGTGAAGCGGCAGATATTTGAAAAGTCGTTTAACTGCAATGCAAGCAAAAGAACATCATGTTTATTTCGATATTGTCTTTACCAAAAGACACAGTTGAGCATGTTTATGAAAATTTGCACAAGTTTTCTGCTGTATATTGACCGAAATTGAACTCGAAATGCAATAGAATAAAAAAGTATTTTATGAAAAAGCATGAAATTTTGTTGGAGTCACCGCTTGCTCCTCCTCGATTCGGTGAGAATAATAATTATGAATACAACCACATTTCTTCTCGTGAGCGTCCTCAGAAACTTCTTGACAGCTGCTCAACCAGAATTAAAAAACGGCGAGTTGCAGAGCTCGTTGAAAATAAATCCCCAAAAGAATTAGTATTTGCTGCTACCGTTTCGAACAACTATTCCAATTCGTCTAAAGATGACCCAAAACTTGACTTGATAATATAATATGCATCATGAAGAATTTTAAATTGTTTGTTACTCTGGTAATTAAATATACAAAAAATAATAAAAATTATACGTAAAAGAATACCTAAAAATATCTTTTTTTTGTTATAATTGCGCATAAGTCACTTTTGCAATTATGTAAAAGTAAGTAAAACATAGAAACCACAGTTTTCGTTACAATGTACAACTTTTACAAAGAGATTAACGGGTTACTGATATAGGATGAGTGCGTTGGCGTTTGGGACAGTTTTGTGATTTAGTGTATCACATAAGACTTTTATGCATTTAGTAGCTCTGAAGGTAACGAACAACTTTCCTTGTTACATCAACATGTTTTATCGACAAAATCGTGTAGTTTTGATTTTTGTCCCATCTTACCATACATTCAACGCACTGTGCGACACGCCAAACCTTAGCGTACAAAATGGTCTTCCAATGGGGCCACAAAAGGTCTCACTTAGGGCGTTATTCCGCCAAAACTTCGAAACTGGATCTTCAACGCGCAACTACACTCCTTCGGGTTATAATCAAAAATTCTCCCGCATATTTGCTATCCTTTTTATTTACAATCTGTCCGCTTTCCATCGTAGACCCTCCCTGCCGCGTAGCGCACCACCCCGTTGTTTGTACCCGACGACTCGAAGCTTTTATAATCTTATCGTTTAGTTTGGTGCCAGGGTTTAATTTATCATTATTTGATTTTTTTACAACAATTTATTGATTTTACCTAATCTACGACTTGTTTTCTCTTAAATTTAAATTTTATGTACATGCAAAATACAACAAAATAGTTTAAATAAATAATTAATATAAATAAACAATAGAAATAATTTATATACAAAAACTAAGCAAAATGACACCAAACGAGGCTGTTAAACAAAAATTAAACAAAACTCGAACATAACAATGGAGTATGCATATTAGGGTGGGGAAAAATGATCGATTTTCCAGAACCAAGTTTTTTTGGTTCCTTTTGGGGTGCCAAACAACCCTAAACTTACTTGAAGTCGATTGGTTTTGTCTCCGCTTGGCGCATTGCATTTCAAATTTGTATGAAAATTCATATGGGAAAACCTACTTTTTTGCATTTACCTTTCTCAAGAGCTCAATAATGGTCTAATAATGCACTACATTATGTTAAAGTATAGTATTTTAGATGCCTAACAACTTTGCAGAAGATACTGAAGAGCTAGAATGTCCCTGAGAAGAGCTATAGCTGTTCAAAGTTGAGTATGTCGACTTAAATGCAGAAAATCTTGTTTTCTGCCAACATTACCAATGTACCGGCGCCAGTAGGATTCCCATCAGAAGTAACCTGTCGAAACGAGTTTATACACTCAGCTGGACCAAGCAAACAAATTTAGGTCATTATTATAGGCGTAAATAGAATCTACAACGTGTTTCACAGGTTACTTCTAATGGTCTACGAAAATCTGACTGACGCCGGTACACTGGCAGTGTTGGCAGAAAACATGATTTGCAACATAAATTTCAACATACTCAACTTTGAACTTTCTAGTATTTTTTTGGCACACCCTAGCTCTTTAGTGTCTCCGACCAAGTTGTTAGGCATCAAAAAACTTACCATTTGAAGTCATGAAACCTATGGTTTGATCCGCTTTGAGCTCTTTAGAATGGAAAATGCAAAAAAGTTGGTTTTTCCATACATATCTTCATATAAATTTGAAATGCAATGCGCCAAGCGGCGGCAAAACCAATTGGCTTCCAATAAATTCAGGATTGTTTTGGGCCCCAAATAGAACCAAACAAAACTTGGTTCTGGCTTTCTGCTATCAAGTTTTGTTTTTTCCATATAACGATTCCCCACCCTAATGCATATGCAAAATTTTTGCTTAGACATTTACTGACAATTATTTATACGTGCAAACAAACAACAGGCATCGTCAAACACAAATGGTGGACCTGGCACTGCAGTTTGCTAACCCGAAAATAAATACATTATAAATAGGAGTAAAGATCAAGCTGGCTCAGCGACCAAAAGATTTTATTGTGACCGTCAAAGAGTTTGGTCACAGGGTGCCTCAAAGTATTCAAAGTTTTGATGTTTTGACCCTCGAAAATTAACATCTCTAATAAAAATCTAGTTCGAAATGCGTGAAATGATTCACCAAACCACATTTTAATCAGTTTAATGTTATTAGGCATCTTAGACATAATTTTCTATTAGGAATGTCAATTTTCGAGGGTCAAAAGCAAAACACTGAAATTTGAAGCGTATTGAGGCAACCCCAAAACATGTCTTATTAGGCTGAAATTTTGCACCGGTGATTATTTTGGGCAAATGATCAAAATATACATGGTCAGTTCTTTAAATTCATGTTTTTCCGTATATCGCATTGCCACCCTACTGGCCACGTTCGGGGATTTTCTTTCTAACGTATTCTCTGACTTATTGTCTTACTCACGTACAGCGCAGCTTCAGGCACTTGCGTGGGATCTCCTGCAACTGCTTCTTCGTGTTTTTCGGTTTGGTTGCTCGCTGGTTACAACTCACGCTCTCCGTCTTTAGGATTCTGACCACGGTGCCCAGCGACGTGTCAAACTCTTCGACCAGTTTCTTGTTGCTGGCGAAAATCTTGTTTTTGGCGGCAGCTTTCAATTTCATCCGTTTGACGGCTATATACCGCTTCGTCTGCCTGTTTTTTTTTTTGGAGGCCTTTGGCCAACAATCGTAGAACCGTTATAAATCGTGGCTTTATTCTGTGACTTTCATTGTTTGTTTACGAAAGCATACTGAACACAAACACAAACAGCAGTTTGTCTCTCTCTAGCACGTGTGACGCAAAACGTGACATAAATTTCCCGCTACCTATGACTCACCTGTTATCCTGAAAGATGACCAATCTGTAGCCATTCAAATTTCTTTGAAATATGCCCAATTTTGTAGAAAGTTCTTTCTAGAAACATGTTATTTGTTACGGAAATGTTTTTTCCATTTAGTTAATTTTTGAAGTAGAATACTTCTCTCAGGAAGTTCGGCTACATAGGGATGTGAAATGAAAATCTAAAACCGAAAACAGTGAAAAATATGTCCAATTTCAAATGCTAATAAATCGGTTAGTATTCGATGGATTTCCTTCGTTCTTGCAGCAATAGATTGGAAAATCTTCTAAGATTCTTCCCAAAATAAGATAATTGTAATTTTATTATTCACACTATTGTACTATTGAAAATAGTCAAGCCTTGTCAAAACGAAAAATTCGACCTCTGATTGGTCGTTATATGCTTGCTTCCCAAGCACGGTCGACAGGATCATATACCTTGCAATTGAAAACATGCTATTTGGCCTATATAAGAGCCTGTTTCAGCCGGAGCCGCTCATAATAGTTCTAGACAGCGACAACAGCAGTCGTCCTTCCTTAGCAGCAGCACTAGCTCTGTGGTTGGTCACCACGTCTCAGGAGCAGCACGGTTTTTCTCAGCGCCAGACAGCCATTATTCCCCCCGTGTTGGGGCAGCATAAAGATTGCCATCAGGAAATCCAATTTTGGAAATCAAAATGCCTTTTTGAAGGCAAATAAACAAGTCATTGAAAGTTAATAATTTTTGTCAACGCAAGCAAGTATTCTGTGTTGCATCCTAGCAATTTAAATTTGTCGCACCCGTCTTATTTACTGAATGTGAAATAGCTTCCACAGTGCATGTTGTCCGTGTATCTTAATTCCCCCAATGTTAGGGCAGCTCAAAGGTTGTAATTAGCAACCGATTTTGAACAGCAAAATGCTTTTTTGAAGGCAAATAAAAAAATAATTGAAGGCTAATAATTTTCTGGCATCAACACAAGCAGACTTTCTGTGCGGGATGCAATCAAATTCTGTTGTAGTTGTCTAATTTTTACTTTATTTAGAAAACTCCCCACTGTAGGGGCAGCGCAAACGCTGCGATCAGCATAACCGACATTGAATAATAAATTGCCCTGTTACAACGCATTCACAAAAGCAGTTAGTTCGACTTTGCAGAGCTAATGTGAAGTCGATTCAATCAATCAGCATTAACAGATTTTTGTCGTCTCCCAGCTGCCAAGTTGCAACATGATGCAACACGCAACAGCGAGCAAACGAAATCGCTTGATGTTACAAACCGCAATAAGATACGGGTTAAAACCCTTGCGTGTGTGAGAGCACCATCGATGTTTATTCGCTGGATACACTATCTACTGTCTACTGAACGCAATAATCTGCTTACATGCGACACGGGGAAGGGAACATTTTCTTCAACGAAGCTGCGCAACACGACACAAAACATGTTATTTTGTTGCTTCAATGAGAGTGCTATCGGTCCGGCTCGACAAGAAATCATTTTTGTGCATCCGTGCTACGAAACTGAGGAAAAACTTTAGAAACTGAAAAAAGAGGTGGAGCTTATCAAATGATCGCTCTGAACCAGAATGAAGTCACACATATTTTTCAAGTTATATCATTCCACCACGTACGTAAAATAATTCATTCCTATTTTCATCCCTATATAAGAGCCTGTTTTAGTCGAAGCCGCTCATAGTAGTTCTGAACAGCGACGACAGCAGTCCTCCCTTAGCAGCAGCGGGAGCGAGCAGTGGGTACCATCGATAGCGGATAGCGGCCACAACTGTGGCATGGCTGCAAATAAGCGTAGCAGTTTCAGCGGATCTCACCATCGATAGCAGCAGGGCCAGCAGATGCAGGTACAGCGGATACCAATGGCGGCCACAACTGTGGCATGGCTACGGATAGCGTTGCAGTTGCTCAGCAGTTGGGCCAGCGTATAGCGGCCACAACTGTGGCATGGCTATGCATAGCGTAGCTGTTGCAGCGGGTATATCAGCATCGATAGTAGCAGGGTCAGCTGATGCAACGACACTCCCATCACTAAAATGCTGTTTCAGTGTGGTAGCGGGAAGCATCAGCAGCAGGCTTGCATGGAGTGAATACATCAGCCAGCAACTTTCTCTAAGGCCTCTGCCATAGTAGACGCGAAAAGCGGCGCGAACCGATTCGCTCGGCCGTAGGTTTATGTACAGCTCTACTAATGGCTGTACATTAACCAACAGCTGAGCGAATCGGTTCGCGTCGCTTTTCGCGTCTATTATAGCAGAGGCCTAATGGAAAATTAGTATCAGTTTGTTCAGAAGAATATTATTGTCGGTTATATTACAGAGATGCGATTGCGTAAATCCGATTTTGAATTGAACAATTGTTCTATTGAGAACAAATAACACACTTATTTGAAGAGTTAATAGCTTTTGGTACCAATAGCAGGCAGTATAGTGACAGCCTCAGCGGTAGATGCAGATGCAGCCGGTACTTCCCTGAGGCCGATGTAAAGGTAAATGGGAGCAGCACGGTGAAACAGTTCGGGTTATGCTTAGACGCGCGTCATTTTTCGTTGTTGATATTCCCCACATGAAACGACGCGCTTTCGTATGATAGCGGTGGTATTTGCGGTAGATGCATTTGCCAACACTTCCTCCAGTAAAGCCGTGTCTAGTTTTCAATGTGAAAACACCTTTCTCATTGTGTTGACCGTGCGCCTTAGTCCTCACTATCAAGGTAACACAGAGATGTAAGATAAACACTACATCCTATGATAAATTGAACAACTGTTCTTATAAGGAATTAATGAATAGTAAATTGGGAATGCATCATTTGGCCTATATAAGAGCTTCATCAGATAATAAACAAACATTTCAACGGATATTAAATTGAACAACTGAAATTTGAAGAACACAAATGATTATTTGAAGAGTTAATATTTTCTCGTTTTGCGCTATAATCCAAAGTTAATTATCTTCATCTACATGCATACTCTGATTATTATTACGTGTTTGCGTCGCTTAGTGTTTGGCTACGGTCATGCAGAACGCAAATAACGGCGCGATGCGATTCGGCAAGACGAAATCTGTTGAAATGTATAGCTCTACTTCGCCTTAAAAAGAGCTGTACATTTCACCACGGTAAGGCGAATCGCATCGCGCCGGCATTCGCGTTCTGCATAACCGTAGCCTTTGTTCCGTTCCTGTTTAATGATGTCGTATTAAATGTGCATATTACGATTCGGCAGCACTTCAACTTCTCATTTGCACAAAATTTAAAAATATTCAATGAACTTCATTCAAAATATCAGACAAAAAGAAATTACAATACTGCCAATGAACGGTCAACGTTTATTTACTAGGAAAAATGACTGACACGCAAGCAGCCAGGTTATCTTTCTTGTAAAAGTATTCTACTTCAAGTTTGCGGTCGTGGCTTTGCATACAACCTTCTTGTGATTTTTTATTAAATTTTTCAAATTTTCGTCATTTTAAGTTTATTTTAGGTGAGTTTCTAGGTATTTGTCGTTAAGGAAATCGTGACGACCCAAGTCACCATCTAGGATTTCAAAATGGCATGTGGAGTCCATTTCTGGCATCTGGGCATTATCCTGATTTCAGAAATACCGATATTCGGTGGCATTAGGCCATTTTTCAAAAACCAGAAGTTTCAATCTTGGATTCAAACATAGCGTCTGTAGTCGATATTTGGCTGCTGTACATCATCCCGATCATTTTAGACTGTTTTAGGTTGAAATATCTATTTCACTTGCATGGGGCCATCAATAAAACATTTTTTACCCTCAAAAACTGCCGCATGTCAAATTTAGTACCATTTGCTACTTCAGTTCTCGAGCTATGCAGCAATTAGTGTTTGATTTGTATAGAAGCCTTCCTTTCTAGAAAAGAGAGTCCCTAAAACTTCCACTTGCCAAATTTGGCTCTATTTGCTTGATTGGTTCTCGTTTATGCAGATCGTTTTGAACCGTATGTCTGGACCTCTCCCTTCCAGAGGAGAGAGGGGTGTCGAACCACCATTTAAAAAATTATTACCCTTAAAAACATCCGCATGCTAGATTTAGTTTTATTTGCTTCACTAGTTCTTGAGTTATGCAGGAATTTGTGTTTCATTTGTATGGGCTCCACCCTTCCAGTGGAGAGTAAAGTATCAAACTGCCACAGAATAATTGTTGCTTCTGAAGACATCCACACACCAAATTTGTTTCCATTTGTTTGATTTATTCTAGAGTATAGCAGGAATTTGTATTTCATTTGTACGGCCCCTTCCCTTCCAGAGTGGTGCTAATTCATCACATAAATATTTCTTCCTCCCAAAAGCTCCGCATGTTAAATTTGGTTTCAGTTTCTAGCTTAGTTCTGAGTTGTGCGGAAATTTGTGTTTCATTTGTATGAGACCCCTGCCTTCCAGAGGAGAAGGGAATCTTTCCTGGCCTCAAATTTACAAATTTTCACGTCGATCGGTCAGTAGTTTTCAAGTTTATATGGATCAGACAGACAGACCAACAGACAGGACTGCATTTTTATATGTTGAGACAAGCCGACCCGGCGACCTTTGTCCCGCCCATTTTCGTGTTTAATTGAATAACTTTAAACATGCCAAATCGATTGATTCCTTGCAATTTGTTTACTGTCTGAAAATGCACGACGAATCGGCCATGGGCTATGATCAAAGTCGAACGACGGATGTTGTCATCCTCACTTTTTGGCATCTGTCTGTCTGTCTATTCTGGAAGGAAAGGGGCTTTCGTGCGAATAAGACAGATATTTCGACGATTTTTCTGCAAAACAGCCTATAACAATCGAAATAATGCACAGTACAGATGCCATTTTTAAATCTAAGATGGAAACTTCTGGTTTCTGTAAAACATCCAAATACCCCATTATGAGTATCTCCGGAACCACAATAAGGCCCCGAGGCCAGAAATTGACTCCGCATGCCATTTTTAAATTCCAGAAGACAATTTCCGATTTCTGGAAAATAGTTGAAAGTGACCAAATACGACCCAATGTAAGTGTTTTCGTAATCGTAATGATGAACATGTCAAAAATCTTCCCCGGATGCCATTTTAAAATCCTAGATGGCGACCTCCAGTTCCTAGAAAGCGATCCAATGTATATTCCCGGATTCAGGGTGATGCCCATTGACTGGAAACTTTAGACGCCATTTTGAATTAAAAACACAAAGATTGCAACTTGCGGCTTTTAATAATTAATTTTATATGGTCAAATACAGTGGCGTAGCGTGACCGGGTGACACCCGGGGCGGAAAATTTGGGTGTCACCCTTTTCCGCCCCGGGTGTCACCCCACCAGGTTGCAAAGAAAACATTTGGTATAAAAAATTGTGAGAGTTAGCACGTTCGTTTTCAATTGCACTGAATCTACCCATTTTTGAAAAAAAGTTTGAGATTATACTCTTAGGAGTATATATATAATTTTCGAGGGTTTCACCACGACCTCCACCTAATTGATAGTTAATCTCACGGATATCACCCTTTTGATGGTGACACGTATGAAAATTTTCCTCATGGGTGTCACCCCTAGAGGGTGACACTTGGAGCGAACCGCCCCTGCCGCCCCCACCACGCTACGCCAGTGGTCAAATACTACCCAATGTTGGTATTCCCTACACCCTGAGGCCGAGATCGATCCCATACTGTTTCAAAATTCAAGAAAGCGACTTGCGGTTGATCAACAACTGCATCGAATGGTCAAAAACCATGTACAGGTAAACCTAGATTTTACGGACATTCTCAAATTTGCAATGTGCGTAAAATCGAATTTTGCGTAAAATCGAAGCAAGTTTTTTAATATATTTTATAAGGGGAGTTTCTTTCGGCTTCGCAGTCTTTAAAATGTGAAAAGAAAACGATATTTTTCTCTTACACCGACGTTCGAATAATATATATTCTTTATCAAGGCTCTACAAGTAAATTAAGATCAAAACGATTTTTAGAAACATATACATAAATTATGCACATAACATCATTACCGAGAGGACCATTTTTCTGTGAAGTGCTTCTTCGGCTAGAGCATTAATTGTCGAAACAGAAAGTAATCATCCTAACAGAACATCCAAAAATACATTAAATTAGCCAAACATGATATCAAATACAATTCATGCTTCTTACATAATGCAAATTAAAAAAAAACAAATTAAAAACTGTACACTTTAACGAAGCGGAACTCGTAGCACTCTCAATCATACTAAACCATTTTTTCCGTAACCAGCAACCTTGCATGCAAACTCTATTGCGCACAAGTTATGCTGTGTGACACTCGGTGGAAGCTGTCAGCGACCGTTGACGTTTGCTGTTGTTTATTTCTGTACTCCGCTTGACGTGTTGCATGATTGCTGTATATGTTGTGCTTAAGCCTTCAACATCACTGCGTTTGTTTACCGTATGATCGTTCGTGATAATGTGGCACATTTCCAACACGTTCAACGCTGTTTTTCGCCTATTTTCATCCAGGATACACACCTCATTCAACTTGAATGAATGGTTCTCGTCGATGCTGTGTTGGAGTAAAGCAGTTTTTTCCTTCAGGTGATGTATTTTGGCAATAGTAGATGGGCTGGTGGCATGTTCGTTTGACTTGAGCTCATCCAGTTTTTTAATGTTTGACCGGTGGTTGCTGATTCTTGTTTTGAGATGCTGTGTAGTGAGTCCAACATAGCACGCATCGCAGTTGGCACAGGGAATTTTGTAAATGACGTTGCTGCGATCTAATGTTTCGTGTTCGTGAACAAATGGTTTATGGTGTGCTCATTACGTGTAGCGAGGGTAATTTCTGGGAAATCTATACGCAGTGATTTCTTTATGCGCGCCGTTAATCTGTCGATGTAGGGCATAGGTTTGTATGTTGTTGGCAATGTTTCTGCTGGGGCAACTTGTACGTTCTTCCTCATTAGTCTGTTCTGCAATCTATTTCGCAGCGATAAAGGATAGTGGTTGACCTTAAGATGTTCGTTTATGATGTCGTTGATCGCTTTTGGGGGGAGGTTTGTGCTTAGTTTTCGTACTCTCATGATAAAGTTGGCAACCACATTCATTTTCATATGCAACGGGTGACAAGAGAAAAAGTCCAGGAATCTACCCGAGGCCATGGGTTTGGAATACCATTCCGTTTTGATGGACTGGTCTGCTTTGCGGACTAGCACCATGTCGAGATATGGAATTCTACCTTCCTCTTCTCTTTCACACGTAAACTGAAGGTTGCTGTCATAGCTATTAAAAACATCTAGAACTTCTTCAACTTTGTCTGCGGGCACAGCCAGGATTAAGTCATCTACATATTTTTTCAAAAGTGGGAGCGGGAAATTCAACCGCTCTACCACTTCTTCAAGCAATAATTCCATAACTAAATCAGCTGCAGTTGGCGAGAAGGGATTCCCCATGGCGGTTCCAGAGATCTGTTTGAAGTACTGTCCACGAAATGAGAAGTAGCTACATTCCATGCAGAAATTTACAATTTCAATGAAAAAATCAAGGTTGATTTTCGTGTGTCGTTTGATTCTATCCCATTTGGTTATTATTGTGTGTATTACTAGACTCCTGGGTATGCAAGTGAATAGAGATACCACATCCAACGAAATAAGAATGTAGCTTGGTGGCAGTCGTACCGTATTAATGTACTCGCAGAAACTGAAAGAGTCTGTTACATTATACTCACACTCAATCGATGCTCGCACGATGCGTCCAATATATTTAGACAGCATGTATGATGGTCCTCCGATGTTGGGTACGACTGGCCGGAGCGGTAGGTCCTGCTTATGTGCTTTCGGTAGTCCATATTTTCTTGGGCAATGCGATGACAAGGTGCGTAGCTGATAGGCTGTTGTTGAATCAATCAACTCTAAGTTTAGCAGTCGATTTACCAAATCGTTGTTTTGCTTCTGAAAACCTGATGTAGGGTTGGTTTTAGTGGGCTTGTATGTGTTCTCATCAGACAGTAGGTGTAGCATTTTTGAGTTGTAATCATTCTCGTACATTATAACGGTTTGTTTTCCCTTGTCAGACTGAACAATAATCGTGTCTGGGTTATCTTTGACGAAGCGCTTTGTTATTTTGCAGGCATGTTGTAAGAATGCGTTCAGAGGATCGTATGATGCTGAATCAAACGTGTGCAGATAGTTCTGAATCATATTGACAATGATGATGATGCAATGTCATCGATTACAATCTCGCACTGATTTATCCGGATATTTTATAACCCAAAATTAATTTCCGTAATCGAAAATTTGCAAAAAAACATTCAATTATTAAATTATTACGTGACGCTCGAAATTGGGGTTGGAAAATTTGACCACACACACAAAGAATTTAAGATCAGAAAAAGAAAGTGACATAGGAGGGGGAGGGTATATGTATGTTTGTGTTTTTATGTGTGTATATAGGCGTGTGTATGTGTGTATGTACAGTCAGGTTTTTCTTTACGCGGGGGATTATTTTTCCCCTTGTAGGAGCTTATGACTACTGCTACCATTAGTTAGATATATTGGATATATTGTGGTGTACCCCGCGTTAATATATATGCGCTGTCAGTTCGTTCCATCACTATGGGTATCAGTGACGGTCGCCCTAGCACTTTGCATTTCCCCCCAAGAAGGAATGCCCTCTACGCGGGGGATACGTACCTCGTAAAAAAACCGCGTAAAAAAACGCGTTAATTCAAAAATTCGCGTAAAAAAACGCGTTAATTCGAAAATCCGCGTAAAAAAAAACGCGGTTTCTAAAAAATCCGCGTAAAGTAGTCCAGCAAGAAGGGCTTTAGAAAAAACCTGAGACGCTCTAGAACCAGTATTTAAAGTTGTCCTCTTTGATGGTCATTCCGGATCTTTCGGTGGGCGGAGAGTATTTTTTGGACTAAGTCTTTTACTAGATAAACACTTAAACGTTTCTGGTTCCAAACCCACGTTAATTCGGGAATTCGCGAATTTTTTTTTTAATTAGCGTGGTATCGCGTAAAAAAACACGTTAATTCAAAAATCCGCGTAAAAAAACCGCGTTCATTCAAAAATCCGCGTGTTAAAAAACCGCGTAAAAAAACCTGACTGTATGTGTGTGGACGTGCACGTGTACGTATGTGTGGGTATATGCCTATGTGTATATTTGTGTAAGTGGTTACGTGTGTCTATGTGACCGACACATTCTTTTTGCCCACATACTAACGCCGACCTCCGTTGAAAACAGCTTATGTATCTTGCAACATTAGACGTTATATGTAAAAGTGTAAGTAAATTACTCCAAAAAAGGTTATGTGCGTACGACATCAAATAATGTACACGTTAGCCACGTATACAAATTTTAAAAGTTTGCTTTTTCGAGATGTTGTTGTTACTGACTCCCGAAGGTTTTCGACAGATTCATTAGTCTATAAGGACTTGTGAACGATGTCTAATATATATAACCATGCATTATGCATAATTTAACCAAGAACATTTGAATTTAAAATGTTCTTGAGAAAAGTGTGCGTAAAATCGAGGTATACCTGCAGTATGAATATTGCTGTAATCGGAATGACTTTCGGTTTCCGGAAAGCAGCCTAAAACGATCGAAGGCAACCCAATACAGTACAGTAGCTTTTACTGCTCGCTGGGTAAAGAGCACTTCCCAGCAGGCTGGTCAGATCTACGGATTTCTTCGTAAATCTACGGATTCGTTCCACTTCTACGGATATACGGAACCGTATATAAAATCTACGGACTTTGGGAAATAGTTACGGAAATTTATGAACTTTTCAAAATATCTACGAAAATCTATGGATATTTTTTCAGTTTGCTAACCTCGGATGAATGTATTTATGAAATTTAAAGCAAATTCTCGCGCGATTTGATCGCATTCAAAAAATGTAGTTGCTAGTGACAGTAAAATTGTGTAGGTACCTCCATCGTTTGATCATTTACGCCAAGTGGAGACAAAAGCAATCGACTTCCGGTAAGCTTAGGATTGTTTAGAGCCTCAATTGAAACGAAAAAAAAGTTTTTCTCTGAAAAACCGCAAACGGACAGAAAATACCCATCAAGGTAATGGTAATGGGTATTTCAGAGTAGGGATCATATCCAGATGCCACCGAATTGTATCCAGTGTTTTTTTTTTTTTTTTTTTTATAAGTGAATACAAGTCGTTGCAAGAAACATAAATAATCTCAGCGTCTAACATTCAAAGAAAATTTAAATACTTTTAAATACTCACTATATTTGCACCTAGGACACGCAAAATATATCTTTAAATATACCTTAATCAATAACTAAAATACCCGAACACATCATATTACCCTAAACATTTAATAAAATCACATATTTTGTTTTAAACTAGAGTTATGCTGGTTTGATCACACGCGTGTTTTTCATGTTCACGGTTGGCTATATTTTTTAATTGAAAATTTCACAAGAATATTACACTAAGGTTCTGATAGATGTTGTTCTACTGGCGATGCGGTTAGGAAACAAACAGGTCCAGCATTATTGTGGTTGGGCAACATAACCAGAAATCCACATCACCTAGGATGCAGAAAATTAATTGCATCCGTTGCCAACCGATGGAACAACCAGATGCAGGCAACCAACTGAGCACGGAATGCATGGTTATCCTTAGAAGAAAACAGGAACTGGAAAATTTTTCGAGATGATAATTGGCCTCATATTTAAACCTATTTAAAAAAAAAATTGGCTTAGAGAAGTTATCGTTACTACCCAGCTACTGTTATCAGGGTTATAGACAACACGTTACATTACTCAACAGTTGAATAAGCTACTGTATCTAACTGACGGTGTATCGAAATTTGTTTCGCAACCAAATTGATCGAATTATCAACCCAGAGCAGAGCTTATAGAATTACAATGAAATAGCTGCTGGTTATAGTCTAGAGTAACGAGAGTGATAAAAGCCAGCTTTCGCAAAATGTTCTGCCTTCGCTGTCCTTCGTCAGTCTGTAATCATCTGTTGAGTTTTGATGTCCTCGTAGTTACATGACATCCACCCGTTCATAGTATGTGTGTCCATGGGGGTGGGTTCATGCGTGAGAGAATGAAAACCGTTCTCCTAAGCTTTGATGTTCCATTGCATTGCGGCATTGTACCTCGGAAAAGCGTAACCATCATGCTGTTACTGTGCCAATGGCATACCGGATAGGTCCAGATAATCCCCTAACTGTTCAGCAGCAGTCGGTGCAACAAAATGCGGGCCTGTCATCAGGCACAGAAAGAAGAATGACCCGCAGTGGTGCACAAACTATCACAACTATTAATTAGGAATATATATCAGCCAAACCAAGGCCCCTTTGGTTAGACATGAGTGAAATATCAAATGTCTAGCATTTCGAAGCTGAACTTTTTTGATAGCGACTGGCACATCAGCAAGATATCGCTCCTCACAACATCGTACCAATACCGAAGTGATTCCAGGAAGGAAATCACGAAAAAGTCTTATATTTTGCAAGCAATAAGAAACCGCCAGTTTCTTCGAAATGCTTGGAGCATGGCGGCTTTCTGAACCTCGACTTTCAATTAGACCTGCTCAGCAGCACCGTAGAAAAGTTTGATACATTTTTAAAATCATGCTTTAGGCAGCTTTGCCCGTTCTGGGGACGAGTAAAAAGGAATCAGTAATTCAGCCTATGAATTTTTAAACAGGTCAGAACAATAATGAATTTATCAGGGTTATTCTGTGCTCTAAATTTAGCTCGACCTGTCGCTGGTGGAGTTAAGAAAAAGTACCAGCCACGGAAAAGGTTCGTTGTTGCTTCATAATATTTTACTCTGTATTCGAGTGTTTGATGTCATGTAATACTTTTGCGCTACTCGGTTTGCCCGAGGATTCGCGCATCAGGACAGAAATTGGGAAAATAGATGATGATGTTTAATTGAATGGATTTCTAAAAAAATATCTTGTCTGTTGTACTCATCAGTTGTAGCTGAATGGAATCGCTGCCGAAGCGCATTTAGTATCAGAACGTGATAAGACAATATATACATATACATATGATGGGTGTAAATGACTAATGAAACCAGAGTAACGCTATTCAGTTCATTTTTTGTTGTTTAAAAAAATTCTCTTCACTCCCGTGAATTCACCATTACTGGTAAAATTTTCGGGTACGTCTGATAGTTTCCGTTTCTTCAATAGTCTTCAACACTAAATTTTTCTCCAGAGCAACTAAAGCATCGTAGCGCTCCCGAGCTAAAGTAGCAATCTGTTCTTGCAAAATCGGATGTTGGGATAGTATTTCGTTGAAAACTGACTTATCTGAAAAAAAATTTAGTGAAGTAACACTGACTCGCTACGGAAATATTGTCTAGTCTTACCTAGAACGTACACTTCACTGGTTTCGACTGCAACTATATTGGAATATTTCTGGAAAAGATGATATTTGAACGAGTGTCTTTTATTTTTACCATTGAAGCTTACAATGTCAGGATCATCCAGTACCAGTTGATATTCACCAAAATGTTCACCATCTTCCAGATGAAGTACTTCGCGCCAGGCACTCGTATAGATGGCGACAGTGCCCCGAATGACGAACACCATGTCCGCAAACTTACTGCCCCGAGCAGCATTTACCACAAGGTCATCCTTTAGGAAAATCTGATACCTGAGCGCCGCTAGTAGCTTATGAATCACGCCTGCGCTCAATGTGTCACGAAATAGAGTAACATCGGCTATCAAAGGACCGGCCACGTCCTTCCGGATGGCAAAAAAGAACTGTGCGCCGGTTACTTGGTCAATCATCGCTTTTCGACTGTACAAATCGGCCACTCGGTAGTCGTAATATTGAAACAGTTGCTTTTCCAACGATGCCGGAAGTTGTTCGTGACGAATGTAGTTCTGAAGTTCGTGATGTTGTTCGTGATACTGCCAAACGAAAGTTAGTTTATTAGAAACCATTTTTCTATGAAATATAAATACTAAACCTTAGTGGTGCTCGAGAACATGATTCGTATAAATATAATCAATTCCGCGAGAATGTAGATCTTCAACACATAACCTATAACGATGGCGAGCATGTCCATCACAACGTCCTCGTTGGTCATAAAAAAGTCGATTGAGTGGGTTACCATGCCCAGCAAGTAAACTGTTCGCGCGAGTGTTTCGTAATAGCGATAAACTGTTGAATGGAAAGACTAAAGTTGCCAATAAGCAAATTATAAATTTAGACGATGATACTTGGCTCCTGGTCCCAAAGATCGTCCTTCACGGTCCACGACTGCGGGTCCACCAGCTCCGGATCGGTACCCTGAGCGAACCGAGGCACCAGAAACATCATGCAGGACATCCAGTGGAAGGAGAGCACGATGATGGTGGCGATCGTCGTGAATTTAAACACATTCCGGCGAATGCGAAATCGTTTGAACACGTTGCTGATGTAACGCAGAAAGGTTGGTAGACGAAAAATTTTCATAACCGAAAGCACTTTCCATGAGTCCCAGAAGCACCCGAAGTGGAATTCGCGTTTGCTTAGGCATTCGATAAATGCGTGGTGCAGCGCTTGTTTCGGTACCTAAAAGAATTGAATAGGTTTACGCTTTATCGAATGAGAACGCCTCTTACAATATAGTGCGAAAATAGCGGATCTGGTGCCGAGCTGATTAAATCGATCCAAAACCAAAACCGCAAGTAACGATGAGCTATCTTTCCGGCACTCAATTCAACATATTGGCGGTCTTTTTCGTAGTACCCAGTACGGATGTTGAAACATATGTCGATCAAACAAATGAAATCTGAGGGTGACAAAAAATCAATTGGTAATTTTAATATTTATGTTTAGATACTAACCAACGCACAATACAAGTACGTGAAACCAGGACAGAACGTCATACTCATCAGGATGATAGAGGTAAACGACATCGTACGGCAGAACTATGAATGCTAGGGCAAACGTAACGATCATGATGCTCTCCCAGCAGAAACTTTAAATAAAGGAAAATATTATGATCCACTGATCTAATTTCTGTGAATAGTCATACCGTATATAACTGAACGGATGTATCGTACTCGCGTAGAAGCTTATGTGTCGCGAAATTTCCCGCTTCATAGCGGTATCACTGCGGAAGACTTCTCGGCTTAGAGGACTCGTCTGGTCTAGGTAGCACATCCGCCGCAGGTAACGGGAAAGTCTATGAATTTAATATAGATAGATTACAGGTAATAGAGCTTAAAATATCCTACCTTTTCTGCAGTGTGTCTCCCGGTACAAACGCCTGGTACAGATCGATGTGTTGACAAATTTTGCAATCATGATTAGTAAACACAGCCGGTGGAACCTTTTGGCTTTCCTCGAAATCACTTGAAGCTCTACTACGACCCTCACCGTAATCCTCTCCCGAAGATGACAAATCCGGATGCTTATCGTCAACGGCACTCTTCGAAGAAGGTGCCGTTTCCATCATGTGTGGTATAATGACAAGAATCGGAAGGCTATTTTGTGTTCAAAATTTATCAGGTTACTATGTTTATGGGTAACATTGTAGAATGAAATTGACCGTAAATAAGCGTTTAATAATGTGAATGAAATGGTTTTATTCAGAAAATTATAAATTGTAATAAAACAAATCAATTTGTAAATTGTGAACCCTTTGACTTAAATCCCCAGATAATAACATAATGCTAAGAGCGAACTATGAACAACACTCTGCAACCAAAATGGGTGGATAGAGAGGGTTAGTGCCTGAGAATTGTATAGCTGGCCCCGTCATTGTCTTGCTGTATACAGATTGGCTGCAGAGCCTTTGTCCAATGGATAGAAAGGTCAAGTTTGTCGACAGCGGAAAGTTACTTAAGCTTTTCTTTTTTAGACGCTTTAGGGCCGCTTTTTTTTTCTTTTGTCGACCAGTGTAATAGATGAATAATTAGCGTGGAACAATAACAATTGCGTGTATCTTAGTTAGTTATTATTAAATTCAAGATCTTTTCGTACATAAATGTAGTATTTTTTCAAACTTTTAGGAAGTTTTCGGATAAAATTATTTGTCAAGGTTTCGAAGGAATTCCCGACTTTTACCTGTGCTATGGCTCATTAGGCGGGGTACACCTTCTTCGTCAATCGTTCTGGCTGTTTTATTCGACCAGGTCTTCTGATTGATGTCTTCGACAATTTTTTCTTTTGCCTTGACTCTCCTTTTCATGGTTGCCCAGTATTTCTCAATAGGACGGAACGGGGGGCAGTTGGGTGGGTTTCGTGACAAACTGGACCTCTATTATGCACACCATTCTTGAACGACTTTGCTGTATTAACAGCTTGCCAAATCTGGTCAGAACATCACGGAATGGTCGTATGATCGAATGAACGGCAAAATTCATTTTTAGAGAGACTTTTGTTTTTACATTTCCGACATCATTGTCTTGTTTGTAACGAAAACTTCCGTTTTTCTGCCACTGCTGCAAATGCCGTTGGATGAGGTGAAGAAAGCAGTTGAACTGCAAGACAGCTGGGAAGGACGCCATTCTCGTCGAACTTGTCGAAGTCGGGAGTGGACAGCTGTTTCGTGCAATCTATAGGACACCTGAAAAAATGTTCAATAGCAAGAGATGGCGCTTTTTCAGTGGTAGTAAAATCAAAATTTCTCCGAGTATTTTGCTTATTGACCGAGAATACAGCTATCAAATGTCTTCTATACATTGTATTCTAACTTTCTGGTACTTACTTTCACTAAACGCAATCTATTTTTTATCAAAACTCATGTTTTTCTTATATAACTCCATTGCGTCTTACTACCATTCGCCCATGAGCCCGTGGTATTGATTTAGATAACGGCTCAAAATTAGGGCGAGAACCGTGTGGTTAAAAGCGGATGCGCACAATACTTATTAAGGTGGTTCAAGGTTGCAAAAAGTAAGTTATCTCTTAGAAATCTTTATACAAATTTAGAATGCAATACGATAAGCGGAGTCATCAGTAAGGGGAATAGGGGCATAATGAGCACCCTAACTTGGTTGCTGATTTAAGCATGGAAAACGACAAAAAATTTAAGCTGTCTTCAGTGCAAAACTTAAATTACCTATCTATAACTAGCTGACCCGGCAAACTTCGTACCGCCGCCTTGAGTTTTATTGACTGTTGTATTGCAAAAACTGAAATATATTACTGCTGTTAAAAACATACCTACGATATGTTTCGACTCTGATTTGTTATTAGTTTTTTTCCATCCTGCGCTTGTAAAATTCTACGTTTTTATTTCATTGAACATTATGAAGCACCTTTCAACCATAATCAAATCATTTCAATACATTTCTGAAAATAAACAGCCATTCTTTTAAATATTCTGAAGGAAATTATTACATTATTTTTTCAATTATTCAAAAGCTTGGCTCAATGCAAATATAGTAATACCCTGGCCAATCTCACTGGAACAGATTTTATAAAAAAATAAAAAAATCTATATAATTCAAGCTTAAAATTCGGAATATACGAAACATGTGAAAGTGGTCAAGGCGGTCCTAGGCACTAAATTCTATATATTCCACAATGTCGGGGTCGGGGTCAGGGTCACGTGAATATGCGACATAGAGCTGTCCATGTGAGAAGCATGAATACTCGGAGTTTATGCCACAAATTTACAGTGACTGTCCTAGGGTTTTATCAATAGTCATTGCGAATGCGCGACGCACGGGAAATTGCAGACGTTTAAAATTTAACGGCAAATCGGTAGGAATAATCGAGATACGCGGGATTATTACGACTTCTCCTTTGTAGTTTCCTGTCAGAATTGTCGCTTCAAGGACATTTGCCGTGGCAGCAATGCATCTGTTCGGTGGTAAATTTGACCTTGAATCTATAAAGTAGTAGTATTTGAAAATATTTGATTAGCATTTTCTCTCAATTGAGTGTTTAAGTTATTATACTTTATTTAACCTTTGTTATACTAAACAAAGGTTATAAAATCGGTCGAAAAACGCAAAATGGATCCAAGGTCAAATTTACCACCGAACAGATGCATTGCTGCCACGGCAAATGTCCTTGAAGCGACAATTCTGACAGGAAACTACAAAGGAGAAGTCGTAATAATCCCGCGTATCTCGATTATTCCTACCGATTTGCCGTTAAATTTTAAACGTCTGCAATTTCCCGTGCGTCACGCATTCGCAATGACTATTGATAAAACCCTAGGACAGTCACTGTAAATTTGTGGCATAAACTCCGAGTATTCATGCTTCTCACATGGACAGCTCTATGTCGCATATTCACGTGACCCTGACCCCGACCCCGACATTGTGGAATATATAGAATTTAGTGCCTAGGACCGCCTTGACCACTTTCACATGTTTCGTATATTCCGAATTTTAAGCTTGAATTATATAGATTTTTTTATTTTTTTATAAAATCTGTTCCAGTGAGATTGGCCAGGGTATTACTATATTTGCATTGAGCCAAGCTTTTGAATAATTGAAAAAATAATGTAATAATTTCCTTCAGAATATTTAAAAGAATGGCTGTTTATTTTCAGAAATGTATTGAAATGATTTGATTATGGTTGAAAGGTGCTTCATAATGTTCAATGAAATAAAAACGTAGAATTTTACAAGCGCAGGATGGAAAAAAACTAATAACAAATCAGAGTCGAAACATATCGTAGGTATGTTTTTAACAGCAGTAATATATTTCAGTTTTTGCAATACAACAGTCAATAAAACTCAAGGCGGCGGTACGAAGTTTGCCGGGTCAGCTAGTTATAGATAGGTAATTTAAGTTTTGCACTGAAGACAGCTTAAATTTTTTGTCGTTTTCCATGCTTAAATCAGCAACCAAGTTAGGGTGCTCATTATGCCCCTATTCCCCTTACTGATGACTCCGCTTATCGTATTGCATTCTAAATTTGTATAAAGATTTCTAAGAGATAACTTACTTTTTGCAACCTTGAACCACCTTAATAAGTATTGTGCGCATCCGCTTTTAACCACACGGTTCTCGCCCTAATTTTGAGCCGTTATCAAAATCAATACCACGGGCTCATGGGCGAATGGTAGTAAGACGCAATGGAGTTATATAAGAAAAACATGAGTTTTGATAAAAAATAGATTGCGTTTAGTGAAAGTAAGTACCAGAAAGTTAGAATACAATGTATAGAAGACATTTGATAGCTGTATTCTCGGTCAATAAGCAAAATACTCGGAGAAATTTTGATTTTACTACCACTGAAAAAGCGCCATCTCTTGCTATTGAACATTTTTTCAGGTGTCCTATAGATTGCACGAAACAGCTGTCCACTCCCGACTTCGACAAGTTCGACGAGAATGGCGTCCTTCCCAGCTGTCTTGCAGTTCAACTGCTTTCTTCACCTCATCCAACGGCATTTGCAGCAGTGGCAGAAAAACGGAAGTTTTCGTTACAAACAAGACAATGATGTCGGAAATGTAAAAACAAAAGTCTCTCTAAAAATGAATTTTGCCGTTCATTCGATCATACGACCATTCCGTGATGTTCTGACCAGATTTGGCAAGCTGTTAATACAGCAAAGTCGTTCAAGAATGGTGTGCATAATAGAGGTCCAGTTTGTCACGAAACCCACCCAACTGCCCCCCGTTCCGTCCTATTGAGAAATACTGGGCAACCATGAAAAGGAGAGTCAAGGCAAAAGAAAAAATTGTCGAAGACATCAATCAGAAGACCTGGTCGAATAAAACAGCCAGAACGATTGACGAAGAAGGTGTACCCCGCCTAATGAGCCATAGCACAGGTAAAAGTCGGGAATTCCTTCGAAACCTTGACAAATAATTTTATCCGAAAACTTCCTAAAAGTTTGAAAAAATACTACATTTATGTACGAAAAGATCTTGAATTTAATGATAACTAACTAAGATACACGCAATTGTTATTGTTCCACGCTAATTATTCATTCAATTGAGTGTTTAAGTTATTATACTTTATTTAACCTTTGTTATACTAAACAAAGGTTATAAAATCGGTCGAAAAACGCAAAATGGATCCAAGGCCCGAAGGGCCGAACCGTATATACCATTCGACTCAGCTCGACGAAATGAGCAATGTTTGTTCGTGTGTATGTGTGTGTGTATGTGTGTGTGTGTGTGTGTGTGTGTGTGTGTGTGTGTGTGTGTGTGTGTGTGTGTGTGTGTATGTATGTATGTTGTCTGTATGTATGTGCCGCAAAATACTAACGCACCTTTCTTATAGAACGCAATATCCGATTTTGATGATCTTATATGTAAATGAAAGCTACTGTGCTCCCCCAGAATGCTACCGAGTGGATTTTTGATTAGCAGCTTAGATTTCGATATATTGATCAAAGAGTATTTCTTTACATAGTATATTTAACTTTAAACACAAAATGAATCTGTTGAGGGGCCAAGTGTTGTATACCAATCGACTCAGTTCAACTAAATGAACATTGCCTGTATATATGTGTATGTGTGTTTGCACGTGTGTAGCTGTAAATATGTTGTTTATCTGTGTGTGTTATCAAAATCGAACAAAGAAAAACAAGAAAAAAATCCCACCATTCTTACCGAGCGCATTATCCGATATTGGTGTATAGAAGTGCGAATGGAAGCTCCAAAGCTCTTTGAAAATCATACTGCGCGAGTTTTTTATCAGTTGCTTGAATGTTAGAATATTTAAAAACAAAATGTTTAAATATGAGATATTTTACATTTTGGATCATTTCTCTCTCTATCTTTCTTTTTTTCTTTCTATTTCCCTTTCTCTCTTTTTCTCTTGCTATCACTTTTTTCAACCGCTATTTATTTCTCAAAAGAAACTAAGAGTAAAAGACATCTGTGCTGTGTTTTATACTCTGTGTAGTGCGTCCTGGCCTGAATAAATGATCCTTTTGTTTTTAATAGCTCTTTACTAACAGTTTTCAATATATTTCAGAGGGAATCGGAATGCTTATTTAAGTCCGCTTCTCACTCACCTACACTACACTACGCTTTTGTGTATTATAAATATTGCTTTCTAATTTGAAACTCAGTGCAAACAGTGTATCATGTTATCCCACTTCTTGTTGTCGCAGCAAGTTTTATAAAGCTCTGAAATTGTTCTGGATTTTACCATACAGCCTAGGCCTCAAAAAAGAGTAACCTTCTCGAATACACTTTAAAAAGCCTTAAGTCCTTAAGTCTTACGAAAAACCTTCATTTTCAAATAATGCATTTGAAATAGAATTAAACTGACAACTTTCAACAGCAGTTATATGAACTTCAATGAAATCTTTTAGCATTTGATCCTCACAGAGTTTATCAAGATTTTTGTTGATTTCTTGTAATAATCACACGTATAATTCAAGTAACTTTTTTAAGGTAACAAAGCATTTAACGCGTTCCTGTATAATTCTGAACTATAATTTCTTCAGAGCAGCAAGAACTTTGCTGCAATTCGTAGGAAATATTCGATGCTAATTCATAATCTGCAATCTTTATGTTCTTTTCTAGATTTTGCGAATTTTGAAAACGAAGCCGTTGTGGTATTTGAGCTTGGATTATGAGGAATGATATCAATAGTATTGCAATGAACTGACAAACATATTTGCTGTTCTAGAACGAAATCTGCATCATTGTTATCTTTATTGTTTCTGCACGTTCGATTATGTCAAAAATTCATGAATTGTTTTTATCCTAGACAGCTTAAAAAAAATCGAAAAAATATAACCCATACTCCAGTAATGTCAATCACAATATTTGTGAAAAGCACGTCGAGGTTTGATTCAGAGATCGTATTTGGTGCATTCTCTAGAAAACTATCTTTTAAATTCAATTTTAAACGATTTATGGTTTACTGGCATAATAAGTTTATATGTAGTAATAGTTAGTATAACAAAGGTTTCTGCACTGTTAGGTGGATTAATTCAGGGTTTTTTTGTTCAAGACTCGTTTAAAGACTTGTAGCACGCCAAAAATCGTCTAGAGACGATGGCGTACTAAACGTTTCCACTTTCCGAATACACAAAAAACCAGGAACCTCCATTCCGCACTTGATTTGACGAATGAGCGATTTAAGCGCCACCTCTAACGAGGATCGCCCACCAAGATTTAGTTGCCCGGTATGAGACCTCACCTCAGGTAGGTTCTGTTGCTATAGGATCAAAGCGGTCCGGCTGTCCCCAAAATCACCCGCACTAGTCTTACTTGATCTTATTCTACTCTAACGACCATAAATCCCTTATTCCAACCGAATCGTATATGAGCGAAGCTCCCGATGAAAGCTTTCTACCATCATCATGGGGGTTCTCTCTCTGTCAGCGAACGTAATACCGTTTCAGTCACTTGGTTGCCTTTCTAAGCCAAATCCACCACAAGCGGGGTTCTAAACCTAAAGTGATACGCGTGAGCTGAGATTTTCCAGGGAGCTAATCACCAAAAACTAAAAAGCGTGCTAGGGAGAGTAGTAGCGTTATATTTTAAGCCGTGATTTAAATACATGTTTACAGGTTCATTTACAACTCTTATTTCGATATTCTATTCTACAACGTGACTTTTCTACCTATCTGTGCGTGTCTTTCCCTAGCTAAAAAGCCTTTCGCCGAACAAAACATTATTAATATTTGCCCGCAGGCGCTTAGCGTAGCCAAATTCGATTTTATTCTTATTGATCGGCATTCTTAAGCCGACGGTCGCATGTGCACACCGACAATAAAAAGAGCTCTGGTACTTACAGCTTACAGCTACAGGCCTGTAGCAATACTGCTGGTTGAAACACCTCTGGCTGTGCCTCACAGCGCGTGATGATAGCACGAACGATGAACAGCAAGCAATGCGATGAGGGCTTTCTTCGATGTGTGTTCTCTGCTGCTGATGCTATCCTAAGCCACCTAGCAGGGTGGACTCGATCCTGGCGAATTGGCGTGATCTCGTTGATCGTCTGATGCGGGCGCGATGGTGACGACGCGGCCCTCTAGCCCAGTTGACGGTTGGGCGGTAATTTGCACACCGCGGAGCGCGAAGGTACATACAGACGTTTGAAATTAAATGGTATATTAGTAGGTACATAGAGCTTCGAAATTTTCGCTTCAATGACATTAATATTTCATCTGCTTTTTGTGGCATATCTGCTGCCTAAGCACAGTGCAATTGACACTTCGCAACATTATAGTTTTCAATTCAACATTCAACAATTAATTATTGTAAATCCAGAGATTTGTAGGAATGAAATAGTGGCTATTTACCGAAACATGAACAGAAATCAATGTTTTTTGAGAAGCAAAAATTACACGTTAATTTTACCGGCTAACAGAATCATTGCAGCATGAGCAAATGTCAATGATCTAAGTCAGTGTGCATTTTAGAGAAAATTGAACAGATTGATAAGATCCGAACAATGGTAAATTGAATCATCGCACATGTAGTGTTATTCTTGTTCTTTCTTTTCATTTATCAGATAAATAAAACGATTATTTACAACTTTGCTCAAACAAGCCAGAAATTTAATTTACATTATCAAGCATATGCCCTTGAATAAAATCGAAGCCACGTTGAGAGTATTCACATGCATTTCGAGTTTGTTGCCACCACGCTCTATCTTTTTTGCATAGAAAAGGTATAGTAGACAGCGAAAACGAATATCACTTTGTATGTGAATCATTAACAGGTGCTTGTTCACTCAACAACGACGCCTCAATAACCATGATGAGTAGAACATGGTGTAACGGTTTGAGCATGAGCACGAGCATGATTGACCGCCTGCGGTTGCTACTCCGTTATTGTCAGATCAGCTGTAATTACACAGAGAACCAACAGATGATGCTTGGGACCAACATGCATCCTCAATGTGTACAAATTGGTGACCTTAATCTTTATATTAGGTAATACCAGCGCCGGCCGCATCCGAATGCAGGTCAAAAAAGGAATTTGTATAGGAAAATGTTGACGTTACACTCGCTTATTGGAAGCCGAGAACACCTCTGCACTTCCACGAGAAGTCACTGGGATGTTGGAGAAAGGGCAAGGTACACAGCAGGGTTCGTTTTGGTAGACGATGCGGTTTCGAGTGTCGGGTTCTTTAGAACAAGTATCGCGCGAACAGGTTCATTATATCCGTCACGATGTTCATAATGCGATTCGAACTTATTCAGTTTAACAATGTAACACCGCAACAATAAATCGTACGCAAGGATACTGGACCTTTGATCGAATTGGGACAACTTCAAATGATATGATATCTCCTCGCAAGGTGATCCTCTTTACACCGGAATCAATTGCACGATGTTGATCTATCTGTAGATAATTCGACCTCATGAAGGCATCGACGCAGAGTCTCTAGGGGTTCGGTCAACCGGACATTTTCTACCTAACAGATCGACCAACGACGTTTCTCGTACACACTTTGTCTGTTCTAAAAAAAGCGATACGATCCCGCGAAAAACACATCTGAAAAAACAGAATATAACAATGTTGCGCGCTTATCACGAAAACTAACCATGAGTATATTTCTTGCCAAACGTCGCGATCCTCTGCGTACGACGCACACGATGTAGCCTATGTTACTCGTAGCAATCAGCTAATTGTCAATCCCGAGTACTTTCGAAGAAACGAACGCACGTCGGCCGACGCGATTCTTTGGAAGGTATACGCGTTTTCGTTAATCGCGATATTTATCGATCGGACGAAATCTTCGGTTAAACAATCACAGTGAGACATGAACAAGTATCTGGGTATACCCCTCGAAATCATTATATTCCGAAAACGTTCATATAAGTAAAATTCTCCCGAGCCGGAAACGCGGTTTACACTGAAGCACTATGCACGACCGCTCTATTTCCTCCTACCGACGCAGGTACTCGGGGACACGACATTTCACGCCGATTCTCTCTTAGTTGTCGATGCGAATGTTGCCTATCAAATAGAAAAATTGGCAAAGTTTCATGCCCTAATAATTTAAAAATGTAAATTTCCATACTGTCCAATATATAGACTTAAGTTTGTTAACAAAATGCCGACCTAGTCATTATTGGGACATAGTATACAAAACATGAACAGCCCAAAAGCTAGGAAAATCGAAAAAGCGAAGCATAAGTTTTAGGTGCAAACATCAGGTGTAGATGTACATACTAATCAAAAGTCTTAAAATTATTGACAAAACCAAACCAACCATGATTATTTCAGGCTGACTGAATAATCTTCGAAAGTCAAACTCAACTCCATTGAACTTTCTATTACCTGTCATGCGAGAGTCAGTGCGTTCAAGAATTCATGGCACTCGACACATCAGTAAATACAACTCAATTAATCTATTCCACCATAAATTCTAATAAACAACACTGATTGCTATACCTTTCTAGGAGGAAGGCAAAACTATATAAGTGTACAACATAATAACGTTACTTCGTTATTTCATAACGATTGTGTCCAAACGTCATGGTAACATTTTTCTAATAAGAATGCAGTATAAGTTTAGCGAATATGTGTTGCTTGGGAGAAGTAAATATGAATGGGCAAAAGGAATACGAACCGTACATATGAACCGGTTCAATAAAAGAGAAGCAAGCGAGTAAACGGCTCACGTGAACAAACAGTTCTTGCTGCAAACCAAAATTTATCGCAACTGAAACCGAAGTCTATCGAAACATCACGAACAGGCGACTTCACTAGCAAATCATTGTTCGTAGTTATGGATGACCGGTTCAGAGCCATCCCCAGGGACAATTACTTGCCACAACAATAACTGACCCAAGATCTCATCACCAATATTCAAAAACTTTTTAAATCTCAAAAGCCAGAAAAATCATAAAATATACTAACTATTTACTGCGATTGAAAGTATCGACATCACTAATGCAACCAGGGATAATGAGCATCATTGCCACGGGAAAAAACAGTAATTTAAAGAGAATATTTCCATAGGAACAAAATTTCAAACCCATCAACTAAATATGGAGTACTTATCTGATTTGAATGTAGGAATTTTTGTATATATTACACACGTTAGGTAGTCATCCTTCGCAAGAACACCAGCGCTTTACCTACAGCGCAGCATTTTTCGTACGGACATTAACACATATTACGGTACCCTCAAAGCAGCGACAATACGTGCGCACACACTCTCTGTAGCCATTCTTCTTATTGAACTGTATTTTCACATCAATATTTTCTGAACAAATGATCGTTATGAACACGATTTTTTCTTTAAATTTTTCTTCTCACTCACACGCGGCTGGATTTTAATTGAATAACTCACTGTTGAATATGAATTTAACTCCAAACCACACTGAAATATTGAAATAAACACGACCGATTGGAAAACGCGTTGATACTTCAGACCGTGCTCCCAGTCCTCTCTAGAACATGGTGTAACGGTTTGACCAAAACCTAGACGCGGGGTGAGGAAGCGTTTTTTCACTTTGGAGGGTTGGAGACGAGGCATCACTATGCAACAGCGAATAATTTTTTCGTGTTTGTTGATATATCCTCACTAACTAGGCAATTGAGTACCGCAAATTCAGGTGTTTTGAGTTGGAAATTGTTTCTTAAATTAATGAATATTGGTAGCAAGGTATGTAGCATTTCCATATTTATAATTTAAATGCATCCAAATGATATATTTTGCGATGCGATAATTTTTATGCCCTAGTTGTTTATAAACAAACCTACTGACTGGCAATTTTTTTCCAATATGGCCGATTCTGTTTTTGACGTATCGTTAAACCACAGACTAACAGACATAACACGTCGAACAAATTTCCAATAAAATCATCGTTTGGATGATTCCAGTACTTTACGTTAGTAACACTAGCACCATCTGCTGTCGTGTTCGCGCTGCGTCATGTATTTTGACATCAGCGCCAGCGTTACTGCATGTGTCAAATGGGGAACTACAAAATATGTATGAGATTGCATGACAGCGCCCCAGACGACGTTTTCGCGTGATGAGTGTTATTCGATTGAAAATTTGAAATGAACGTTTTTTGTGGCGATGGAGCTAGGCTCCAGTGTTACGTCTGTTAGTCTGTGGTTAAACCATGTCTTTATACATCATGTCAATAACGACGCTACAACAGCTTGTCTACCGCTCATAGCCTGCAATCATAGTAATCTAATGACGTTGTTTTTGGAGTAAAAGGCGGGAAAAAGGCGAAAATGTATTTCAATTTTTTTTTAAACTTTATCAGTTGATTATTGTTATTTTTATGGCTTATTAACTCGTCGGAGATCAAGACAAAACAAACACAAAAAGAATCATTCAAATCCGTTGATTCTATTTGGAGTGAAACGCCGCTATACAGACACCAACTTATTTTTATTTAATAGATTAAAGGTACACTATTCACAAATTGAAAAGTTTATCGTATAATGGTGAAAAACACAAATTAGATTCATGCATCAAAAACTAGCAATCAGACGATGTGTGGGGCACAATGAGCACCCCACTGGGGCATAATGAGCACCCACGGGGTATAATGAACACTCTTATTGAACATATCTTGAAACTGTATAGAAGTACGTTTGTCGCGAGATGCCGTGATACTTGGCGGCTTGTTTCGTGAATGTCCCGTCGCGCCTTACGGTGGCCAATTCTGCCTGCAGTCCCTTTTTCTGACTGATTCGGTCTCAAAGATTTTCTAAAATATGTTCGCACCATCACTGTAAACAAACACTGACTATGGAAACAGACAAACTCACAAGTCTACTGAGATGAGGTAAGTTTATGTGACAAGGTGTGCTCATTTCACCCCACCTAAAGGTGACCACACAGACTAACAGACGTAACACTGGAACCTAGCTCCATCGTCACAAAAAACGATCATTTCAAATTCCCAATCCAGTAACAGTCTTTGCGCGACAACGCCGCTTGGGGCGCTGTCATGCAATCTCATACATATTTTGTGGTTCCCCATTTGACACATGCCGTAACGGTAGCGCTGATGTTGAAATACATAACGCAGCGCGAACACGGCTGCAGATGGTGCTAGTTTTACTAACGTAAAGTACCGGAATTGTCCGAACGATGATTTTATTGAAAATTTGTTTGAAGTGTTGGGTCTGTTAGTCTGTGGTGACCATTTCGCCCCTATCGAATTCGTTAAAGTTAACATAAGATTTTAATACTAGTTATAGCTTAAAATCAAAACTTCAACGATGGTGAAATTTGGGGCACGACCCATACGTCATATTGATGTGTCTACATACTTGATTGAGCCATTTAAACGACCGTAGAAGCTTATTTTGTAGTGCACAATAATTATAATTCTTCCAGCATCCGGGAACCAAGTTGATTTTTCCAATATATTTCCATATTTTAAACAGACAAACCACTTTTGTTCTACACAAAGAGACACTGTAGTAATTACGGAAGAGTTCCACATACCATATTGTTTAAAAAAATGCGTAGTTTCACATAAAAGAGGGGTGCCCATTTCGCCCCGTGTGCTCATTATGCCCCCAATCCCCCTAATTGACTTCCGATAAGTTTAGGATTTTTGAGGGCTCAAATGGAAGCAATAAAATTTTGTTCTGGCTCTTCACTATCAAGTTTTAACATTTCCATCTGACGATGAACCGCTTTAATACTCTTAGCAAAGCAACGACATCTAGTTCTGGTCTGAGTGAAAAAATCGATAGTTTAAGCATTTTTTTAATAGATGGCAATACACAAACAGTTGCGCTCACTGGTGTGATTTATTAGCAAAAATTAGCGGCGCTGTCCCATTTTGAGCCGTTGTCAAAATCAATACCACGGGCTCATGGACGAATGGTAGTAAGACGCAATGGAGTTATATAGGAAAAACATGTGTTTTGATAAAAATAGATTGCGTTTAGTGAAAGTAAGTACCAGAAAGTTTGAATAGAATGTATAGAAGACATTTGATAGCTGTGTTCTCAGTCAATAAGCAAAATACTCGGAGAAATTTTGATTTTACTACCACTGAAAAAGCGCCATCTCTTGCTATTGAACATTTTTTCAGGTGTCCTATTGCTTCTAGGTTTTGCGGACGATATCGACATCACTGGAATTAACCGTAGAGGGAAGCTACGAGAAAAAGGCTTGTCAAAAATTCTAACAGAACGAAGTACATGGTAGCTGATAGAAAGCGTGGTAGCCCGTCAGATGTTGGTTCTGCGGTGGTGATAAATGGGAAATCATTTGAAGTAGTCCACTTATTAACTTATTTATCTGGGTACACAGGTGACGATCGACAATAAGGTTAGCCGTGAGATAAAGAGGCGGATACCGGCTGCAAACAGGGACTGCTTCGAATTGCGTAACTAGCTCAAGTCCCGTAGCATGCAAACCCGTACGAATCTAGCACTCTATAAAACACTGATTCTCCTGGTGGTCCTCTATGGTCATGAACTGAAAGAGGCTGATCGGGGAGCCCTTGAAGTGTTTGTGTGTAGAATCTTGCGTCCAATCCTTAGCGGCAAACTGAAATGAACCATGTTCTAAGCATACCAATCGACAGATATAGTCAAGTGAATAAAACACGGCAGGCTTCAATGGGCTGGGACTGTAGCTAGAATGCCGAGGAGCGTAAAAACCAGTAAAAAATATGGGACCTACTCGCCTCGACTCCCATTGAAACTTGGCTGGCAGCTGAGTCACAAAAAATCGAACAGTTTCGCAGACGAGCTACTCATCCAAAATCCAGTCAACTCGCCATCTGCAGTACCGAAATTAACTCGTCGCTCGCCTCGAATTCTTTAATAGAAGTTTATATTTAGCAGGCATCCCGAAAGAAGCCGTCAAGTTCGGGGTGAACTGCTCACTCGTTGGATGTGTGCTGTCAACTAGGATGACCGCTTAATAGGTGTTAGAGGCGACTGGACGATAGCAGCCCAAGACATGACGTTATCTGAATTCGGCACTGGATCGATAATCGGTGCATATCGGCTAACTGTGAGATTTGCTTAAAGGATCTGTAGTTTAACAAAACTTATTGGATATTATTTAATTCAAGAAACAACCACATTTTTTGTTGAAGGATTTATTGAATAATTTATAAAATGAAAACGACTTTACTCAAATCAAAACAAAAAAAAACTTTTCTCGCCAACCAAATGCCCGCTGCAGTGCATCGATTCAAACCCTCAGTGACTCTCGCCCTTTTTGCCAGCCACTCGCTGAAAATCATCCATCTTAGTTGTTTGAATTGGTGATCCTATAAAAGCCAGATGATCGATAATGGTCGTCTCATCGCCCGACTGATTGTCTTTCACGAACAGTTGAATATTCTGCACGTTTTGGAACTTGACGAAACGCAGTGGAATCGGTGAACCAGACTCCAGATCCTTCTTGTCTATCGTCAGATCTTGCACCGAAATTTGTGATTCGGCCATATCGAAGTCAATTGTTCGGGGCTGATTAATGAAAATCTTAATGTTTTTCGGTCCATGCGATGGCGGAGCCTTCAACTTGATCGAACTGATCTTAACAACCTGATTGAAAGTGATCGAAATTATCAGCTGTTCGTCACAGTCGGACGCCAAATGCCCCCCATTGGAACTAAAAGCGTTTGCCAACGGATGATCATCCGATTCATTCAGACACTCGCATTGGTTCTTTTGAATAAAAGTAATCAAATCCAGCTGCCGTCAAAAACTGTGATTAGTAGTGTTTCGAACGATTACAGTTTGAAATATCTTACCATTCCATGGCCATAGTCTTCACCGGATTCGTCCACACTGGCTTCGTAATGTTTCTGGATTTTGGCTTCCAGTCCGTTAATGTCTGCTCCTTGCATGCGGTCAATTTTCGTCTACAGATAACAAAATCTATTAGAACTGGAAACAAACAAGCAATTTTCATTTACCCTAGCACGGTAGAAAATAAAGGTCGGCATTGCCGACACACCTTGAGAGGAAGCGGTTTCGGCACATTTATCTACATCCACTTTGAGGAATACTGCTTTCGGATATTTAGCTGGCAGTTGTTCGAAAAGTGGTGCAATATTTCTGCAGGGACCGCACCTGAAACAAGCAGAAAATTTCTCTAGTATAATTAAGCGACGAAACCAGTTCAAACTCTCACCAAGTGGCGGTGAAATCCACAACAACCAATTTTCCACCCGCTGCAGATAGTTCCGCTTGGAAGTGAGCTTCATCGTTGATTGCTCTAACGGCCATAGTTGAGGTTTCCTTTTTCTTGGCACAAAACTGAGACGTTCAATCACCAGATAATTCTAATTTGTAAAAGATATTTACCGATTTAATAAGCGAACTTTGCGTTACGTTCAAAAGCAGAATCGAGCAGAACAACAATGACGAGAGATTTTTGACTGACGGAGACATTAGCTGTCAAATCAACGGTTAAAGAATACATGGTTGCCAGATTTTAAAAAGAATGTTTCATTGTGTAATGACATTTCGCTCCTGAAATGGAGAAAAGTACCAAGCATTATTGAATTATTAAAAAGTCATTCAACTGTATTAATATTGCGAAAATTTCAACTGAAATCAGCAAAGGACGCGGTTTTCAAGTATACGAACCGACCATTTGAATGATGTCCCGCATAGTCAATTACCATAAAACGCGGTACAGTTCCTGAATGTTATCGTTATACCATACGGAGTTTCTGTTGATTATGGGTATTTCAAGGTAGAGGCAAATGGTAAAAATTAAGCGTTGACAATTTAACCGATTCAACGCAAAACATTAAAAATCGTACAACTTCTACATTAGAATTTAAACTAGGAAAATAGACATTTTGTGCCACAGGTAATCATTTTATGGAACATCTAGTAGACTGATTGCTGTCAAGTAAACGTTATAAAATACGAATTATATGTTTATTCTAGTACTTATTCGGTTTTCGGTTCAAAATTTGAGGTTACAGGAGCTTGTAGGCATATCAGATTGAGCTTGCATTTTAGTTTAAAACCAACTGTTCAATTAACAAATTTAAGTAGAGTTTTACCTAAATTATAATCACTTTATTGAATAAAAACAGCTTACTATTAAGCATTCACCCAAAACACCCATTAACAACGAACAAAATTAATCAACGATTACAATTTTTGTTTCAACTCATCCATTAACGTAGACCATGCTTTTTCCGCCTGCTGTTGTGAGTAATCGTAGCTCCAAGCGGTGCAGAACACAATATCGGAATGTTTTACCAGTTCTACATTACTCATTTGTGCGTTGACCCTCTTCGAAGCCTCCTCTTCACTGAGCCCGTTTCTTTCGGTTAACCGTTTAATGGCTTCCTCCCTTGGAATAAAACAAGACCACACTTCATGACAAGCTGCTTGCCAACCAGCACGAAGTAGAAGGGCAGCTTCCATTATAATAACCTGTTTGTTTTCTTTATCACACATCTCCGCAATTCGTTCCTTTGCTCTTGCTAAGATCGCGTCCCACAGGATGGTATTGAGCAAGTTCAGTTTATCCGGATCCGAGAAAACAATTGCACCCAATGATTTACGGTTGATCGTTTTATCTTCGTTTAGAATTCCGATACCAAAATTATTGACCACTGCTTGGTAGCAACTTTCTCCTGGTTCATACAATTCATGAGCAATCTTGTCGCAATCAATCACTCCGGCTCCGAGTTTTTGAAATCTTTCCGCCATTTTACTCTTACCGGATGCCACTCCTCCAACTAAACCGATTATGTATGGGTTAGTACTTAGGTGTGGCTTAGGTTCACGTGGTCTCAAACGAGCACCGAGCAGGTCCATTCGTTGATTGCTAGAGCTAATTTTGTCTTCTTTATCATCGATTGTCGACTCATCGTCAAGCAATTCGATTGTATGGGTTTGTAGTTGATTCAGCCCTTTACTGTTACGCAGTTCATTTACTTTAGCACCACCGCGAGCAGTTTCACTACTGACCACGATCATCTAGAGAAAATATATGTAAGTCAAATGGCGGTACCAGTGATTAAAAACTTACGTCCATATTTGGGTCATTAGCCGTTGGACCGAACGGATCACTAATGGGTACTACCTCATATCTTAGCGTTGAATCAATATCCTCTAGAAAATGACGAACTTCTTTTATTCGTTGTTCTACTGGTAAAATTAGCTCCCACAGTTTTTTACTTTTAATCATGTTATCATCAGTAACGCCCACTACTAACCGTTCCTCGGCCAACAACACGGCTTGCGTTAGTAAAACTTTATGACCAGCATGCAGTCGGTCAAAGGTACCCCCTAGCACCACATTTTTGAATGTTTTCGTTGGTTCGCATAAACCAGTTGCATCGATTGAAAATGCTTTGCTTCCCAGTTCAACGACTTTAGAATCGCCATAAAACCTCAAAATATTTTCCGTGTGTTCAACCGAAGCGATTGGATAGTCGAAGAAAAGATAGTCAATTTTTCGCTTCAGCGGAACGAAATCTTTCGACTTTAGTGGGCTAACGAGAAATCTTAAATCCACCCCTGCACCGAGCACTCGCGGTGAACTTTGGTAAACATTGGCAATCAGCTTGCCAAAAGCGGTGGCTCTGTTTACGTCCGTGAAGCGAGGATGTAACTGCACGTACAACGTTCCAAGAGCGTACTTGCGGGCTGCTGCCAACGTGCCGGGAAAGTTAGCATGATGCACTGCCGTAAGGAGGCCAGTTTTCGTGGACATTTTATCGAGAATATTTACACGCAAGGAGCACTACTTTCACAACCGAAACACATCGCGTATTCATACAGTGGATATAATCTCAGCACAGAGATGCCAGATGTTTTTGAAAAATGTCTGCAACTGCTCGAAAAACCGGAAAAATGTGCTCGAAATCTGAAAAAAATCTATCCGTGAACCGAAAAAATTTCGTTCACGCGGGCAAGTCTGTAAAAATCTGCACACATTTTAAGAAAATCTGCGCAAATATAGGGAGACTCTGACAAAAATCTGCAGAAAGCGTGGAAAAACTGCAAATATCTGCAAATCACTAAAAATCTGCACACGGACTCCAAAAAATATGCGTTTTGCAGACAAATCTGCACATTTGGTATCCCTGTCTCAGCATGACATTTGATTTCGTGACGTGTGAGTGTATTATCATTTCGTTTTATTGTACTAAAACCAGGGCAACCAGATGTGCAAATTTGTCTGGTGATTGCAGAACTTTTGTAGTTCAGCAGATTTGAAAATATTTTCAACTGTTTTTGCTTAGGATTTGTGTACATATTTTTGGTTTTCAGACTCAAATTCATTTGCCTGCGTGGCATCCCCTTAAGTGCTGAACAATTTTTACTTCTCTGGTAGTACCGGCGGTGATACCCAATCTAGGTTAATATTCTTTTATTCTATCTGCGAGCAGTGATGCAACAAATACAAATTTATTTGCATTTATACAGATTTTTTGCGTATTTTACATACAGATATCTGCATATACAGATTACAGATTTTCTGGAAATAATACAGATTTATACAGATTTTTTTTGGTTTTCATGGGGTCGTAAATTAAACTTCTTAATATAGTTGAAAAACATAAATTAACTCAAATGCGGTGGAGCGTGTCGGAGGTTTTATTATTTTCATATGCTACGTATAAACGTGTGCATGAATGAATCACGGAAAAAATGTTTAACAAGCTATATTGCATTTTTTTTCGAGAAGGATATGTCCAGTACATATGCAGATTTTATTTTACAGATTTTTTCAAATTTTACCAAGGTGATAAGATTTTTTAAGCTCCAAAATACAGATGAAAATGTGGCACCACTGTCTGCGAGATACACAATTAAGCATAACGATATCAATTGTTTACGCGGTTCGTGTGAGGTTTGTTTATGCTTATATTGGGTAATTTACGCGGGCTTCGTAATTTTTCTTATTCATAGAAATATGCCTTCAGAGATGCCGTATACGGACGTCCATCGTGTATTTCTACAGGCTCTGGATCATCATGGCACAATGAGCGCCAAACAAGCCTACAAAGCGTTGCTAGGCGTGTACGGAAAGTGTAAGTTTCATTCATTCGATTTCGCCTAACATATCAATAAGAACTATGTTTTTCTCAAAGATCACGATGATGAAACCATGCCCACCGAAGACGCTGTACCGGAAGTGGTAGCTACTATTAACGGAAAACTGCATCGATACGGCCAACGTGTAGCATTTGTGCACTATGAGCCCCTCGGTGTAGATTTTTATGTGTTCTGTAATCAAACAGAAAGTGCCATCGATCGGTTTCAAACTTGCTATACAGAATCCGAGATTGCCCTATTCCGCCTAATACTTCGAGAGATGGCCTGCAGCGAAGACCATAAACTACGTCCAATAGTCTGTCTCAATTTGACCACAAATATTGTTGGAAAATCGGTCAGTAAGATGCGGGCCGAAGAGCTGCTGGAAGAGTGGGAAAAGTTAGGCTACTTCGTGCAGCTTGATGGTATGTGGTGTTTTGGACCTCGCAGTACGACGGAATTCGGCTGGTATCTGAACCAGAATCACGGCGAGCAAATGCACAAGTGTAAACTGTGCAGTGAGCTGGTGTTTTATGTATGGTTTATTGTATTCTTCGCAGTGTTATTCTGTTATAATGATAATTTTTCTTCTAGGGAATACAGTGCCAAAAATGTCCGCTATCATTCCATCGTGAATGTATGAAGAAGTATCTGCGAAGACTTTCCAAATGCCCTGGATGCAACGAGCTCTGGGCGGTACCTGTCACTGCTTAAAATTTGAATTGGTATGAAAATATTTTTGTTGCGATAGATGTTATGTTTAATAAATTATAATATAAGCTTGAAATCCGCTTTTGTTAGATTTAATGGTAATGGGCAGTCTCAAAAGATAAAATGTTATATTTCGATTTCATTCCCATTTTTAAAGTTATCTTAATATATTGTTTGATAAATTAATCCACCTAGCGGTCAAACTCAGCCTTTCTCATTCAAACTTATTATTTGTAAAAATAGTTTTACAAGAATGCTTCAATGCAAATTCAATGCGATGACATGTGATTACTCTTTCATTAAAATGTTCGTTAACGTTCAGGAAGACATTTGAGGGAAAATAAAAGGTATCTTAATGCAAAAAGTTGAGATATAATTCATAAAACTACGTATGTTTGAAGATGATTTATGTATACAGCACAACAATATCGCACGCTAGCCTTCTAATAGCGTTCTTGATCAACCAGATTAGTTGGGAGAATTCGTGATCTATATTGTATTTAGCACATTTTGCATGCTGTTGGATAAGTACAACGATACACCGTGCCCCAGTGCTGAGTCGAAAAAAATTCCAGGTAGAAAAGATTTTCGACCTGATTGGGGATCGAATCCGATATCACAACCGTGTGAGAACCAATCGACATCGCTAACCACAGAGCCACGGGGAATACAGAATACAGAAAAACATATCAAAATACTTTTTTTGAATTTTATACGCATTATACAGTCCCTCTACAATTACGGGTCAGTCAACGTTTTGCCTGAATGTTCAAAAATGGAGATAAAATCGGAAAAATTATCAACCACGAATGCTTTACTATCTATTTCTGTGTTCTGATGTATACTTTCGATCGACAATTAGTTTTATTGCAGCTGATGTGTGTAAATCGGTTAAGAAGTAAAATATCATTTGCATAGCAAAAGACACAATTATGGGTCGCTTTTGGCATTCAAGATCATTTAGTCTATAAAATCATCAAAAAAAGTTATCTAAAAAGTTATTTCATTGTTGTAAAAGCTTGATAATGTTGTAAAAGCTTGATCATTTCATTAAGTCGTGATGTATTATCATGCAAAAGTAAGAAAAACACCGCAAAATGTAGCATTTCTACAATTATGGGTCACTTTACCTAATGCACGGAGCAGAATTATTTTTTTCAGTGACATTTTCAAAATTAAATCATTTCAATCGTATAAATAAGGTTACAAGTGAGTTATAAAAAATACCACTACCAATAAAAATAGAAATAAAAAATGTCGACTTCCGGTTTAAGCAAAATAACCTAAAGAGCTATTTGGCCAACAATTTCAATACTTCCAAAAGTAGAACTCCTTAAGTCTTTTTGAAATCCAAAATGGTGACTTACAGTTTCTGTAAATCAGCCTTAAATCACAAAATGCAATCCAATAAGGAAACTTCCGTTCTATGCGTTCTCGGAATATTGAAGTACGAAATGTGATGATGGATGGATAAGATGTGAAATATTTTTTAAGTGAGTTGAGCTAATGCAGCAATGAAGTATAAAAAAAAATCTTGGCTTCGAAACCTTTGATCCCGAGCATCGCCGGGAGCGTTCAACTAGTTTGCAATAAATTTTATTAAAATCTGTCCAGCCATCTCTGAGAAAAGTGAGTCAGAAAAAAAAGTTGCACATACACACACACACATACACACACATACACACATACATACATACATACAGAAAATGCTCAGTTCGTCGAAAGGGGTCAAGTGGTATATGACATTCGGCCATTGGGACCACTTTTATACCTTTGGTTTTTCCAGTGATTGCAATACCTTTCTAGGAGAAAGGCAAAACATGCAAATAAAAGTATTAGTGATAAATATGTTAATGTAGTTTATCATATTTCTTGTCACTCGGCTATTAATGAGAGCCAACGTGGGCGATAAACGTTTAACGTTAGTTCTCAAATCCTTGTGTGATTTAATGTTTTCATAGCAATCATGCTTAATATATAAATTATTATATTATTATAAAGGAACATACTTAAATGACGTAGCATTTTTTTCATGATTTTTAAAGCCCCCCCTCCCACCTCGTAGCATTTGGTCACCTAAACCCCCCTGAAAAACAAAACGTAGCATTCAAATAACACCCCTGTAGAGTTGAAGGGTTTACTTCAGTTCTTCTAATAAAAATCACAGTATTTATTCAATTTTCTATAGAGCTCTCTATTCGCGTGCCTTGTACCAATCTTGTCTCCTCTTCTTCTTCCTCTCGTTCCCGTTTTCATTGCAGTGCACCCAGACCCTACAACCTTCCCCCCCTCTCCGGTTCTGAAAAAACGTACAGAAATACGTGCAGTTATACGCGGAATTTTTCACGAGGTTTTTTACGCGGATATTTTAATTACCGCGTTTTTTCACGCGGATTTTTGAATTAACGCGCGCTAATTCAAAAACTTTTTCGCGAATTTGCGAATTAAAGCCCTATTTAGAGTTCCAAGCGAAGTGAAAATCTCATACAAAATGTTCCTTTTTTCACGCTCGTGAAAAATGCAACCAGCAAAACATTCACTTCGCTTGGAACTGTAAACAAATTCGATCCAGCGAAATCGAAGGTTGTGGATCCCATCTTTTTCACTGGGGTTTATATTTTTCACGCATGCAAACGGTAGTGAAAAAAGCAGCAGCAAGCGAAAACTTGCGTACGTTTATATTCTGTCAGTTGCAGCCAATTTTCATCTTGTACGTCAGAATACGATCATCAGTTGGCAAAATGCTTGGACCAGAGGGGAATTGAGAAGGTGGTTACATTCCATAATCCCCAAAGTATCGACGAACCCGTGGTTCAAGGGGTTGGATGTAGGTCGGGATTTCATTTGCGTGATGTCCCGGCTTATGTCCAATCACTATAGATATGACGCGCATCTCCGTCGTGTTGGGCTCAGGGAAAGTGGTATCTGTGCCTGTGGTGAAGGTTATCACGACATAGAGCACGTTGTTTGGTCATGCCCTGTACACCGTGACGCCAGGTCTAAATTAATAGCTTCCCTTCAGGCCAAAAGTAGGCAGCCGGCTGTTCCTGTTCGTGATGTCTTGGCGAGCCGTGACCTATCCTACATGTCCCTTATATACGTTTTCCTGAAATTCAACCACGCCCCAGTTTAATCCTATTCCCTTCCGCCTACATCCAACCAAACGACAAGAACACGTTAAGACCCCGGATCCGGAAACAGCAACTAGACTCGCACGATACTCTCAGGGCCCGAGGGAGACAATCCAATATGCCAGTCCGTAATATCTTGGCCCAGCAACGGAACATATTCAATATGCTGCTTACCTATGGCAATGGAAAACCATCAAACAACAAATCAGTGCTTTTAATGCAAAACGTTCTAGCTTTAAGTTAGATTTAGTTTCAGCTCGTTGTCGGCAACGAGGATAAAAAATTTGCTTTTAGTTATTAAGATACTTTAGAAAGTAAGCTACCAGATATAATTGGCGTCGTTAAACATTAAATTGTATTTGTGCCGTGTCAAATTAATTATAGATGAAGAAAAAAAAAATAAAGGCATATGAGTCCCATCTTAAGTTTAGCCTTCTAAGCATCTAGAATGAGTGGAATTAAAGTGTTCAGTTGTGGCCTTACGGTCTGCATCGATTTATAGTGAACTGTTTGATGATGATTGTAGACTCTATCTCAAACGATGTTTCATCTATCAGCTTTAGTTGCTTTTTGGTCAGTAACATGCACCGGTCCATGTTGCAGTCTGTTGAAACCAAACCATCATATTGCAACTCATATGATCCAATGTGGCCATTTAAAAAAAATGGATTGAATAAACTGTTCACATGAGATACACAATAAGGAATGATAATAAATGCCTTGGCCGTCTTAGAATGCGTGGAGACTAATATGCTTTTATTTTTTATATATAGAGAGAAAATAAAGGTAAACGAGTCCCATAATTATTTCCATATGGGACTCTTATGCTTTTATGGGCAGTAAAGGTGTTTAAACAACTTAGTATGATCCATGTCTGCAGAAAACACAGAAACTATTCCGGAAATGAAACGAGTATCTTGTAATTTGCACTATTAAAAGCCACAAAAAAGCAACGATTTTCGTATTCAAAACAGATTGTGTGTTTGGAAATCGAAGTGATTGTTTATGTAGCAGAAGATTTCAGAATGGCACAGATAAAACATTTCGACAGATCTCGCTGCAATACTTTGTGCAATGTTTTAGTGTATTTTTAGAATACATTTTTCCTGCAAAAAAACCAGTCTTAAAAAAAATGCTACGTCGATTTTACTACAACCCCCCCTCCCCCCTTGTCACAGCTTGTCACAAAATGATGATATCCCCCCTCCCCCCATTAATGCTACGTCATTTAAGTATGGTCCCTAAGGTGAAACGGGACGTGGTCGCAATCAACTCGAATTTTGCAATCTAATTTTTTCTTGTTTTATGAAGACTACGTACATGAAACTTTGTTCAATTGTTTTCACAACTGTTGCATGCCTGAAGTAGCAATTTGAGTGCTGTTTATTTAGTGGAAGCCGAATTTTTTACGTTCAAAATACAGAAGTAAAAAGAACTCTAACCTCAAAATTGTATAGGAAAAGACCACTATCCCGTTTCACCATAAATATATTATGAACCTATTTGCTAATGGCATTGAAAAAAAAAATCGTTCTTATAATTTATTCGTGTGTTGATGTACCAAAATCCAGTAATTTGATTCCAATGGATTAGATTTGGAGGTGTTTTAAGATCAATATTATGTATTTTATTAATATTAATCACATATGAAAAAAATCTTAAGGTTCTCCGTTACAAATTTATTTGCGGGGGACACGGATAAATTGCACATTCTATAGATCGGGTATAGGTCTTTTTGTATTCGAATTTTGTTTATTATTTTAAATTTTTAATATTTTTTTTTTAATTTTTTGGGCGCTAAACTTCTTACAAAAACATTTTTTCAAAAAATCACAGACGGAATATTCTCTCGGTAAAGATGCCGGATGACGGGAACTATTTCGTGCAGAGGCGTCTCGTCCACCTGTTCAAACTGTTCATAGGACAGGTAGACAATCTCAGACAAAAAGTTAACCGTTTCACATTTTTGGAGTGGATGAAAAATCATCGAAAGTAATTTATTTGTAATTGTAATGTTATCCCGAACATGCTTATTCTGTTGTCAACTTAGTGGAATCTTATTCGCCGCAAAGAATGTAACCTGATAGGTTACACTTCAAACTACGCCATACAACTCACACGCAACGCAACCCACACTCAGTTATGACTACCGTTTGTTCAGGCCTTTCATTTGAACCGAGAGTCGTTCAAACACTTCTCTGCGACAGGGCAAACGCAGTCTGCTATGTTCACCACTACTAATGCAACGCCTTGCGTAAAAATGACATTTTTGGTTCAAACTCATGGTTGAACGAAAAGCCGATAGCAACGAGAGAAGACATTCATTATACACCCTCTCTTCAGTGTCTTTTCACCTGTTTCGTTTTGCCTTTCTGTTTCTTCTCTCGACATCGTTGAAATTTGAGAGAGACCATGTGGCCGCGAGAGTACGCAGATTTCAATCTTCAGAGCTTTCGTAGCAGATTCATTCATTATTTTTCTGGGTGTGGTGGTGTTCTTTGGTTTTCATTCAAGCCTTTTCATCCATTTTGTTCATTCGAAAACTTGAACGTCGTTTAGCCCGTAAAGTACACGTTTGTCTTTTACGCGCTAATTACTTTCTAGTTTAAAATTTTATCATCGTCTAAGGATACGATTTAGCATGGAACTAAAATTCGACAAACAAAGCTAGGTTCTTTACTCACTTGAAGAGCTTAGAGGCAAAAACCTAACTAATAATAAACCTAACTTCGACTGTCGTTAGAAAAAAAACCTGCAAAAAATTATTCTGAAACGCTTTGGCTGGCAGAATAATCTGGCATTGCCTAACACAACGGCATCCGTTGAACGAACTTTATCAGTTCTTCGATGGAGCAAGAGTTATTTGTGGCTGCAATAGGGCCAGAATCGGTCATAGTTAATGACAATCATGATAATAGCTGTGGAAAACAGATTTCCTCTATGAAATGAAGCAGATATCATTTTTCTACGAAGAAATTATCGACAATTAGCGCTCATAATAGACAGTAGGATTCCTTTGCCATATAAATAAATGAAATTTGTCCAATCTTTCTTCACAACACTATTGTTTCAATGTAGCAAAAATTGGTTGAACAGGTAGCCCACTTGGCCACGCGTTGCCTCTGATTTCGTGTAACTCCGTAGATTCTACGGTTGTGCCATTCAAAACAATCCTGCTGTCATTGATAGCGGAGATTGTAGAAAGAAGAAAAAGAAGACTCTACGGTTTTCTCCTGATACGGTTTTCTCCTGATTCTTCTTCTGATTTCTTTATGGATTTCTCCGTATACTTGTACAAATTCAGTAGATCTGGCAAGCCTGCCCAAGAAAATAGATTTTGCAGCGTCATTACCGGCAGAATTCCGGTTCGGTTACGGGTTTCCTCAACATGGCACTTCTCACAGCGTTTCTTATTTTTTCTCGCTCACCCACGCACTGAGGACCATATTTCACGCTCCCGTCGCGATTCCTTTTCAGGCGAACCAAAAACACGCATCCTTTTCTGTTGGCGGTTCACTGCGATCTCTCTCCAGTGCCGTAGCATAAAAAAACACCAAGCCTGACGTTTTTTCCCATCAAGCTTCCAACCAACACAACCGCGCTTGGCTTCTTCGCCGTTAAAGCACTTCAGTTTTTCCGCCGCGGGAGGAGAAACGGGACCTAATTTTAACTAACACGCGATACAATTTACACCGATAATTTTAAACTTAAATTCTAAAACACCTAACATAAACTTCTAAATAAAATCTAACGTGAAAACAACGAATTAAAATTACACATGCAGTGGCGAGTATGTTGCTAGCCACTACAACAAAAATCAAAACAAAACTCCTACACACTGACAAGCAACATATCTTTACACGCTCGGCTATTATTATACAAAATTGGGTTAATTGCAACCTCGAGGGTTGCAGATTGTTTCAAACTTTTTGAAAACTTTTACCTTCGAGACATCATATTAGTCTAAGCTCATGGAAGCAAAAATAAATTGACCTGTTGGGACGGGGAGACTCTGTCCATCTTTATTTCGATATTGATACAGAGAATATCACAGAGAACGGATGGTGTCCATTCACGTCGTCTGTGCTAGGAATGCTCGCATGTAATTGGTTCATTATTCGCGTAAATTTGTCATTGAAACTTTTTATCAATTTTACCGCTTAGCAATGAAATTAGAGTAATAACTTGCATATAACAAAATTGTTATACATTTTATCTATCCAACAACATATTGGTTATTGTTATCTATCATGTGGTTATGCTGTTATTAACGTTTGAAATCTGACGCAATATTTGCCAGTTTCATTTTCAATTTTACAGAATGCATCCAAGTATAGTAAACAAAGACGTAGTCCCACGTTAAAGAGTGTAAATGGTCCACTATGATTGAACATATTAACTAGAAAATATTAGTCTTTAGTGTAAGTAACACAAAAATTTTCATTTATGAAAACAAGTTCCGATTGAAATAGTGATTCTGACCTCAAGAATAACGATTCTACCAAGTAATCATATCCTAATAAGGGTGATAAAAATAATAAGAAAGTGAGAGAGGATGATTGCGAAAACATTCATTGAGTTTGTTCAATTGCATTTTATGTATCATATTGTAATATTTTTGGTGCTGAAGAAGCGTAAAATAAAATTTTAAAACTTTTTAACTGTTCGATTGATTTGCTATAAATATTTTTTTTCAATTGATCAGTCACAATGAACCAACTCATTACATATCATTCTTTTGTTCAGTCAGAGTGGACCAACTTCACCTAGTCAGTTAGTTACCGGTCGTTGTCGAATTCATAACGCTGTTTTTCTTAATTGTCACTTTACATGATACAGTCAAAGAGTAACTCTAGCTGATAATACCAAAATTACACGGAAATATGGAAATCTTCAAAATTCACAGAGTAGTAAACTTCAAAATCGTTTTTCCCGAGATAACCAAAATGTCACTTGGTCCGGTCTGACTTAACACCGACCAATTGAAGTTCAAGCAATTTGAATTTTTCATGTATTGTAGAAAATAACTATCTGAGAACGCATTGTAGAGAATTGATATTACTTTGTAAAAAATGTGCTCCGAAAATATATTTTTTTTTGTAAAATGGAAACCCAATTTTGAATTGTTATATTTTTATTGTTATATTGTTATATCCTCGAATTTTGCCTAAATTTTTGCACGATAGTTTTCCTAAAAATTATTAAATAATTACGTGTGTGAAACATTGATCGATTATTTGCACTGTTGACGCATGCATAGAGTAGCAATTCGAGCGCTATTTATTAGGTGGAAGCTCAAAATCGGCAAGTGGAAAGAAACCTAACCTCAAAATTGTAAGAAAAAAGCCACCACCCAGTTTCAGTTTAAAAAACAAATATCATTCAGAACCATTTGAAGTATAAGTATGTTGAACGATGCACAAGCACATACTGTGTTCTCCATGCACCCCTTATTCATTTACCTAAAAAGAAGGGTGTGCGAAAACACAAAATGAAGTTACCAGCTGTCATCAAATGACAGTTCTTTTCAAATTCTCAAAACCAAATCGAAAAAAATTTTGCCTTCTACCGCGATTTGTGATTTGTGCGTACACTAACGTATCTCATAAAATTAATCTTCGTTTTTCTCTCCTCGATCAGCGCCTATTATTAATGATCTGCAGAAAATAATTGCGAACGTTCCGGCTAGCCTACTAATTTCAAGCTCAACAATAGCTTATTAGGTTTAAATTTGGCAATTATAAAGTCTTAATTTCATACCGTATGTAATGTATCGCCGAGTTCTTTGCCTCGTTTTAATCTTGAACCGCCGCGTTAGAAGCGGAGCTGGCTGGCGAACAATTATTTTTTAATTATTGTTTACATTGTTTGCAGCTCTTTTGTTGTTCACTACTTTGTTCTTTCAATAACTTTGGGTCCGATGGTTGGTTATCCGAGGGCTCTTAGTGGATGGAGTTTCTTTCAAGGCAAGTTTCAACTCAGGTGAATTATTTTAAAAATATTTTTTTTTGTATGAACAAGTTATGTCATTGAGATAGTATTTTTCGTTCACCTATCTTTAGCTGAGTTTCTATTTTTTTCGTTCTTATCTCATATATATCGTCACATCTCTCGCTCTTTCTATTCCCCTCTCTTTTTAGTTTTCCTCCTCGTTTGAGTGAATTGATCTTGTTACTGCAAAATATTACTATTTGACTCGTCCTATACTTTATCGACGTTAAACGTCAGTAGCGGATTTTTGTTTAATCTCTTCCTTGTACGCTTCAATTAAAAAAAAAAACAAGATATGGGCACATGGTTGTGGTTGTCGCACAAGCAAAGCATCAAATGCATGTCAAATACTGCGCTAATCTTTAAAATGTCAATTTTTAAAATCCTCACCTCCGCTTCATGATGCTCAGAGTAGATTTAAAACTATGTAATATTTACAATAAATTTACAAAATAAAATTCAAAACTTTCAATTTGCTTTTGCATCGCCTTTAGTGTAATCCTTCTTGGTATTCTGAGTATGTGCACAGGTCGCTACGAGTTCCGAAAAGGGCCCCAGGATTCCATCGCCTCTTTCGTGGTACTTTTTACTGGAGAGCCTGTAGTCTGGCAATTTCCGCTTCCAACGCTTGGATGTTAAAGTTGGGATCATCCTTCGGTGGGTTGGCACGGATGAATTCGAGTGTCTTCAAGACATGGGCCGGGGCTGGTCCTTCACGCGGCAGATGAGCGCCTTGTGGTTGGAATCCATTCACGTCAGCAACGTACGTCAGCTGGATGGGGGTTCCGTCGCGGTCCGTCCACGAGGCGCTACCTTGGGCACTCTGACCACCCACTCCTTCCTCTTGGGCGCGGATTCCGTTGCTGGTTTCGTAGTTCCATGAGTACGAGCCATCCGGATTGACTACACTGTCCGATGAGAGAATCTGTGCTTCGGCGTCCGGGTTCTGGGCGAGTGCCACAGCTGCCAGGGTGGAGATGATTACCTATAACGAGCATGACATAAAACACCGGGTAAGAAGGTGATAGGGTTTCAATTTCCGGCAGCAGATACACCGTGAAACGTACTGTTTAACAGATGAACCAATCATTACTCGACAACTTTTTAACAAGCTCGTGTCGTGCTCATCAACCGGAGCCGATAGATCGTATAGTTCGAGACGCAATTAAATCAAAAACACTGTTCCGACCAGGCGTCCCCATTCTAGTCGGCTCCTTGACATTTGCACGGATGACGGCCGAGAGAGCTTCTTGAATCACGACCGCACGATTGCAACCTCGGTCGGTGCTCTCAGGTTACGTTCTGCCAGTTGGGGTAATAAAAAAAAAAGTGCTAAAAGGGTAATAAAATTGAAATCTAATCAATCCTCGATTCCTTGCCAGAAATGGAGAAGCTGTTTTTTCAGCCGACATTGACCCCTGTGGTCTTTCTAGCCAAAGAGCGGTAATGAGGTATCATGAACGGCAACACATAATTGTGACGGATTAAAAACGTTATCCCGTACGGGGTAAAAATAAATATGATTACTTCTCACATAGCTCACGTTGAATCGCGTCAATCATAGCAATTTTTCATCACGCGATGATCATCTCCGCTTGAGGCGAACAACGCCTTAATGACACTATTGACAGTAGCTGAGGATCTGTACGGTAGTCAATCAGACTTCGTTTACAGAAGTGGGTGCGGCGGCTGGCATGCATGGGAAAACTACTAACGCAAGCAGTATTTTTCATTGACAAACACTGACTGAAGCTCAATAATAAAACTTATGGTTTTTGAACCCCTACATATCGGTTGGTAGACAGGAAGATTTTTATAGCATGTTGTTAAAATTAGACTGCCGTCTTATTTCCTGAATGCAAACAATGGGTCGAAGTAACAAAGACCTTCCATTCACACACGATATCATCTCGAATCGGTGCGGTATCTTATCCCACAACCTTGCTACCAGTGACCCACAAAGCTTGAAAGCGCGCGGCTTATTATAAGCTTTACGACGCATACGCAGAACATAAGCCTCTCGAGCCGACCAACGCCGCTCCGTCTTAATCAGCATCTCTCCGCGCGGCGCTTAATAAAGATAGCCAACGACTGGTTGCGGGTATAAAACGCAATTACCACTCATCGTCACCACAAAACGTATTCACGTTTTTTCTGCACCTAACAGATTGGAATTGATCAAAATAAACAAACAAATCCCGTCTCAGGCTCTCTCTCGCTGCACGAGGCACACGATATCTATCTTTAACTTAATCGGTTTCCTACTTCACTTGACTGATGCCGATGCAAGCAGACACACCCTTTAACCAGCGGGTGATTTCAGAAGGAGTACTGCACAGTCGTGTATATTGGATTCGAGTTGCTGCTGGAAGGCCGTATGGAAAGGCTCCTCTCGAAAGCAATGCCGTATTTACTTCGTCAGTAGGACTAGACAGTTGGAAATTCCTCCACAGTTCCACAGCTTAAACTCCACAGTGCACAGACTGTCGCAAAATTTGAAAATATAGTCATATTATACAATTACAGCAACATACTCGAACTAATAACATCCAAGAGGAGAACTATTTTAAATATTCGTGTAAATTTACGCTCGTTTACGAATCAAATTCTACTCGACAAACTCTCAAGAATGGGTGTCTCTGGAAGCCGGGTGTTTGGCTGCAATCATACCTTTGTGACAAAAATCTGAGCGCAAAACTTGGATCATACACATCCGGTGTTCCCCACGGGAGTAATCTTGGATTTTTATTGTTTTTGATTGATGTCGCAGCTCGTCTTGGAAGACTTTTTGCTCGTTGAAGATTGTCCAAAGTAGCAGGAATGGTTGAATATTTTCAAGAATTGGAGCCGTTTCATTGTGGCATCCTATAAAGGCTACTTATACAATATGATGTACATCCAACCTTTAGCTCGTGTCAATGAAACTTATGACCCTGGTGTAGTTTTGATGAAAGAATCAAGCATTCACTGATGTGCATTTTGGAAAATCAATGTACGTTGCATTACAGAACAAACAATTTTGTTTTAATTACAGCTATTAGTAAGCGGATTTCAGCCGAACTATAGACCATCGCATGGTGACGTCACGCACCTGAGTTTGACAGTTACTGGTAACTTTGTTTGCCTCCGGGTGATACAGTTTTGTTCTCAATTATAGCAGATCATTTCAATTGTTACCAAAATGCCTGTTAAATGTTTGCGTGAGGTGCCAGTACACTAAGAACAATTATAAATTGAGCAGCATTTCTACTACGCACATGATTGCTCCACCAGAAAAAAAGCAGAAAGTCCTAAACGTAAACAAAGTTACCGCCAACTGTCAGAAAAATGAGGTTAAAGAGATTCGGTGAGATACTTTATAGCTCTAGACGCCGTTATTCAACAAAATTGTTTGTTGAGTAGTAACATCCATTACGGAATCATCAGCGCCATATCAAACTGCCTACTTGAAATAATAGGATTGAAAGGCAGCAGAAACGTTTAATTCGATTCGCACTTCGTTGAGTTCCTGGGACAGAAAGGCTGAATCTTCCTTCATATGAACACCGTTGCAATCTGTTGAGAATTGGTTCCTAAAGTTTTACACGGTTTTTAAATATTTATGTAGCAGCTGAAAGAGTGCATTCTTCTGAGCAAAGCGTTATTTTCCAAAATGCTTATGTATTTTAAAAAATTGATCGAATTGTGTAAATGGGCTAACTATTATTTTCCACATTTCGAGCAGTTTTTTCACCATTTTAAGTCGAAGGACAACGATAAAAATTTTTAAAAAATTACGTTTTGCTCAGAAAACGTATCTTTTTCAAATGATAAATGAAAAGTAGTATTGCTTTAGGACCTAAGTGAATTGCTTCGTTTGTAAAAAGAAGAAGAATTTAACAAGCAATAGTTGCAGCTAAAGTGATTCTTGAAGAGATTTACTACCCGGCTAGGAAAGCCAGTTTTTCTTGAATGTTCCTGAAAGGATACAACGCAGGTCACTGGACGAAATGTTTGTAACGCAGTTGCATCGTTTCGAACGAATAACACAGACAAACGGACGTGCCACTGCATACAAAATTCTAATAAAATTGTGGTTCCGATCAACTTGTGCGACACCTACTGGACATATTCCGCAAAAGATAAACTTTCAGCTTTTCTGTTGATTTTGGCAGCACTGTGCTTGAATACTGTTCACTGAGTTCAAAGGAAAGGGCACATCAGCGCCACCACCGCTGCGGCGGGAATATTCCGCATAACTGAAACTCATTTGAAATGAGCGTTATTTTGATCCATGGAAATAAACCTCGTGGTACGTCTGTTTGTCTGTGCCAATAACTAGAATTATCAGCACCCTCTACAAAACTGGCTGATTGTTCGGTTTGTGAGGTACATTCATTTGTAAAGAAATTGCTTGCAGCCAGGCTATTTCAATTATGTTTTCAAATGCCATCCATTAATACGGTAGTTGTTGGCTGAATTAACAATTGATAAAAAAAATGACGTTGTGGTAAAAGTTCCAACTAGATTTGACATGTAGATGTAGGTACTATATATGAGTACTGTCTTATTGGTTTGGTAAATTTTGGATCCGATCATTTTCGATGTTTATTTTTGGTGTTCTCGCAACACTGCAACCATCTTAGCCGCCACTGTGCTGTCAGGCAGCGATGCCAGATTGGAAGACATGTCTTCAAATGGAAGACATCTACCCTGTGGTGTAGACATCTTTGTTTGTGAAGACAAATGGAAGACATTCGAAAATATGTGAAGACTTGAGAAAACATGTGATATGACCCGCATTTTGCAGAGGTTTTTTTTGCTCGACAGTTTTTGATTTGCCGTTAACTTTTTCAGTCTTTGATCGGTTCTAACGGGCTGACATGTGAAGACATTTTTTTCTTGGAACGTGAAGACATTTGGAAAAATGACCTGGCATCCCTGCTGTCAGGCGTGTTTACAAAAACAAATACAGTGAAATCATTCCCGCAGTCCATGTTGTGTGAAGACGCAATTATTTTATGTGTAAACTCGAAAGAAATTTCGGAAGTCGGAAGTCCGACTTCCGAACCCCCATTTAGTGCTGACGCTACAACTTTCAAGCTATAAGCGACTTTTTCCACTCAAACATTCGCCTACTTTGATTTGTTTTGACTTTTCGTAAACAATGTTCAAAATGTCGACGAACGAAAAAGACGTGCATGAACGGATCTTGTATTCTTGTATTATTTACATGTAAAAAATTTCATAACAATCGGTTCAGTAGTTAGAGTGGTTAGAGATGTCTTCGAAACAAGAAGAAAATCGCCAGAGAATTTTGCGCGCAGTCCTAAAGAATGCGACTGCGACCATGGGATGGATTGAAAGACAATTGTAGAGCACCCATATGACTGTGTCTCGGGTGGTAAAAGCGTCTAAAGAGTCCCAGATGACCGAGCGGCGGGCTGGAAGTGAAAGAAAATCGAAGACAGCTGACCCTGTGGAGGCCTGGAAGGTGTTAGATTATTTCAAGTGAAATCCGAGCCTTTCGATTCACGACTCGGCTTTTAAAGCAAAGTTTTCCGCCTAGTTCAACCATGCAACTCGCTGGGGCTCGTGTATTCAGGGTCCGGAAGGCCCCGAACCGGCGTGATCAACAAAACACAAAACCGATATGTATGGTTATGGATGACGAAACCTACATCAAGGCAGACGCAGAGTAGATACCGCAGCTGAAGTTCTACGTTGCCAAATAAAGGTTTGATGTTCTGGTAGACATGAAGAAGAAAGTGGACAAATTCGCCAAAAAATACTTGCTCTGACAGGCCATATGTCGAGGTGGTAAACTGAGTAAACCACAACGGATACCATTAACAGCGAAATTTGCCACAACGAGTGCCTCCAGGAGCGTCTGTTGGCCTTCCAGCGGTCCCACCGAGGCGATACATTATTTCGGGCGGACCTGGCATCATGCCACTACGCGAGATCGATCCTGGATTAGTCCAGAGATAATAACGTTGTTTTGAACCAAAAACCACCAACCCTCCAAATTCACCAGAGGTTCGTCTGGGTTTGATTTTGGGCCATAATGAAAGCCAAAGTTCGAAAATCGTCCAAGGTGTTTGAAAACGAGTTTGAGTTGAAGAAAGAATGGATGAAAGTGACCAAAAAGGTCGGCTCCACCATTGCACAAAATGTAATGAGGGGTCTTAGGGGAAAGGTGCGGGCTTTCAGCGATGGAAGAGAAAATTCGATGAACTAATAATGCCGAAACATAATCCATATGTATTAGTTCATTTCCTGAAAGTTTCATGAAAATCCTATTTAAAATACATTTTTGGCGAACACTTTTGTCTGGTGCGTTTTTTCGAGTACAGGCCTTATCAGAGATCACAGATATTTTCATAAAATCTGGATCAGAGCTGTCAGCAAGGTCACCGAGGAAACCTAATGGATCAAGTGAAGCGCGAAGTCCAACATTTTTACATCAATGGAGAATAGTGATGTTTTGAACCGGTGAATTTGTAAACCATATCCCATAGTCATGTAAGAAGAACAAAGCTTCTCAAGTGTTTCATTCCTTTCTTTGGCGTCCAGAATATTCCGGATACAAGCCTTAGACTTAATATGGGGATCCAGTTGGTGAGCTGTCAAATGCGCGAGCAATAGGACCATGCCAGATTTTGCAGTTTGTCGTGAGATAAATATTGAATTTGAATGGGTTATTTTAATGATTAATTATATTATTTGTCTAAAGCAGTTTATAGCTAGAGCAAATTTCAATTAATGTAGATTTTTCTATGCATCTACGTTCATACCGTTCAGCATTTTGTCGAGTGTTAGCGAAACATTTTCCAGTTATATCAGTCTTTTGGTTCGAAACAATGACGTAGTCAAGGAAAGTAGGGCTTAGGGTTCAACCCCCCTCACCCCAGAGCCATCGATCTTCAATTCTTTTTTAATATTAGAGTTCTGCATTACCGTTCATTAAGGTGCCAAAGGAATGTATGAAAGCTTCGTCTGCGTCTCGAAGAAAGTCGTCATGCAATATTTCAGCGCAATTGAACTTTGGGTTGTGAAGTTCCAAAGCGGTCTAAGTTTCATTTTTTCGACCGAAGAATAAGTGCACAGAAATTGTCGAAATCAATTTTCTTGAAACCAAGTGTCATAGAAATGCATAAAACTTCAAACAAACTCTACTAGAACCAAATCCGCTTCAAGCCCGGAAAGAATGAGTTCCTTTTCCGAATTTTCTCCCTGTTATATTCTTGCTTTGTATTTATTGGCTTTGTTAGTTACGATGAAAGAAAACTTTATCGCTACTTTGTCGCCTACTTATTTCGCTACCATGCGGACGTCGTAGTTTCTTTCACGGGAAACAAGGTGTCTAGTATCAACAATTAAAATCAGCGAAGCAATATCGAGAAAATATTCTTTTTCAGACTACGCAGTAGGCTGCCTCGGATGTTTGTCTGTCTGTGCGAATGGAGTTTTGTGACTATACCTAGTTTTGGAAAGGAGGTTGATAGAGCTGGAATTTTTATGGGAACTTTTTTTGAGAAGAAACTTTTGAAACCTGTCGCTGAATGAAATTTTTTAAGTCGATTTCCATTGGCACCTTACTTTACATCCTACTATGTTGTTTTCGAATTGACCATTGACTGAACTACGCAACTGTTTATTAAGCAGCAAGCGCGTTGCACGGTAAACGGTATCGCTGAAGGTAGCGAGAAAACTCTTCATCTATACGTTGTTTGCTCCTATTCTTTGTCATTAATATTATCCCGCACTCATACCTTCACTACAACACAACCTGTATTGAGAATAAGTGATGTGAGCGCGCCACTGATTTTCTAGTCCCATTTCGCCACAGGATAGTAATTGATACGCTCTTCAACATTCCTAAAATGCATTTTTGTTATCAAAATCCCTCCCAGTAGGAATTTTTGGCTACCCCCTGGTTCGAATGTTTTTGTTGTGTCAAGTTTATGGTTTCCAATCCATTGTATTAGTAAAAGTAACAAATTGGAATTGAAATGATTGTTGAAAGAAAATAAAAAGGACGGCCTGAAATTTCGTTAAGTCATAGCTCAATTTTTAGGTTATGTCGCTATTTTGAATTTGCAGCAAACAAATATTGCAAAGTTCTAATATCAATCTGTCGCCTAAATAAGTAAAAATGACCCAATTACGCACTGGTTATCTTATTGTAGCGCAATTAACGAGAAATTCTAGAAAGCTTTGACCCCGTTCAAAGAAAAAGAAATACTATTGAAATTTTTATTTAATTTTGTTAACAAATGTTATACCACAAATTAACAGAAACAGGACTTTTAGTTTGAGCAAATTTTCAATAAAATCAAAGTTCGTATGATAAAAGTAGTTCACGTAAGTAACACAACCTGCTATCGTGTTCGCGCTGCGTTTTATATTTCGACAGCAGCGCTATCGAACGTGCGTGTGTCAAATTGGGAACCAAAACAATGTGTGGTATTGCTATACAGCGTTAGCTAGCGTTTTTGAAGTACTTTTCTTTTAAAAGTTAAGTTTAAAAACGCCGTGGAAAAGTATAAAGAGATTGATTTAAGCTAAAATAACTCAACATGTTCTGGTGAAATTAATCAAAATTTGTGTATATTTGAAAAGCTCTATTGTTCCGCTTATTGTTGGTATAATTAGAGCATCAAATTATTGTGCTTTTAAAATAATACTGGATCTTAATAAGGTGATTTTAAAGAAAAAATGTATGCGGTTATTTTATAGTAGTTTTCCAAAAAACCATAATAAATTTAGCTACAATCTTTAGCATGTGAATAGCACGAAAATATCTTCGAATTTCTAATATTTATTACAATGTGATGAAAAATATTAAAATTGTCATTTTGAAACAGCATTTCAAGCCATTTTGATGGTTTCTTTTTACAAAAATAAAACCAACTTAACTTCAAAATATTGTATATTCCATGACCTCGAGGATGATAAAAAAAGCTTATAAATTAACATGAATTAATAAATTTGAATTATGAAATGGTTATTTACGTTTGATAAAAAGGGGAGACGTTTAACTTGGCGAGCAAAATTTTAATTAACCGAAAAGTGCGCCAGAATTATTAGAAATAAAAAAATAAATTACACATTAACTTTAGAAAAATAAAACAAGTCATTGATTGAGGAAAAGCTATTAAGAATGACAAAGGAGCAAGAAGTCAAGAGAAATCAGTCAAAACAGAACAAACTAATACAGATTTATCAGCAATTGCTTTGAATTTTCTTGAATAAGTGATATTAAGAAGTTTTTTTCCTACCGGGAACTATGCAAAAAAAAACAAGGTGAATAAAAAAAACCTTAGTTATTACCATAAAACATGTGACAAAATTGTTCTAGTTAAATTGTTATTATATTTATTACAATAAAGTACAATTCAATATTTTGTTGAAGAACTCGAGAATAGGAAATGTGCTCCATAACAACCAAACTCATTAGAATAGTTGAACTACGCATATACATTTAATTTTCAGAAAAAATGCTGAATCCGTTTAAACGTTCTAAAACAACCCTTTTTTACGTATTTGAAACATTTTGCATATTATTATTATTAAATTCTTCTCAAACATGACGCATTTTTTCATCCAATTTTGCAATGCACATACTTTTTTGTCGCAAAACGATGACTAATCTTTTACTTTTGGTACTTTTTATTAGACATCTGACCGTACACATACTAAAATCCGTTATAACTAATTAATATTTTTAAAAATCTGATTCAGAAGGTGGCGAAACGATAACACTTAAATAATCAGATGTCATTATGCATATTCATCCTTCACCATGTTAATGATGAATTAACACTCAACACCCATAACATTTTTTTTTGTACTTCTTGTGGAAAAACATGTTATTATCGCTTAAAGTAACCGTTTTAATTCGATTGCTTCTCCACCTAATTTCACTCAACACCAATAGTCCATTAGTTAGCTCCGAATGCTCCATATAAGAGGCCACACATTTTCCTATCAGGATTCATTTGATTCTATCAACAAACACTGTCCGATTCATCTGGTCTCTCATGAAAAAATGTAACACTGCTGCACTTTTCACCCCATCAGCCAGCAACTCACCAGTCTGAACATCTTGCTAGGATAGATTCTATGTATTTCTGTTGTCTCGGCGCGGCTGCCTGCTGGCTAAGATTGTAACTGCAGATCAAATTAATGATGTGACCACTATACTAAGACTGACAATCGTTAAGCAAAATTCATCGCTTTTTATACTGGTTGAAGAAAGTCACGAACTAAAGCCGTACTCGCGCTTCACCCGGAGCCCTTCCCGCGCTCCCCTTGGCCCCTCGTGCTTAGTCAGATCTCTGCACTAGTGGCCAAACACGAGCCCACAGCGAAACCCCAACCGGAGAGCCCACCGAAAAATTCTCCGCTCTCGTGGTGCCTCATCATCATCATCATACCTGACAGCCCAACAAGAAGAAGTATCAACCCCACATGTACATACGTACCTACGTGTGCTGGGGGCTGCCGAAAGAGCAAGATCTGACAAAAAACATGCAACAACGGTATAAGACGCGGTACCCTCCCTCGCGATGCATTCTTCTTCCAATTCGATTACCGCGCTCTGCTGTGAGCTCCACCGCTCTGAACCCGTGAACAAGCATTCAAAGTTACGAGCACCCTTCTCGGGTGACTCCAATCACCACCTACCGGCTACATCCGACACCCGGCGAAATCAGGAGACTTGAACGGATCGAGAAGAAGATCTTTTTCTACCCCTGCGGAAAACCTATCAACGACTACTCGTGAGTAGCATTAACAGAGTGTGACAGAGAGGGAGCGAGCGTAAAGAGAACACGTAATCTTAGTATACTGCTGTGGGTACAACAGTCATCACGTTATGTCGCTATGATCATGATCATGAACGACTCTACTCAAGGCGGAATAGTTCTAGAAGGGTCCAATACTTGTCTGCGCCTGTGTGCAGAGACAAGTAGTGCAACACCACCGGTATCCCTTCGGTGGCAGCTGCTGCAGCAGCAGCAGCCACCCCGTCACGACACACGATCAGCCTCGGAGAGGGTTAGAGAAACAGGAGGCGCCACCCAGCGGAGTCGCTATTGCGCTGTTATCTGCTTTTTGTGTATAATTTGGCTGGCGGCAGTATTACATTTAGCTGGCTTAATATTGTGGCAAACCCGCCCGTTCAGCTGAACCCTTGCTTAGAAAATCAATTTAAAAGCGATTAGTAATGAATTGTGAATATCTAATGATTAGCGGGGCACAGGGAAAGTTGACATATTGGGGATCGTAACACTAGTCAACAGCAATTTGAGTTGTTTATAGCCTTGTTGTTGCATTGATTGGTTCCGAAAAACAAATCTCCTAACAAATTGGGTATCATCGAAAGAATTGAAAAAAAAAAAACCTCTGGGGTTACGAGTTTGAGTAGTTTATTTATTATAAGATTTTTCAACTTTTTGCTTCCATAACACTTTGCACACGTGCAACTCAACTATTACTAAAAAACATAGGGGTAACGGGGGGTAAACCCAGACCTTTAAGGAAATCGATGTTGTTTAAAGGTCCCTCAATTGGGTCCTAAAGTTATACCAGTTTTTATACATGATTTGAAAAAGCCGCGTTTTCTGTACACGACGTGATTTTTGAAAAACGTTATCGTTTTTCTCTGATTTTTAAATGAGGAATAGACAAACTGCTCGAAAGGTCTCAGATGGCGTTTCGCACATTTACGGTATATGAGAGAACTCCGGAGTGGTTCACGATTAGGGCGCAACTAACAAAATGTAAACAAATCGTTTTATTACACCATTGGTTGCGAAAAGACTTACAAAATTCATGGCAAGAATCCTTTCTTTTGTATAAATCGATAAAATTGCTTAAATCAAGTTTTTAGTGACAAAACAGTTTACCCAAAGCAAAAGATACTTTGGAACTAGGCACTTTACATTGTTTTGAAGCAACGGGCTTATTTTTTCGAAATATTCCGTAAACAGGCGAAAGTAAAGGGCGGATCAACATTGTTTTCAAAATAGAGGCGCATTTAAAAGGACGCAACTGAAGAAAATATAAAAACAAGGCGAAAGAAAGATGGGCGTATCTCGTTGTCAGAATGCTTTAAGGTCATTTGAAAAGGGTTAGAAGAAAAGCGCAGATTTTAGCCATAAATGAACAAATTTAATGTATTATTGTTAGGAAACTATAAGACAGGTTTATTTTACGTCGTTTTTTGGTATTGATGTTAATGTTAGTCACTTCCTTTGAAATTACGATTTTAAAATGTACATGCAAATTTTCAAACTGATATTCCCCAATGTTTATCTTTTGCCAGTTGCGCCCTTATCGCAAATCACTCCGGAACTGTCATTTAAGGCATTTCGAGCAGTTTTTTATTCTTCATTTTAAAATCAAAAGAAAACGATATTTTTTTTAAAAGAATCACGTTTTGTTCAGAAAATTGCACACTCAGCTGATATATAAAAATCAGAAAACCGTTAAAAACTTTAGGACCCAATTTATTCCGAATTGTAGAAACTTTGGTTGCAACAAATATTTAAGGTTTAATTTTTGAATGAAAAATATTTTGGAAAATTGACTACTGCTTTCTCTGTTTTGTTTTGCATGTTGTTGAGTAAATAATGTTTGAGCTGAATACAGAGATGCTAGATGTTTTTAAAAAAATGTCTACAAATGCTCGAAACACCGGAAAAATCTGTTTGAAATCTGAAAAATATCTATCCGTGATTCGAAAAAATTTCTCTCGCGCAGGCGAAAGTCTGCAAAAATCTGAACACACAAATATAAGGGGACTCTGACAACTCTCCATATAATTTAAAAATATCTGTAAATCAATGAAAATCTGCACACGAACTCTAACAATCTGCGTTTTCGACAAATCTTCACATCCGGCATCCCTGGTTAGAGACAAAGCTTTTGGTGTTCTTATAAAGATTTGTTAAGTGCGTTCACTAAGTAAGTTTTTATTCATTGGTTTAGAGTTGGTATATATCGGCTAGCCTTACTCAAATTTAAAAAAAAATGTCAATAATGTTTTCTTGAGTAATATAAAAAATATTGTTTTCTTATTTTGCAAATAGAGAAAATGACGCAAAAGTGGAAAGCACAGCTTATAATCGTCAAGCAAGTGATTGCGAAGCGTAAACCTAAATCGTCAGACGATGTACGGTAAAGCGAAATGCCTTTGGCAATAAATTGCTTAGAAAAAATATTTTTTTAGATACGAGCTGACTCGGCAAACTTCGTCTCGCCTATTTCAGTGTTCAATTTAATAATTTTAAACATTTCAAATTCATTGATTCCTTGCGATTTGTTTATATCATTTGAAAAGATTGGTTTTATCGGAATGACAACATCCTCGACTTTTGGCTTTTATACATCACCTCTATTCCGAAAATATATTGAATGCATTTTAGTTGTTTTCGTTGTTTTTTAGAAACTAAAAGTAGTCATCTTCGAATTCGAAATGGTGTCCAGGGTCAATGCTTGGATTCCATACACCATTTCGATTAGGGAAATATCCATATGTAGTAGTATTCGGTTGTTTTCGGCAGTTTCCCAGAAGTTACCTTTTTACAATTCAAACTGGTGTCTGAGGTCAATTTTCAGCTCCTTGCATCATTCTGGATCCGGTGATACACATATTGGGTGGTATTTGGTCACTTCAGGCTATTTTTCAGAAACCGTAAGTCGCCATCTTGGATTTTAAAATGGCATTTGGAGACAATTTTTGGCCTCTGAGCGTCAATCAGCTTGAAGAAACACTCATATTGGGTGGTATTTGGTCATTTTCGGCTGTTTTCCAGACACCGGAAGTCGCCATCTTACAATTCAAAATGTTGTCTGAGGTTGATAGGTCAATTTGTGGCTGCAGTGCATCATAACAATTCCGTAAATACCAACATTGGGTAGTATTTGGTCATTTGCCGCTGTTTTTCAGAAACCGGAAGTTGCCTTCTTAGATTTCGAAATGGTATTTGGAGACATGCCAGAAGAAGGAAGGGTGTCGAAACATTATGGACATATTTATTATTACACCTAAAAACATTCACTTGCCAAATTTGCTTATATTTGCTTGATTCGTTCTCGAGCTGTGCGAAATTTGAGTTTCATTTGTATGGGACCCCTCCCTTATAGAAGAGGGAGGGTTGTCAAACCATTATGGATATATTTGTTACCCCTAAAAACATTCACCTGCCAAATTTGGTTCTATTTACTTGGTTAGTTTTTGAGATGTGCAGAAGTTCGTATTTCGTTTGTATGGGACCGCTCCCTTCCAGAATAGGGAGGGGTCTCAAACCATCATAGGAATTTTTCTCGGCCCCTAAAACCCCTACATACAAATTTTCACGTCGATCGGTTCGGTAGTACAGACAGACAGACAGACAGACAGACAGACAGACAGACAGACAGACAGACAGACAGACAGACAGACAGACAGACAGACAGACAGACAGACAGACAGACAGACAGACAGACAGACAGACAGACAGACAGACAGACAGACAGACAGACAGACAGACAGACAGACAGACAGACAGACAGACAGACAGACAGACAGACAGACAGACAGACAGACAGACAGACAGACAGACAGACAGACAGACAGACAGACAGACAGACAGACAGACAGACAGACAGACAGACAGACAGACAGACAGACAGACAGACAGACAGACAGACAGACAGACAGACAGACAGACAGACAGACAGACAGACAGACAGACAGACAGACAGACAGACAGACAGACAGACAGACAGACAGACAGACAGACAGACAGACAGACAGACAGACAGACAGACAGACAGACAGACAGACAGACAGACAGACAGACAGACAGACAGACAGACAGACAGACAGACAGACAGACAGACAGACAGACAGACAGACAGACAGACAGACAGACAGACAGACAGACAGACAGACAGACAGACAGACAGACAGACAGACAGACAGACAGACAGACAGACAGACAGACAGACAGACAGACAGACAGACAGACAGACAGACAGACAGACAGACAGACAGACAGACAGACAGACAGACAGACAGACAGACAGACAGACAGACAGACAGACAGACAGACAGACAGACAGACAGACAGACAGACAGACAGACAGACAGACAGACAGACAGACAGACAGACAGACAGACAGACAGACAGACAGACAGACAGACAGACAGACAGACAGACAGACAGACAGACAGACAGACAGACAGACAGACAGACAGACAGACAGACAGACAGACAGACAGACAGACAGACAGACAGACAGACAGACAGACAGACAGACAGACAGACAGACAGACAGACAGACAGACAGACAGACAGACAGACAGACAGACAGACAGACAGACAGACAGACAGACAGACAGACAGACAGACAGACAGACAGACAGACAGACAGACAGACAGACAGACAGACAGACAGACAGACAGACAGACAGACAGACAGACAGACAGACAGACAGACAGACAGACAGACAGACAGACAGACAGACAGACAGACAGACAGACAGACAGACAGACAGACAGACAGACAGACAGACAGACAGACAGACAGACAGACAGACAGACAGACAGACAGACAGACAGACAGACAGACAGACAGACAGACAGACAGACAGACAGACAGACAGACAGACAGACAGACAGACAGACAGACAGACAGACAGACAGACAGACAGACAGACAGACAGACAGACAGACAGACAGACAGACAGACAGACAGACAGACAGACAGACAGACAGACAGACAGACAGACAGACAGACAGACAGACAGACAGACAGACAGACAGACAGACAGACAGACAGACAGACAGACAGACAGACAGACAGACAGACAGACAGACAGACAGACAGACAGACAGACAGACAGACAGACAGACAGACAGACAGACAGACAGACAGACAGACAGACAGACAGACAGACAGACAGACAGACAGACAGACAGACAGACAGACAGACAGACAGACAGACAGACAGACAGACAGACAGACAGACAGACAGACAGACAGACAGACAGACAGACAGACAGACAGACAGACAGACAGACAGACAGACAGACAGACAGACAGACAGACAGACAGACAGACAGACAGACAGACAGACAGACAGACAGACAGACAGACAGACAGACAGACAGACAGACAGACAGACAGACAGACAGACAGACAGACAGACAGACAGACAGACAGACAGACAGACAGACAGACAGACAGACAGACAGACAGACAGACAGACAGACAGACAGACAGACAGACAGACAGACAGACAGACAGACAGACAGACAGACAGACAGACAGACAGACAGACAGACAGACAGACAGACAGACAGACAGACAGACAGACAGACAGACAGACAGACAGACAGACAGACAGACAGACAGACAGACAGACAGACAGACAGACAGACAGACAGACAGACAGACAGACAGACAGACAGACAGACAGACAGACAGACAGACAGACAGACAGACAGACAGACAGACAGACAGACAGACAGACCGAAGGTTTCATTGAGATTATTTAAGTATTACTGTTATTAAAATAGTTTTAAAAAATGGTCTATTTTCGAGCACAATTTGCCCTTACAATTGTTACCAAGTCTTGTTTTCAAGCATTAGTTTTAGAATCGAACATTTTACGACTGCAGTATATTTTCCAGTAATATGCTTCTGTAACATTTAAATTCAATGTAGGAATACTTTTTATATGAAATATTTGCTTTAAAGTTTGAATTATTGATGAATCGCGAAAGCCTGTTTTGTATCATGATTGGACCAGCATTGAACCATGATCGGACCAACTTACTTCTGAGACATCACTGCTTCACTCTGCTTATGCTTATACCCAATTAAGGATTTCACGTTTAATTAATTAGAACAGAATAAAAATGATGAAGCTTATTTTTTATAGGATAAAACCTCTCAAGAACGACGTAAGGTTCGTAAACTGAAGCAAAATTTATCAAAACTTCACTGTAAATAGTCCACTATGCTTCAAATAGGGAAAATATAACTCAGTGTCATCCTTATTTAGGAAACACTTTTTCCCGCGAATTTTCGAACAGTTTACGAGAGAGTGATAAATTAAAATATATGAAAATTTATATGTGAAGTTTTGCGTGGAACTTTTTCACAATTGTTTTGAACGGCAAAATGGTTTCACGAAGGTGAGAAAGGTTTAAAAATTGATTGATTTGTTATCTAATGGTAATATGTATATCGAATTTATTTTTCAGTATCAAGACTCTATTTGAAACTAACTAATTTTTGAGCTGCAGCAAAGGAAACGTAAGGCAAAAAACTAATCTTTGAATTTCGTTTAGTGATAGGCTCAAAAGTTTCGTCTCTCTGAAAAATGTCTTCATACAAAATTTCAACTCAATCGAACTTAAAGAAGTAGTGTCTCAAATTGACCGCTTTGAGTCTTTATTTTTCGACTGATGACGGAACAGTTCATGAAATTGTCAATATGGAAATTTTTGTTGATACCAGATATCTTAGACTTGCGTAAAAACAATCGGAAAACTCGACTTTCTGGGACTTAGAAATTTTTGTGCTGGGAAACTTATTTCACTTGTCACATTCTCATTTCCACTTCACTGTCAATCTCACTTCACAGAGCTAATTTTTGTCACTTCACTTCAGATGGAATCGGAAATAGGTCTCAAAAATGAAGTCAGCGTGAGAATGAAATATATTCCACCGTGAGGTAACTCCCGTGACAAGTACCATTGGCTGAATATCGCACTTCAGGCATAATAGTTAGAGCATTGTAATATTCGGAAATTTGTAGTACTACTTGGGGACTACAAGTTGGTCATACATCGTTTCTCAAAATTGTGCTGGTGGAGTGAGCTATCGGTAAAACGAAACTGCAACCGAAAAAACACGCACAAATTGAATAAGCAAATTTGTCGTATTGGAAGCTCAAATATAATTCATAACGTTTTCGCAATAATATGGAAAATGTTTAAAAATAATTTTAGAATCACGAAAAAAATATCTAATTTATCAAGCCCAAACCAAACACCGTGCATGTAAAGCCCAGCACGCGAAGCGGAAAATCGCTTGAAGTCTCAGAAGCACACTGGTCCGATTGTGATACATTTTTTGGTCCGATCATGATTCACCCTGGTCCGATCATGATACAAATTCTATGGTCAGGAAAAACGATATATTTAAGTGAATTTACGTCAGATTTGCTATAAATTATTATTTTTGTAAACTAGACAGATAGACTTTTCCGATAAATATATATTATTTATGATTACATGTAATATTAATGGTGAAAATGTGACATTAAAAGCGATGTACCTTGAAAATATAGACCGTTCCGATAATTATAAATACACTTACGATCAACCGTCATTTTAAATAACGTGCAGTATTCAACCAAACGTTGGCTGCTTCCTGTTGTTTACATTCAAAAGAAACAGATGCTGTCATTTTTTTTAACATTTAGAGCGAAATTTTGAAAATGCGTGGCCTTTCTCCCGAGCAAAGAAAGCGAATTGTGCACAAATGGGAAACCGTGAGTGGTCTTTCTATATGAAAATTAGCCAGACAAGAAGGTATAAGTGTCGGAGCAGTTCAAACCGCATTGCGGAAGTATTGTGAAGAGTGCACATTTACTGATGGCCCAAGACGTGGTAGAAAACCCGGGCCTCTTGATCCCACAATGGACAAAAAGGTTAAGGAATACTACAAGCGGCATCCTTCAGTATCAGTACGAGATTTGGCGAGAAAGCTTGGAACCTCGGCGAGTAACGTTATGCGTGCCAAGGGAAGAATGGGTCTGCGGACCCGTCGGAAGCAGAAGCAGCCAAAACGAAATCCAAAACAAGCTGAATCTGAGAAACCGAGAGCTCGGAAGCTTTATGACAAACTTCTGACCAAAAAAATGGGGTGTGTTATCATGGATGACGAAACCTACATAAAACTGGACTATAAGACTCTGCCAGGACCGCACACAATGAATGGTAAAATTTACGTGAAAGAGTGTTTGCAGAAAAGGTTGTTACCCATGGTTAAGCAGCATAACAATCCTCTAATTTTTTGGCCCGATCTTGCTTCCTGTCATTACTCTAAGGATGCACTAGAGAGGTATAAAACAAATAATGTCACATGTGTCCCAAAGGAGATGAATTCTCCAAACTGCCCTGAAATTCGCCCTATTGAAACTTTTTGGGCTTTGACCAAGGCAAAGCTGAGGAAATATGACAAACCAGCGGACAATGTTGAAAAATTTAAAAAAGATTAGCTTAAAGTGGTAAAAATGGTCGGAGAACACACTGTGCAAAAGCTTATGAGTAGTGTTAAAAGGAAAGTTAGAGAACTCGCGTATCCTACGAAAAATAATCCCAACTTGAATTGAAACTGGAAAGAAAACACTTATTATCTATATTTCAGAATAAAATGACCCGAAAAATCCTGTATTTTTTGTTATATTCAAGAAAGAAGATGTATTTATAATTTTCGGAACAGTCTATAGTCTAAATTGGTCGGATCATGATACATTACCCTAGATATTTGTTAGATAACAATACTTTTTTCATGCGGTGACCCTTTTCCCAAACTTAACCGATCCGAGCGAAAAGCTTCACTCAATGACTTTTCAGCAAATAGACAGCAATAAGAAGAAAACATGGGAACGATCCTTTGTTGAACCTTAAACATTTTTACAAAAAAATACCTTAAGTTTTTGTTGGAAAACTTTTTTTCCTTCAGAGTGCCTCTTTAATTCTGAAGAATTTTAGGCAACTAAATTGTCTATCTGAAAATATATTTCAGTAAAATCTGAGATGATTGGTTTTTTAAAAATTATGTTTTGTTTTTAAGCAAAAGTTTTCGAATTCCCAAATTCAATTTCCGGTTTAAAAACTTCAAACCTTTTAAAATGTTAGTCCGGATAAATTTTCAATGAAAAAGGCCTGCATACCCACCAATTTTTCATTGAAGTGTACAGCGTGGCAACACAGAAGTAATACACGTTTTCGAGTGCCCCTCATTGTATTTTCAGTCACAGCATGACAAACATCTGAGCATGTTTTGAAAGAGTGACGTGTTTATTGTTTATTCGGAATAAATACAGTTAGTTTCGGTTTCGCTCTCAATAAAATTGCAATGGATTCAAATAGAGAACAAATAAGGATTTTGAACCTGCAAGGATTGACTGACAACGAAATCAGGAGGAACCTGTCACATCTTAATTTAAGCAGATTATTCGTCTACAGGACCATCAAGCGTTTCAAGGATACAAGCACGGTTGTTCCCATGAAGAAACCTGGTAAAAACGTAGTGTTCGGACTCCAGCGGTCATTAAACATTAACATGAGCCGCACTTCCATGCAAAATGTTATCAAAAAAGACCTTGGATTTTTAAATAGGATAGGAAAATTTCCTAGACAAATTCCGAAAATTCAACTTGCAGACGCACGATCTGTTCATAGACTTCAAGGCAGCGTACGACTCAGTTACGTAACTGTGATGATTACTCAAAATTAAAAATTTGGCGCGAGGTCAGGTTGTTCAGCGTTACGTAATTTTAGAGGGGGGTCATATCAAACGATACTCATTGGTACATAGAGGGGGAGGGAGTTTGAAATCTAGATTTTTGGCGTTACATTATTTGTGTATGACGCCTTTTCGGACGCTTTCGTGTCATCAGATGATGAAGGGTGACGGGCTGGCAAATTTATTGTTCTACATCGCATCGGCGTGCAGAGAAGTGGCAGCATGATTACGAAGTCTTACATGCTCCTAGGTTTTGCGGACCTTATCGACATCATTGGTATTAACCATAGAGCGATGAAGGAGGCCTTTGGACTTCTCAAGTGCAGAGCTGCGAGAATAGGGCTTATCATAAACTATGCCAAAACGAAGTACATGGTTACTGGTAGAGAGCATTGTAACTTGTCGAATGTTGGTGGTGATGGATGGGGAATCATTTGAAGTAACCGACGATTTTATCTACCTGTATACATTGGTGTAATGCGACAATGAGGTTTGTCGTGGAACAAAGAGGTGGATAGCTAGAATGCCAAGAAAATTAAATTTAGCAGCAATATACAGTATTCCATTCATTTTTGACACTTGACATATTTGGATTTTTTGGCATTCGTTTCTGAATTTTATTTAGCGTGTATGTTCTTCTTTTGTTGTATTTGGGAACTATCAGCATGTAACAGTTTTCGGTGTTAGGAAGCACCAGACAAGCATCCCTTCCCTTTTTTTTTGATGTAAAGCTACAATGTTGACACATTTTGATGCCATTTTAATACATTTATTTTGAAAAACTCTGATAGCTATGCATGTTTTGCAAATCATTTAAATTTCTTTTGAACCCACCGGACGCAGAACGACAAGCCGAGCGGTCAATTTCCTTTATCGGAAAATTAATTTGGCGTTGTCTGCTAACTTCGGGGGGAGTTCGCCGCCTGATTGACACGTGATAACTCATTTCGTCGGCACCTCGGCATACCGTTTCAAATTCCTTTTCGGTACCTGTCATGTGTATTACATCAACCATTAAAAAAGATCACCGCTAAACATGCGATATGCGATCTTCTTCAACTCAAGACCCGTACGTGATGGCTGCAACGAACGGTGTGAAGGATGACGAATTTCGTTTTCATTCAGATTTGACGTTGGCGAAGCTCTTTCGAGCGTTGCTGCAGATCTCGTCGTCTGGTCTGGACCGACCTCTTCCTCCCACCCTTAAACTGAACTGTAAGCTTGCATGATGTGAGAAGCGTTTAAATGGAGTATTTTTTCCCTTTTACTCGAATACCGCACCGCGGTCATCGTTTCGAGTGTGTTACCGAGCTGTGCGGCTCTGCGAGACAGTTTTATGGCAAATTTTCAAAAATGTGGGTGCCATTATAAGCGGATTAGTCGAGTGCAACCTTTCGTCTCGCCGACATCATCCCAGGGATTTATGTCATCGTTATGCGAACGAGTGACAAACAATGAAATTGCTTCAGTTGAGAGGATCGAGTGATCAATTTTAGCTACTTGACTAGAAGGAGAATTGGGTAAAATATAATATTATTGATACTATTACCTGTACCCAACTAACTAACTAAGATTTGATTTATCTTGTTTACGTTGTAAACATCTTTGAGTCTTCTGAATAATTTAAATTGTCAGACGGATACTTCCAATTAGAACTAATCAAACAACTTAGGTAATCAACTGTAAGCAATTAATTAGTATGCAAATGGTAATTTTAACATCTTGTAACCCACACGAACACGTTTCCGAAAACGGGACTGCCAACGCCTTTCTATCGTACGTAAATTGAAGCTTTATAGCTAATCGTCTTCAGTGGCAAGCAGATGAACTAATCGTAAGCTAATGCATTAGGATTATTCACTCACATAAGCTATTCACACTCGACTGGTGTTGAAACGATTACTTTTTTCAAGACACTCTACCACAGATGCTATCAATCTTAATACATTAAGCTTATTATTGATTCAAATAAGCTAAGTTGTTAATAGGCATTCCAGCAGATCTAATTATTGAAAATGAATAAAATAACCATCTTTCGTCAAAACATACGTGCATACCGAACCGAACTGTTGCACATTTCTGATTGCAACTTATCGGCCCTCCAGAACCATTTGCTCCGTTTGTTATTCAGAATTCCCGAGCAAATCTCATACGTCAGTCGTCACTCCGAATCTCGTTCATCACCTTAATCTCGCAAGTCATCTTCGCCCCAGCAGCCTGCGCAGCCGTGCACAGAAAACGAAAGGAATCACTTATCGAAACACCCGATGACAGTCCCCTCTCTCACTCGTTGACCCGCTGAACTTTTGCGGGCCTGAGTGCCCGAAAACGAGACTTGCTGTACAGAAGTCAACTGGTGTTTGCAAGCTGGCAGATTGCTCCACCCATGAAGACTAACCGTCAGACTTGGTCCGCTTCGCTGCCGCCGCCGGTAGCACAACCGGGGGAACATAAAACAGATGCCATTACAGCCGAGCAGAGCGATTTAACGTACATACTTTTATTTTTATGATCGTGTCTTTCCGTCCATGTGTTGTCGCTTCTTCTCCCGGGTCGCTGACATTCCAATTGCAAGTAAGCCCGATTCGGCAGCTCGTGCTTTTTTTCAGCAGAAAATCAGATAAAATAGCTTGTTTTGCATGGCGACAATGTTTAATGTGTGTCTCGTTAGACGCATCACTCTACTAATAGTTCACTGTTCTCAGGAAAGGGTTAAAGCAACGCCGCAGCAATTGACTTTCTGATGGAGTAATTGGTTAAGATCATCTGTGATTAGATTGTGCCCGCGAATGGAAAACAAAACTGCATGTGAATGCACCGAATATGCGCGCGATGAACTCGCTAACTGCTTTGTGGTGTACTCCTCTAAGGAACAGACTCCAATAAATCATGTGGACTGAGAGTTAACGTTAGGTAACTTATTCGCGGACGGAATTCATCGAAATTTTTTCTACGGTCTTTTTTGCAATAGTAAAGCCAGGCTTATTCTGTGAGGATAGTTGTTAAAATAAACGACAGTCGTTCTAAATAACTTTTGCATAAAACTACGACTCACGACAACATTCAGGGATGGGGGAATAAATTAAAAATTTAAAAACAATCACGAAAATTGTTCGCTTCCAAATGCTTAAAACTCAGTTAGTTTACACCCAATTTCCCGCTGAAATGTAGTAAATTGTAGCTTGATTATTCAAACTATTGTATTATTGAAAATTGTCAAGCCTTGTTGAAACGCCGATTTCGACCGTTGATTGGTCGCTCAATACTTGCGTTTCCTAACACGGTCGATAGAACTTAAAATTTAGTTAACCGAGAATGCACTATTTGGGCTCTATGAGAGCCTGCTTCTGCTCAAACCTATAAGTTCGATCATCATTCATCATTCCAGTTTCGGAGGCGGATTGACTGAGTGGCCACCTCCACCCCGCACTTCTCTTTGAGGAGTTGTGCAACATCGAACTTCCGGCTATTTCTTCCAGGTTTCTAAGCTATGCCGAGGACCTGCTCGGCCACCGCTTCGTAGGAAGCGCCCTTATTCTTCACATCCTTCCGGAGCTCATGAATCATCTCGCCAGTACGACGAATGCTCCGCACATCCTCCCCAAATCCTTTAGCTGGGATGTGATATAGACTTAGAAAAAAAATCCCCTCGTCCAGATGGGATACGAACCCGCAATCTTCGGTATGGTGTTTTTGGTCAATTAAACTACTGGGAGACGTAGTTTCCCCTATAACCAATATCGATCACCCTTCTTCATTGATCTATGCTCCACACACGCCTTGATCAACTATATTGCCTTATTGAAGTTTTTTTGTAACTGAACGATTGCCTGCTCTCACACTTGTTCATTATTAACATCCTCGGAAAAATCACATACATTACCTACTTTATAACTTATCATTGCCCTGGTCAGTGCAAAACTTCGGATGGAAGTGCAACATAATTCCGAACATCCAGAAACGGGCGATAACTGTGCTCTCGTCGGACCACCAACGGGTGACAGTCAACCTTGATAAAGCTGCTTATCAATGGCAACATTTTCCGAAACGCAATTATCCATAATTTTTGTCTGAGCTGTTAATAGAATCTATAAACTAAACTTTTATAACTAAGTAGGTAAAAGAATGGGACAAATTTTAAGTCAGAGAACGTAAACAACTTGAGTTTGGTAGAGGAACGTGCGGCCTGGTGGTCTATGCCTCGTCGGGGAATTTTAGGTAGACACAATGAATACCTTGATCTCTGTTAAGGAGAGTAGCTGGGTTTTGTTTGAAAATTTCTTAATTTTCTGCGGCATCTAATTTCCAAGGGGATGTTACGGATCGAACTAGACTAATATTGTAGGTAGTCAAAGCGTGATCTTCAAAAAAAAAAGTAGGGGGGTGGTATTCAAGACACGACCGCATGACGTTGACTACCGTATTCTTATAAAAAAAATATTCCATTGAAGCAAATAGTAGAGGGAATTGCAACGCTTCTTTTACACAACTTCTGTAATGAAATTTCGAGGCACTAAAAGGTACCAGTTGCCGATTATTCTCGTTTACTGGCTAGTCCGTCCAGAATTCCAGCCATTTTAGTATTTTGCAGTAGCCATTTATTACTAACAGCCACCAGCATAACAGGTGAAACCGGCACGAGATGACCGGTACTATTTTGTTTTTCCTCCTTTTAGCTGCTAACACCGAGCGTCCGTATGTATCCGGTACGGTTTAATAATGAAACTGATGGGGTGAAATATTCGAACGATAAATTTTATACCAAGGCTTCGTAAGATAATTACAAAGAAGGAGGGGCTACATAGATGATGGAATGGTAGAGACAAATGTTTCTTGAAAGCTGCGCCGGCCGCTGTCGTAATATTAACACCAACACAAATATGCATTTTTGCAAGGCTTTTTCCGCTAGCAGCAGCATTTGGTAAAACAGAAAATTCAATTAGCCGCTTCTATTACACAATTTCGAGGCACCAAAAGGGGCCAGTTGCCGAATATATCCTTGTTTTTGGTTAGTCCGTCCAGAATTCCAGCCATTTAAGTGTTTTGCAGTAGCCATTTACTACTAAAAGCCACCAGCATTACGGGTGAAAACGGCACGAGATGACCGGTACTCTTTTGTCTTTCCTCCTTTCAGCTGCTATCACCTAGCGTCCGCATGTCACTGGTGCGGTTTTGGAATTAAAATGATGGGGCGCCGGCCGCTGTCGTAAAATTAACACCAACAAAAAGATGCATATTTGCAAGGTTTATTCCGCTAGCAGCAGCATAAACATCGGAAACAGAAAGTGACAACAACAATAACAACAAAGTCAGATCGATTGTATCCGTTAGTGTCGACTGTGCTTGGGAAGAGAGGTAGTGATTGGCTGCGCGGTATGATTTAGACAATCGATATTAATTACCAATTTTTCAATAGTGTATCTCAAACAATAGTTTGTTTTTGTTACATAAATTTAACCGTAAAAGAATTTCTGAACGATTGATACCAAAACCTCGAAGACCTGATTATAGATGACTGCAAAATAAGCGCTCAAAACCTGACCACTTTTCTCTGGTTTTCCCTGGTTGAATTACTAGATTTTCAAATTCAGGGGCCTAACTTCGATATAGACGTTAGTCAACGTCAAAATGTTAGGCTATTTTGGATCTGAAATGGTGAGTTATTCTCGTTTCCGAATCTTTTTTAGCTTTTATGAGTTCTGAAGTATGTTCCTTAAACCGGATGTCTAAATTTCTTTTGGTTTGGCCAATGTAAACCTTATCACAATGTGGACTTACTTACTTTACTTACTATTATGGCGACAGATCGTTGAGATCCTAGGCCGAACCCAGAATACGTCTCCACAAAACTCGGTCTTGGGCCAAGGTTGCATATTCAATTTTGAGGTGCTTTTTCGCCGCGTGCCGATAGCTCGCTATACAAGTACAATTTTGAAAAACAATGTATGACAAACTTGTAGTACCTACATAAGTAGTACTACAAGTTAGTCGAATAGTGCAATGCTGTAACTCTTATACCAGAAGTGTGAGTGCCCACATTCAGTGCAATATTCAGCCAATATTCGCTGTCAATATTTTTATATTAACCGCGAATATTGGCTGAATATCCCACTGAATATTGGCTCTCACACTTTACGCGTATGAGTTAGAGCACTGCTTTTTTCGACAAACTTGTAGCATTACTTATGGACTGCAAGTTTGTCGTACATCATATTTCAAAATTGTACTTGTGAATTGACACCCCAAAATTGAATATGCAACATTGTCTTGGACTGATACTCTCCAGTCTCCCCTTACATCCGCTGCTCTGGCATCCTCGTCAACTGCACACATCAAGTGCGTGCGTGGTTTGCCTCGAAGTCGTCGGCCTCTATCCGGTTCCCTGTCAATATTATCTTTGCCTGTCGCTCATCCGCCATCCGGCTACGTGGCCAGCCCACTGTAACCTGCCGTGTTTCATCAACTTGACAATATCAGTGTGTTTGTATACTTCGTATAGCTCGTGATTCATGCACCTGCGCCACACCCCATTCTCTAGTTTGCCTCCGAGTATTGATCGCAGGACTCTACGCTCGAAGACCCCAGCGCTCGTCGATCGGCCTCTTTCCACGTCCACGATTCATGTCCGTAGAACGCCACCGGGAGGATCAGAGTCCTATAGAGCTCAAAATTCGTACGGATCTGTAGGCTACGGAACCTAAGCTGGCAACGCAATCCGTAACAAGCCCTTTTCGCCGCCGCAATCCGTCTCTTCACCTCGCGGCTCACCTCGTTGTCACATGTCACGCGAGTACCAAGATAAATAAATTCGTCGACCACTTCGAAAGTATCCCCGTTCATCTCCCCCGAAGCACCAACACCCGCAGAAATATCACGCTCTCTGTCAGCCAGCATGCACTTCGTTTTGGCAGTGTTCATGATGAGTCCAATTCTCGCAGCTTCCCTTTTGAAACCCGAAAAGGCCTCCTCAACTGGTTTACGGTTAACACCAATTATATCAATGTCGTCCGCGAAGCATGTGAGACTTAGTGATACCTGCCCTTCGTATTGCACCTTCCTAAGTTATGTTGAACAGCAAGTTCGAAAGCCCGTCACTTTGCTTTAGACCATCTAACGTCACAAACGCGTCCGAAAATTCACCCGCTGTCCTCACGCATGACGTGAAACCATCAAGCGTCGCACGTAACAATTTAATTAGTTTTGTTGGGAAACCATGTTCTAGCATTATTCGCCAAAGCTCGTTGCGTTTCACTGTGTCGTACGCCGCCTTAAAGTCAAAAAACAGATGATGCGTCTGCAAGTTGTGTTCTCGAATCTTGTCGAGAATCTATATGAAGGTAAACATCTGGTCCGTTGTTGATCACCCCACTAAAAAACCACATTGGTATTCTCCAATAAAGGCTTTTTGCAACGGCCTCAGTTGCTGGAACAGGATACGGGAGAGAATTTTGCGGAATTGAGGAGGGTTATGCCTCGATAATTACTTCAGTCGAGTCTATGTCCCTTCTTGTAGATAGGGCTTATGAGTCCTTCCAACCAGTCCGTAGGTAGCTGTTTCTCAGACCATATCCCTAGGATAATCTGGTGAATTGCACTACACAGCTGCTCGCTCCCAACTTTGAAAAGTTCGGCTGGTCCACAGCTTGTCCGTCCTCCCCAATTTTAATCCTGTTCCTCTCGACGACTCTCCTACCTTCCTCGCCGTTCAACACCACTCCAAAATGTTGCTTCCAACGCCTGGCCACCTGCGATTTATCGGTAATCAGGTTCCCCTCCCTGATGCGGTCAGCGAAATAGCGCGTGAAGTGATAGGCATGACAACGGGAACCACGCGTAGTGGGTGGTTCGATGCTGAGTATCTAGAGGTGACGGTAGAGAAGAACCGAGCTTAGGCCAACACGTTAGTAGCAGCTAATCGTAAGACGCGTCACATGCGGGAGAAATACCGGGAGGCAAGAGCTGCCGAAAAGAGGCTTCATCGCTACTAACGTGTTGGCCTAAGCTCGGTTCTTCTCTACCGTCACCTCTAGATACTCAGCAGCGAACCACCCACTACGCGTGCTTCCCGTTGTCATGCCTATCACTTCTCGCGCTATTTCGCTGACCGCATCATGGATGTGCTTCCACTGCTCGTTCAGGTCCACTCCAGCTGGTTTATCGATCCGTCCATCAACTTTCCGAGTATACTCTGCAGCAACTCCTTCCGCTGATAATCTCTGGATGTCCAGACGTATCTTCCTCGTTGATCTCGATTTGAACACATTGGACAACCAGGCGCGAATCGTGCCTACCACGAGATAGTGATCCGAGTTGATGTTTGGCCCTCGAAAGAACCGCACATCTATGACGTCTGAGAAATGCCGGCCGTCGATCAGCATGTGGTCGATCTGGGAGCAGGCCTCTCTGTTGGGGTGTCCCCAGGTGTACTTCCGAATGTTCAGACGTGCAAAATGGGTACTACAGATGGCCACAATGTGGACATGCAACTTTATAAACACCAATCTTGTTTTAATTTTGTATTTCTACTACTGTAGATGCCGAACGAATTTCCTAGTCGATCTGTTAGGAGCACAGGAGATTTTATTGAAAATTTAAAATCCTCGGGGAGTATCACTACTGACGAGATAATGGTTACTTTTGATGTCACAGCACTCTTCCCAAGTGTTCCAGTGAAAGAAGCTATAGAGCAAGATCGCGCCAAATGACCTATGGTCGAATATCGACTTTTTTGATTTGAATGAAACTTTGCACACGTATTTGGCTTAGCAAACTGAGCATTTTTCACAGATGGAGAGATTTTTTACACCCATGTGTTACATTCTAAAAGGGCGTATGCCTTTTGGCATAGGTTTTATTCGAAGCATTGTAGCCCAGAAACCGTTAGTTGTATAGAAAAACTGTCCGAGAATGAGTTGTAGGGAATTAAGAATGCACCATAAAAAATATACAATGTACAAAAAAATTTTTTTTGAATTTCAAATTTCAATTTAAAAAAAAGAGTCAAATTTTTTTTTTATTTGTTTTTAAAGAAACTTGACGTTAGTAGGCAGCTTTTAAAGAAAAGTCCAGGATGGAGGAATGAAAAATAATTTTTTTATGGTAGATTAATTTTTTTATGAAAATTCTAATTCAAACATTTTTCAAAATATTTGTATTCTGATGATTTTAAAAGGTGCAAAGAGTCATTTTGAATCAAAAAGCTCTTGGTAGTAAACATTCTAAAGGCATCGGTTTCCGAGTAATTTAAAATTTAAGCTCAATAAATTATTAATATTTCGGAAAATACACGTTTTTCCTAATTTGTCCATGGTTCTCCAGCAAAAACCATACGTTTATTGGAATGCTTGATCAAAAATATACAATTCATTCTTTGACAACAAAACGATTGGATAAATAACTCAAGCGCTAAACCTTAGCCTACCTACACGTTCCCCCTTGCCGAATGTTTTATAAAAAAATATGTTTGTCGTGCAACACTACCTACTTGTATACTAATAATAACTGTTTGTAAAGTACGCAACCAATAACTACTGGGTTACCTATAATATCTGTTTTCGAATATAAATACGATTGCACTACTCCAGATGTGTTAGTAACAGTTTGCATTTTGTGAAGATGAATAAAGTGAAAATGGAATGCTGTAAACCCTTTCCTGATCATCGGTGCTCATCAAACTTACGCAAATTAAACGGAAACGTTATTGCGAAATTAAAAATATTGAACAGTCAAGCTCATTTTAATACGTCTTTATCAATTTGTGATTCGTGTAGTTATAGGAATAATAGTCAAGCCACCATTCATCCCTTCGTCGTTTACTACTCAGAATCTGGAACACTTGAGAATATCAGCTTCATCATAATATCGGAAGTACTTTATCATGATACTGTTGCGGTTCAGGTGTTCATTGCCAAATTAATAAGTTTTTGGAAAACAACAATAGAGTTGAAAAAAGCGATAATAATGTCTGATGGAGCTGCCTCACAATATAAAAATAGAAAAAACTTTGCAAGTCTTTGCAAGTTCAAAACAAAATATAACGTCGATGCAGAGTGGCATTTTTTTGCGACTTCTCATGGTAAAGGCCCATGCGATGCAATTGGTGGCATATTAAAATGAAAGGCAAGAAATGCAAGTTTAGCTAAAGAACATGAACATCCCATTACAAGCGCAAAAGAATTGTATGATTGGTCTAATCAGAAAAATAATAAAAATTCATCAAAAATGTCATGTCATGGGTATCATATGAAGAATATGAACAAGGAGTAACAGAATGGAGCTATTTTATATTTATGGAGCTATTTGATATTTTCAAAAAATCTATAATAATAGCTTCCACACAAAAGTATTACTATTTTGTTCCGATTTCAGAAAATAAGATACAAACGAAGCTGTTTTCAAAAGATGACGAATCATTTACTTATGATGTTTATAAAATATAAGGTGAAACTAGTTCTGTAAAGTTTCTATGTCATAAAAAAATATGTTCCTAAGATAATAAAACTTGAAAATAAATATTTGATTCTTATATATATTTATATCACTTAGCACATTTAACTCTTTTCTTGAGAACCGTTCGCCCAATCGTTTTGTTGTCAAAGAATGAATTGTATATTTTTGATCCAGCATTCCAATGATCGTATGGTTTTCGCTGGAGAACCATGGCCAAATTAAGAAAAACGTGTATTTTCCTAAATAATTATAATTTTTCGAGCTTAAATTCAAAATAACTCTAAAACCGATGCCTTTAGAATGTTAACTACCAAGAGCTTTTTGATTCAAAATGATTTTCTGCATCTTTTCAAATCATCAGAATACAAATATTTTGAAAAATGTTTGAATTAGAAATTTCATAAAAAAATTAATCTGCCATAAAAAAATTATTTTTCATTTCTCCATCCTGGACTTTTTTTTTTAAAGTTGCGTATTAACGTCAAGTTTCTTTGAAATAAAAAAAATCAATTCTTTTTTTTAATTGAAATTCAATGTTTATTTTTCGATTCGCTACAACTCATTCTCAGACAGTTTTTCTATACAACCAACGGTTCCTGGGCTACAATGCTTCGAATAAATCCTATGCCCTTTTAGAATGTAACTCATGGGTGTAAAAAATCTCTCCACCTGTGAAAAATGCTCAGTTTGCTAAGCCAAATACGTGTGCAAAGTTTAATTCAGATAAAAAATGGTCGATTAAATTTTCGCGTATTTCCAGGTCATTTGAAGTGATTTTGCTCTAATGTCGTTTCTCCTTCCGCGGCAATTAAAGGTTGCAACATTAACGGCGGAACAGTCGACCGCGATTGTGTGTGACTGTGTTGTGAACCGGGCTGTGACATTTTATGTGAGGTAGAAGGTAGCGAACCACGGCGGTATCAACATGCGTCCCCAAAAAAAAGAGTGTTTTTGCCGGTACGAAAAGCTAATCGCAAAATTAGCTAGAAGTATCATTTTTCCGAACCGTACGTGAGTTGGAAGTAGAACCCAGCTTCATCGGGAGTGGACCAGTGCGCGTGCCCCGAGCCCGAAATACGACACAGGGTGGCGAAAAAATTTTCAAAATTAAATTCCCTGATTTTCCCTGAAATTTAACGTTAATTTTCCTGATACTTTTCAGCATTTGGCACCAAAAGGTACAACGTAGATCAACACAAATCTGAAATCATATTGAATGAAGTATTAAATCGGATATAAAACCGAACAGTAGATGTCCTGCCCTGAAAGACCCTCCCAGCTGGTCTCGAGGTACGATGCTGGCCTAAAAAAGCCAGTCGTCGTAAGTTCGAGACTCGGTTCGGGAAAGACTGTTTGTGTAAGTAGGATCGTAGCGCTAGCCCCGCAATTGTCCTGTACACTTAACGATTGGCTGCGAAGTCTGTGTATAATAAACAGAAGGTCGAGCTGAATCGGAATGTAGCACCAAGGCTTTGCTTTTAGATGTCGCGAATTAACATGTTGTGCTGTAAAAAAATTTTTTGCGCTATAAAGCCGCCTAAAAAAATCGCGTTTCGGCTTTCCCTGATATTCCCTGGTCGAAAAATGAATTCCCTGACATTCCCTGATTTTCCAGGTTTTTCCAGGTTTTCGACACCCTGGTAAAGTCTGATACTACAGAGCGCGGGATCGCCGCCGAGCGAGAAATTTGTGCTTTCCCGGTTCATCGTCAAAACCCGCCATTGCAGCGAGTCGGCGAGGAGGACGGAAGGTTAGGTTTTAAAGAAGTACCCCAGTGCTACGCCGCCCGCCGGGTGAATCGGCCCAGTGAAAGCTGGGCTGTAAGCCGGGAATCTTACACTTACAGAGGGTGGAACATCCGAACACTAGTGTTCAAGCTTCAAACTGAAATAAATGCTCACATCGAACTCCTTGACCTTTGTACCTGATCAACGACAGACTAAGAAATTATGCAAAGTATTTTAAGAGTTTGCGTCATCAGTCTTGAGAATTTCACCAAAGGAGATTTTAACCATTATGTACTCGACAATTTTAACACATGTTAGTACTCGGCAGGGTACCCACCAAAATGAAATGCGTCTTACTTCTTCAATTCTTGACCGATTTTCGATGTTGACCCGTCAAAAGATTAGAAAATTTGTCTATTTTAATTATACGGGACCTTAAGAGCCATTGGTCCCCACATGGTTCTCGTGAATCCGTAAATCACTGGTTCATGTCGGTCTCAGATTCTATAAGTAAACAGATTTTCCAATCTTTTGATAGGCCACGATCGAAAATCGGTCAAGAAATGAAATAGCAAGAAGCATTTCATTTTGTGGGTACCCGGGTACCCTGCCGAGTACTTATGGGGTAAACTCCCCTTAGACCCCCTCTGCTGCTATAAACAGTCTGATGATGAAAAATGGTTTACTCCCACTAGGTTTTTTCCTCTGTGTGGACTCATCACTGCGACCAGAGACATTTGATCTATTGTGATATTGCCCAGGTGTTTTCTGTATTCTGCACTTCATATTATTGGTAGTATCACTATTGAAGTGAATAATACGCTTTTCATTTATATCCGTGCTTGCGTGTGTGTGTGAGAATTTTCCCCTTTGTTTTCAAGCTTACTGCTCTACTATACCGAGACTCTTTCTATCCTACTAATATCGCCAAATTACAATTCCCTGAACTGAGGCTACACCTAACGTTCCTCTTTAGCCAGGTTAATTCTAAGAGGGACTTATTATGTCAAGAGGAAGAAGTCTTATCGAAACCTCGTTTCTCGTGCCAATATCGCCAATTACAATTCCCTGTAGAGGATAAATATTCCTGAGATCAGTTTTATTATAAGAAGGACTTATTTTGTCAAGAGGAAGGAGAGCAAAATCATTTCAAATGACCTGGAAATACGCGAAAATTTAATCGACCATTTTTGATTTGAATGAAACTTCGCACACGTATTCGGCTAGCAAACTGAGCATTTTTCACAGATGGAGAGATTTTTTACAATATGAGTCACATTCTAAAAGGGCGTATGCTTTTTGGCATAGGTTTTATTCGAAGCATTGTAGTTCAGAAACCGTTGGTGGTATAGAAAACTGTCTGAGAATGAGTTGTAGAGAATTAAAAATGTACCATTAAAAAATTATACACTGTACAAAAAAAAAGTTTTTTTTTGTACAGTGTATAATTTAGAAAAATTAAAAGTAAACATTAAATTTCAATTTAAAAAAAAATGAGTTGATTTTTTTTTAAATAAACTTGACGTTAAAACGCAATTTAAAAAAATAGTTCAGGATGGAGAAATGAAAAATATTTCTTTTATGGTAGATTGATTTTTTTATTAAAATTCTCATTCAAACATTTTTCAAAAAAAAATTTTATTCTTATGATTTTAAAAGATGCAGAGTCATTTTAAATCAAAAAGCTCTTAGTAGTTAACATTCTAAAGGCATTGGTTTCCGAGTTATTTCTAATTTAAGCTCGAAAAATTATTAAAATTTAGGAAAATACACCTTTTTCTCAATTTGTCCGTGGTTCTCCAGCAAAAACCATACGATCATTGGAATGCTTGATCAAAAGGAGGGCCTGAAGAGAACTATTACATGTACGTTACTCAGAACAGTTTTATTATAAGAGGGATTTTTTTGTTAGAACGAAAGTTAGAAGGGGTACTATAGAATTCAGCTTGAAGGAAGGGTATGTTGTGGAAAGCCTGAGAATAAACCCACGTTAAAGTCCTTTGACAACCAAATGGCCTGATTCTACTAAGATTCGAACCCATGACCACTCGCTTATCAAAGCGGACTCTGTAACCTTGCGGCTACGAAGCTCTCTTACATCCACTAGTTAGGAGAATTCCATAAGTTTCAGCTGGCTGAGTTGAGGTTATCCTTGTTTTAAAAGCAATAAAGTCTGAAAAGGTACCCGGGTACCCTGTCGAGTTAGTTAAGGTTCAGGCTGTCAAGTTTATGTCGAATTTTTATCTCTTTACTGAATTTCATCGAAATATTTCGTTGACATTGTCACAAAAATCACCGAGCTAGATCGACTGTTAAGAATTGCACTCACAACTTTGAAACTTTAAAAATCTCCGGATAAAAAACGAAAATCAAACAGCAAGCGTTTTTAAAGTGAAACACCAGAATTAGGGTAATATTTTTCCCATCTATCACTAGTCGCGCAATACCACTGTACTGTAAACCGAATTCATAAAATTTTAGTTCACACAACGAAACTCAGAAGAGATTTTTTTCCAGAAAATTTGAAGCGATGAAAATCAAACGAACACGTTTTCGTTGCGACTGAAAGATGACTTGATTTTCTGTTTTTACGAGTAATGAAAAAACAAAGGAAGGAAAAATGAATATTGCATACTAGTGAAAAATTTCCTTATCATAATAACATTAAGGTTTGTGGAGGCAATTTTTCACTTTCATACAAACGTGCTGAAAAAATCAAGTAAAGTTTGTTGAGCAACAAGTCGATTACGGAATCGTAGCCTTTTCTCGAATGACTAGTTCCTTTGTCCCACTGATTTTACATTGGTTTTTGAGACCTACTTCGGGTCAGCGATATTGCCGGCAGAGCTCCTTTAGACTGACCTTTAGGGTGCCGTTTCGGGTTTCGTTTTTAGTTCCATCGCCCATTTAACTATGAATAATGGTGGGAATTTTTCGTGGTTACACCGTAGTAATCAAACGCCTGCTGATGGTTGACAGTAGCCATTGTTGTGCCAATCGGATCCATTTCCAATCACAGGAAATTAAGACATATCTCCCATAGTGACGCACACTGACCTGCGCTAAGTGTTTTACGCGTGTCGGTTGGCATTTTTCAAGATTCCCAGAATTGAGGGCTGAAGGACAATTTCATCTTGCGGGTACTGAGAGATCACCAAAATACCATCCTACGGATAGTGGTTTGTTATGCAACCGCTGAGTCGGGGTTCACCCAAAAAATGGGTGAAAAATGATCACAGTGATAAAATAAGTGGTGAATGTAACATGAACACGGCTATAAATTAAACCGCACCGTTGTTGGTTCGAAGCGCAATTAATAACCGTAATAATTATTGGTGGTGCAGTTTTTCATCGACCTTCGGTTAACGGTTACCGGCGCTTTTGCCAGATTATGTATATTCCTTTTTTCCGCCAATGCAATGGCAAAAAAAATTAAAAACAAAAGTTACTATTCATTGACCAAATAAATGGTCGATCGTTCTTGCATAACATTCTATTCCATCGTGATGTGTGTACAGATAGAGATTGCATTATGGAAATTCTAAACATTGTGTTTTATCTGTAACCTAATTATTTCTTGTCGTGGTCGTGACAGTGAATTCGAACGCATTTGATTGCGTGTTTGAAACAGTTTGTATTACAAAAATTTCTAGTCTTGTGAACTAATCGGATTCAGCGATTAAGGAGGTAATGGATTACAATTATCATTAAAATATGACTTTATTGTTTTTCCTTTTTTGATATGTCAAATTGTAACACAAAAACGTATATCGTTTATCTTCATACAGATTAACGAAATACGTTTTTTTTGACAGAAGTAGAATAAATAGTCGATTTGATACTTGATTTTTCCCATTTACTTCAATGATTGTTATTTTAGTTCGTCAAATAACTTTCACTTGTGAGTTGATATGATTTAGATTTATATATGAATTTCTTAGATATGGTATTTTATAAACATTTTTGCCTTCATAATACGATGTTTGCTATTTTTCAGTCACATGTTATTGTTTTTCAGCAGAGTAAAGAAAAAATACATCAACTTTCGTTGACCGATAAAACAATTACGGAATTGTGACCTTCCCTCGAATAACTAGTTCCTTTAACCCGCTTGGTTACTTCTCCTTGCTTCTGGGACCTACTTCGTATGCAATCATGCAGGTTAGCATACATTGCCGGCAGCCCTTGGTCGCACTGACCTTTGGGGTGCGGCTACGATTTTGGGTTTTGTTTTTCGTCCCAGCGGATTGCGACACTCTGTGCTCATTTAGGCCCGTGAATAATGATGGGAATTTTTCGCTGTCACACCGCAGAAACCAAACGCCTGCCCCAACAGTTGCCATTGTTTCACCCATCGGATCCATTTCCAGTCACGAGTAATTGAGTCATGTCTCTCATGGTGCCGCACACTGACCTACACCAAGTGTCTTGCGCGTGTCTGCTGTCTTTTTTTCAGATTCCCAAAACTGGAGGCCAAAGGATAATTTCGTCACGCGGTAACTGAGAGACCACCAAAATACCATCCTAGTGTTCTATTATGCAACCGCTGAGTCGGCAACTTACCTAAAAAGTGACAGCCCTATGGGTATGACCCAAAAATGGAAGAAAAACGATCACAGTGATAAAAGAAGTGGTAAGTGCAACATGAATATGGTTGTAAATTAAGCAGCGTCGTTGTTGGTTCGAAGCAAAATAATAACCGTAATAATTATTGAAACTGTAGTTTTTTATCAACCTTAGATTTGAGGTTCCTGGCAGGAAAACTAGAAAAAAACGCACTACTCAGAAAATTGCTGCTCGATCGACTTCTCCCCAACTGATATTTGCGATGTCTTTATATAATTCATCGATAGCTTATACGGTATAAATCAATGTTACCTATTTTTTAAAACTATCATCCTGCGTGGGAACGCCGAAAATCTTTCGAGCAGTGTATTCTTAACAATACTTCGTAACCCGATATTCCTCAGGCTACTCGACATTGCGCGAGACTGAAGAATGGCGATTACCACATTCGTACAGATGCGAAATGCCACCACCGCTTGCGCCGGCACCTTCACCGTCACTGACCCTACCACTGCGTTGCAAGAGGTTACTGCAGATCGGCCGGCCGGAGGCGAGATCAATCTCTTTTGCCGCTTCTTCGACCTGGCCTGGTCTGGCCGACACCCGCGTTGTAGCCGACGGCGGCGTTCAGGATGGCTGCTGTGCCGTAGAGATGAATGGAACATGCTCGCACGTCTTCACAATACTCCCCTTCGTCTATGGCGGCGCATCGCATTTGCACGTGGGAGAATGTGGCTCGGAAAAAAAAGAAAAACAAGACGACTTAACGATGGCCAGGCCAGCTGATTTGCGGTGAACTTTGAAAGGCCGATTCGCAGCGTCAACTTTTGTGAGTAGATTCGAATAAATCGATAACGAAGAAGGATTTTTTTTCTCGTTGAACGTGTGCGGGAGGACGACTGCTTATGCAAATTGACTTGCAAGTTCTGGCCGCAATTATTTATTTCAAAGCAAACTTCTTCAAAGATGTTGGACCTATCATGATGTTCAGCAAAATTATTTTGGCTGAGAAAGACCATTGTTTGAGGTAATAGGTCTGTTCCAGTACTGTGGAATCTGAAAGAACTGAAGGACTGATTTTATTGAATGATATGCTTGTTATTTGAACTTGAAAATGACGGATCGTTTGGGCACCTTCTACTTGATTTAAATTTTGATTGCGCTTTTCGAATAAATTATACAATATTTTTCGCTGTAGATAAGATTTTGTTAATAATCGTTGCTTTCGCAAACAGCGTACACAGTCACTCAAAAATTGAAATTCAATTTCATTATCATTATTATAACGATAGAAATGTTTTTAATGTCATTCTCAGCGTGAATTCTAAAGCCGTTTCCAATTTTTTTTTATGATTTTTAATTTTTTAATGATTGATATATATCATCAATTATGATCACAATTAGCTTCACAGGGTTTTTTGAGGTCATTATATCAAATCAAATGATTGGGTTATTAAATCATGAAACTGGCAAATCATCAAATTAATCACCCAAGGTCATTGACCATTCCATCATCACCGATTTCTGCTGAAACGTGGATTGCACCTGAATTAACGAGTGCATCTAACTTTCAAACCAATCGATCAACGATGTATCTCATCACTTCATATGCAATTGAAATTGGTTCATGACATCCGGTTTCAATGAGCAATAATAGTTTTATTTACGTGCAATCTTAATGGCCCCATAAAGCCTAATTATGTCCGATCCAATGATTGGTAGCCAAAGTCACCATCGGAACGCGTAAAAAAACAAGAACTGAGCAAAGTAACAGGGTTAAATGTCGCCTCAATTTGACAGCCGTATCGCGATTGCTGTAATTTGGTAGAATCTGAGAAAAAATGTAATTCTATTCACCTATGAGTGAAAAGATTCTTGCATCAATTTCGTGATTTTGTAGTACTTTAATACAAATCTTGTGTTTAAAGTTCGTTCAACTGGATAAAACTTGACAAGAATGTTCTTTTTAAACTTGTTGTTGCGAAGAGATTGTGTTGATGTAGTACAATTTCATACCTAATTAACTTGAGTCAGCCTAAAAACCTAAGAAAAACCAATTAGCCAGTGCACGACTAGTCTAAACCGTTGCTGGCGCAAATTAAGCCTGATGCTATAACCATTCTCAGTACTGGACGGGATGATGATTTCGTAACAATCGAGTAAATGTTACACCACGGGGGTACCAACAACAAGAGCCAAACCAGTGTCCACGATTAGCTATTCTGATGGGCCTTTGGACACGCATCGCTCATCACCGCCGCCGACGATGATGACGAACGACCTTAACATTTGTGCTGGACCGTCACTCTAAAAACCTGCTGATCCAACTTGGTACACTGTGATGGACGACGATCCAAACGAGGATTCCATTTCAGGATTGAACAGGCAGGTACCTACACAGAATTTAGATAAACGCCTGAGGGGCACACATTCAAATCGGATCTTGGGCGGTTTGTGATGTGTTTGAGTTTTTTGTGTTATTGCTTAATTACTGCTTTCAATAAATTGAATGCTCACATGTGAAATCCGGGTTTTGGAGAACTCCATTAACACGATTGACGATCTTTAGCCGTTTCGGATTTGTTTCGAGTTGTTGACTTGCTGGGAACATTGGAAATATATGTCAAAACAAGGGAAAACCCTGTTTTTACTTTCCAAGTTAAAAAGCAGCCGACCCAACTCGAACGGCTGAACAATTTCAACGGTTTGCACCCTCTTCGTGTTTAAGTCAAATGAATGGGTGCAGTAGTTTATATGCCGGCATTATGGTTAGAGTTTGCCCTTCGTCACCGGCATCGCGGCAGTTACCGAGCCGGCGATGGATGCATCTTTTGTTTGGCTGGAGTGGTCGCAGCCAATGTTAAGCATTGGCAGCACCCTAAAGTGGATAGTGCTAGTTTTTGCACTTTTGTTCTGTGTCTGATCGGTGGGAAATGTTGTCGAGAGTGGCCGAAGCGGCGATTATCTGGACAGGGTTGAAGTCGACAGCTAGTGGTTTCAGGTTGTTGGGCCAACACGCAAGAAGATTGATCCCTGATCCTAAATGATTAAACCACTACGGTTGCTGCTGCCGCGGTTCGTTTTTACAGCGGGGGCTTTCGGATTACACCAACTCGGTAAACAACGACAGTTCCATGAAGAATTGGTTTTCGGCGTATTCGGTGTTATTTTTGAAAGTGATTTTGCACGACATGCCATTTCGATGACAGTTATTAGGAGATTCATTTCATCTGGCATTGCTCTCAACAGCATTTGATTCTCAGGACAGTAGACTAGGCTTGGGGGGTTTCATCATATAATTACAATCGCACCATTGTTGACGAGCGATGTCCTTCGTGATTAAATGGATAGCAATGAACATTATATGGAAACTAATATCACATTGTTAAAACCTATTTTCGGCTGTTGTCTTTCGGCTAAGAGCTTTAGTTCTGGGGTATCTGATGTACATATCAAAAAATAAAATCTACAAATAAATCTATGTGGCTCTACATGTCTATCTATTTTCAAAATAAAAATGCAATGAAAACAAACAAATGCTGCAACTTTTAATACACCTCATCGATTTCTCTGAAAATCAGTATGGCAATTCTACCCTATAGAATGTAAAACAACGCCAGTTATTGAAAAATACGGTCAAGATTTCATTATAAGAAGTTCCCATTTTTTTTAGAAACATAGTGATTTCTACAGCTTTTGCCTGGGTTCTGAGGTCCAGAGTCTAGAAAAGAGTAACTGAGGAACTTTCATTTGTCGTTTTGAAAAATGCTTCGTTTCAGAAATTGTCGAGAAAATTATATTTTTTCATAGCATGTTTTGGCCATCATTTGAACCTGTTGTTCGAGGAGCCCAACTCCGTTTTGTGCTATGTTTGCAAACATTAAAAACGTTGGTTGCAAGATATATGACCTCCCGGCTGGTCTTGAGATACGATGCTAGTTCAACAATCTAATGTTCAGTTCATAGCTTTTCATTCCAGAAGGCTTATGGAACAGTCTGAAGCCGATGCCATAGTCAGCGTGTAAGGCATATATAAAAATATAAAATTTTCTCGGCCATTTCTAAAACAGCGCAGATTTTCATTTCGTTAAATGTAAGCTCTTGATGTAAGATTAGATGGTAAGATTTAGAACAAAATGCTTTTGTTAACAAGAAAAAAAGTACTAAAAATCCTCATGTTTTTAAAGAAAAATAACTTAACCCTCTAGTGCTCAAGATAATTTCTAGATGGGCTTCGGTAGAATCACTATGAATCATTATAAATACTTTTTAAGTACTTCTTGAAGCTTTTTAGAGGTTTGACTGAAGCCCGTCAAAAGGCGGCATTGGGCACTAGAGGGTTAATTTCGAGAGAAAATCTATGAGGTGTACTCAAAGTTACAGCCAGAGCCTGACGAAGTCATTTTTAACTGACAATTATCAGGTTATAGTGACACTTTGACCCGTCGCTTTCAATTGAAAAGCTTTTGTATCATTCTCAATCACGTCGTGAGTCACATGTTAACTACCCGAAAGCTCTTGCTGAAGGACTTGAAAATAAGCGGAGATTATCACTGTCATAAGATGATTCTCAATTGGAAATGACAATGAGCGCTGACGGAGACAGTGGGCTTCCATACAATATTTCGAGCAAATATATAGAAAATCGTGACGATTTAAAACGGAGGACGCCAACACCAGTTTCACAATCGGAAGTGGTTACGCAGCGCCAGTGATCAACAGCGAAAAAAATTCCGGAATGTTGATCGTAACTTGCGTGACGTATTTATTGGATGCCGTTGCCATTTTAACTGCGGCTTGCGGTATTAGAAAACTGTCATCAAACGATGCGATGCGATGCTAGTTTCAATTGAGACACTGATGGAAAGGAAAGAGTCTCTCTCTCCGTCAATAGACCTTTTTACGTACGAATGTATTAGTGCCACTAGTTGAGGAAAATATTTACAAACAGCTGTTTTGTTTGCAATGCTATGTTTTTAGCAGCTGGACAAATATTCAGTTGAACACTCATTATATGTTTTAAGCTTGTTTCCAAATGATTTTTTTCATTCGTGATAAGAAATCAGAAGAAGCTGCTGAACATAATCGACCAAAAATGTTAAAAAGTGATAAAAGTCGAAGAAACGAGATGTGATGGTTTAAAGTTGGGGGGGAAACAAAAGCAACTTTACACGTGTAAACCCGTTTCCTGGTGTGCGTAGATGAAAAGTCACTTATCTCTATTGAAATATAGTCATCTCGAAAAACCAGAAAAATCTGCATGAAATCTGAAAAAGTAGGAGGGTGGTATTCAAGACACGACCGCATAGTTGTCGTAGGACTACAATAGCCAAATCGCTAAATGGCCGATCGCTAACAGTGTTGTTTTGCAAAAACTTTAAGTTTGATATGTCGCAAGCAAGGTTTCGCTACCGTTTTCAATCTAGCCTGTGTCTCTGGAAGGTTACTTACCCCACGGTTTCCCGCAATAAATTCGGAACAACGAAAAACTTCAAGATGTCCGTACTGTCCCTAAAACTATGATAAATATGTGATCTTTTAAAAAAGGTTGGATGAAATTCGGTTTAGATTTTGCGGAGTGGCAGGTAAAAGAATTGTCATTTTTTCGTCTCTGGTGGGGTCAGGTACGCAAGTGTTAGAATAACCTATATTTAGTTGTTTTAAAAAAGTCGAGAAATACAGAGCGTGAGTTCAAAAATAAAAACGCATTTTATCTGTACAATGCACCAAATTTATATACCCTGCTATCTGCCTCTACCGACACGTATAGAATTTTGTTGTCCCCGGCGGCTCAGCGTATTTTGCGGCACCCGAATAATCATACAGTAAAGTATAAGTAAAAGTAAGTATGTACCGTGCAAAAAACACGTGTAAAAAACGCGTTATTTGGAATAACGTCGTAAAAAAACGCGTTATTTGGAAAAACGTCGTAAAAAAATCGTGTAAAGAAAAATACGTGTAAAAAACTGTCTGAAAAACAGCCTACCATAGTCTGTTACCGTTACTGTTACTTACTGTAACAATTTCACTCGAAGACGAAAAATCGTGCAAAAAAAACGTGTAAAAAAACGCGTTATTTGAGAAAACGACGTACAAAAATCGTGTTATTTGGAAAATCGTCGTAAAAAGAACCGTGTAGAATAAAACCGTGTAAAGAAAGACTTAACTGCATTAGAGGTCTTCACATTGGGCTCGTATTTTGTATGCGCCGTAAACTGTGTATCTTTCATTACTCGTTAATGGAGGTGAGTATTTTTACGGTTGGGTATTTGTATACGAGCTCGACATGAATACCCATATTGAATTCTGATATTATTGTTATTATACGAAATAGGAAGAAGAAAAAGACAATCGAACGGCATTTCGATTCTGTTCTAGCGGTCGCAACACGATAGGTACTTACGCGCACAACACGCCCCACGGTGCGTCGACAGCCAAATGAATATCGAGTTCTACTGCACTGATACTATTGCATGATACTATGCACTGCACTATTCATACATTGCACCTGTGCCTGTGCCACCATGTTTTCCTTCAAGATATCAGTTTTAATAACATTCTAACAGCAAAACGTAAAACTGTCTGATAGTGGCGGTGGTTACGAACTTTTTGAAAAAGTTTCACCTTCAAGACATCAAAATAGTTTAGGCTCATGGAAGCAAACATTAGTTTGGAACGGGGAGATTCTGCCAAAAAAAAAAATCACTGCTATACGGGATATCACAGCAGGCAGTTGGTGTCTACTCATGAAGTCTGTACCAGACGTGCTCGCATGTGATTGGTACATTGTTCGTGAAAATTCGAACTTGAAACTTTTATTAAATTTTCACTGTTTAACAAAGAAATGATAATGATAACTGAAGAATCACAAAATTGTCCATCATTTTATCAATCCAACGACATACTGATTTTTGTGATCCATCATGTGGTTACATCAGTATTGGCGTTTGAAATCTTTCATTCCGACGTTACACCTTGGTTTTAGTTTCCGCAGAATGTATCTCGATATAGTGCGGTTAGACGTAGTCCTACGTCAAAAAATCTTTCCGTGCTTCAAAAAAATTTTGCTCGCGCAGGCAAAAGTCTACAAAAATCTGCACAAATTTTGAGAAAATCTGCGCAAACATAAGGAAACTCTGACAAAAATCTGCAATAATTATGAAAAATCTGCAAATATCTGCAAACCAATAAAGATCTGCACACGAACTCTAAAAATTTGCACATCTGGTGTCCCTGGTCATCAGTTTCATTTGAAATAATGCGCTGAACAACAGACAGGAAAGAGAGAAAGAAGTGATTCGATGACTGTAGCGGAATGGAATCAAGTGAAAATGAAACTTTTCGAATAAAAATGACAGCGCGAAATAGGTATTCAGTTTCATTGTTTTTAAAGTGGGAAATTTATAGGAAGTATGGCGGAGGTGAAAAGCATATCACCCAAGCCGTACTTGCCAACGTTATGGCCATGGTTCCAAATTCTGTAACATGGACCAAAAATGTCTTAATTGTGGAGACTCTTCTCACATAAAGGACACATGTCCTGTGAAAGAGAGTAAAAATTTTCGCTGTGCGAATTGTAACGGCAACCATATGTCAAATTTTTATCAATGCCCAGTCCGTTTAGCAATTGTTAAGGCAAGAAAAAAAAATTCAATTTCTCAATTAAAACCAACTTCAAAACAAAATTCTCCAAGCGTACCAGTGACGCATAGTTTACCTACTTCTTTGCATACCCGTTTAACTTATGCACAGGTTACAGGTAGTTCGAACATTATACCGCCTAGTGTTGGTAGTTCGAAAATGACCGTTAATATGGGTAAGCAAAACACGCTAGAAAATAATTGTACACCTATTACTCCAGCTAATATTGCTGCCGAAAATATTTTTTTTAATGTCAACTGCCTGGGGCCTATTACGGCAGGTAAACTTTCTTTTTTGCAACAGGCAATGTTCGATCTTATGAACGCCATGTTGCAGGCAAAATCAATGTTTGAAGCTATTCAAATAGGCACAAATTTTACTATTGAAATTGTTTCTAATTTAAAATTTAGCAATGATTATAAATAAAACAATTAAAATATTAAATTGGAATGCTCGCTCATTGAAGGCCAATGAGAATGAGCTTTTTAATTTTTTAACAGTTAATAATGTGCATATTGCAATTATTACTGAAACATTTTTGAAACCTAACATAAAATTAAAATATGATCCCAATTACGTGGTTCATAGATATGATAGGATTCAGGGTTCCGGCGGTGGAGTTGCAATTGTTATTCATCGCCGAATCAAACATCGTGCTCTTCCCCATCTTGAGACGAAAGTTATTGAAACTTTGGGAATTGAAGTTCAAACTGAACTTGGGATTTTATTTATTGCCGCAGCATATTTACCATTTCAATGCACACGCGCGCTCAAAAATTATTTTAAAGGTGATTTACAAAAACTCACCAGAAATCGTTCGAAATTTTTCATAATCGGCGATTTTAACGCTAAACATCGTTCATGGAATAATTCTCAAAGTAATTCAAATGGCAAAATTTTATTCAATGATTGTTCTTCAGGATACTATTCTATTTCATCTCCGAATAGTCCTACATGCTTTTCTTCTGTAAGAAACCCTTCAACAATTGATTTGGTGCTAACAGATCAAAGTCATGTATGTAGTGATTTGATCACACATGCTGACTTTGATTCTGACCATCTTCCAATAACTTTTTCTTCATCACATGAATCAGTTATAAATCCTATGAGCTCTGTTTTTAATTATAACAAGGCTAATTGGGAAAGCTACAAAACTCATATTGAGAGAAATTTCAATAATGAGGTTGATTTGCAAAACGAAGTGAATATTGATTCCGCTTTGGAAGCATTAAAATGTGCAATTGTTGATGCCAGGAATTATTCTGTTTCAAAGGCTCAAGTGAAATTTGATTCACCAATAATTGACGAAAATCTTCAACTTCCAATTCGTTTGAAAAATGTCCGCAGACGTCAATATCAACGTACTCATGACCCTGTTTTAAAACTATTTATAAAGATTTACAGAAAGAGATTAAACATAGATTTACTCTTCTGAGAAATCAAAATTTTGAGACTAAAGTTGAAGATTCTTAAGAAACCTTCAAAGCCTATTCCAGTTTTAAAAGATGGTGAACGTTTTCTAGTATCCAATGAACAAAAGGCTCAAAGACTTGCTCAGCAGTTTGAGAGTGTTCATAACTCAAATTTGAATTTTGTGAGTCCAATTGAAAATGAAGTCACACGTCAATTTGATTTAATTTCTTCCCAGATTTTTTTACCTGCAGAAATAATTGAAACTAACTTGAATGAGATTAAATCAATTATTAAAAATTTCAAAAATATGAAAGCACCTGGTGACGATGGAATCTTTAATATACTAATCAAACATCTCGCTGAGAGCACAATGGAATTTTTAGTGAAAATTTTCAATTGATGCTTAAAAATTGCATATTTTCCCAAATTATGGAAAATGCAAAATTTTTTCCAATTTTAAAACCGGATAAGAATCCAGCTGAAGTTTCAAGTTACCGACCAATCAGTTTGCTTTCTTCAATAAGTAAACTGTTTGAGAGAATTATTCTTAACCGAATGATGTCACACATCAACGAAAATTCAATTTTTGCAAATGAACAGTTTGGATTTCGCCATGGGCATTCCACAACTCATCAATTGCTCAGAGTTACTAATATGATACGAGCTAACAAATCTGAAGGTAATTCCACTGGAGCTGCTCTTTTAGACATAGAAAAAGCATTCGACAGTGTTTGGCATAAAGGTTTGATTGCGAAATTAAAGGTTTGATTGCGAAACTTTTAATTTTCCAATTTTCCTAATCAAAATTTTAAAAAATTATCTAACTGATCGAACTCTGCAGGTTGTCTATCAGAATTCAAAATCTGATAGATTTCCTGTCAGAGCAGGTGTGCCTCAAGGTTCAGTCTTGGGTCCAGTCCTGTACAACATATTCACTTCAGATCTTCCTGATTTGCCTCCAGGATGCACAAAGTCATTGTTCTGCGATGACACAAGCATTTCCGTAAAAGGAAAAAGCCTTCGTGTCATATGCAGTCGATTACAGAAAAGTTTAGATATTTTTTCTTCCTACTTGCAAAAGTGGAAAATCTCTCCCAATGCTTCTAAAACTCAAATGATAATTTTTCCTCATAAGCCTAGGGCTTCTTTCCTCAAGCCAAACATCAATCACGTTGTCAAGATGAATGGGGTTATTTTAAGTTGGTCCGACAAGGTTAAGTACTTGGGACTAATTTATGATAAAAAACTTATTTTCAAAGAGCACATTGAGAGTATACAAGCCAAGTGCATCAAATATACAAAATGTTTATATCCTCTTATTAACAGGAATTCTAAACTTTGTTTAAAGAACAAACTTTTGATTTACAAACAAATTTTTAGACCCCCAATGCTTTATGCTGTATGCCGATCTGGTCAAGTTGCTGTTCAACAAGGAAGAAAACGCTCCAAAGGATTCAGAATAATATTCTGAAAATGATTTTGAAGCGTCCTCCTTGGTTTGTGATTGGACACACATACTCATTATTTACTAATATTTATCATAAATACATAAGCTACTAAGAAATCCCCCTATTAAAAAAAAAGTTTCATTGTTTTGTTTCGAAACTGTTGAGCATTTGTTCGTTTTCAGCATATTTTTGACTCAAAATTTCTGAGGATATATTTTACTCTACTTTACTCTTTCAACAAATCTGAGATTATGCAAAATATTGCTCTATGTTACAAATAAACAAAGTCTTAAGGGGTTACATCTACCAAATGCTCAGAAAACAAGGTTTTTTCCAGCACATTTGAAATGTAAGGTATATAAATAATATATCATTGAATTGAGCAGCAGAATAGAAAAAATATTTTTATTGCTGTTTTTGTTACAAAATGGCGGCTGTGCAGCGATTGCCGTGAACCGTTTTTTTTAAAGTTGTTCCGCGGCGAGCAGTAGAAGTCGTGCCCAACTCCACCTATAACCAAAACAAAATTTTTTTCATTATCTACACAAGTACACATGATAATATTTTTAGAATTTTTCTTCGCAAAATGGCAATGGTTTGAAAAAAAAATTCTGTTTCGACAAAAAAAAATCGACTTTGATTGTTTATAACTTTAGTTGCTGTTAATCAATCGCTAAAATCGTGTGTACTTCACTAGATAATCTAATGAAGAAGCTACAGTTAAAATTTCAAGTCAATCGGATGTAAACTTTTTCAGTTCTACTGCTCGCCGATTTTGAAAACATGGTTTTGAGAAAAACGCGTTTAAAGTTTCAAATTGCTATAAATCTTGAGAATCGCAACTGTAAAGCCCCTAATATTTTTTTTACCTTCAGTTAGCTACCCCTGAGTCGTAAAGTTGTCCTTTCTGGGCTTTATCTTCCTCTTCTTCCTTTTTCTTATCTGATCTAAGGCTGCGCCCACCCTCTTTCGCGGTATCAGACTATCGGTTCAGTGACTTTGACGCGGTTGGCGTCCGGTCCCACGCAAAACTCAAACTTGTCAGTCATATTTAAGTACTGTTGAGTATAACTCACAGTTAAAAAGTATCAAAAAACTCAAACAAAAAACGTACACAACGAGAACGGCTGATCGACTAAACAAATGGAATTCGTGAGTAAACACGTGCTGTACAGACCCTGTAACGGTCGAAACTTGATGCAGCGACCTCTATACTACAATCTGAAACACGATATCGATCATAGGTAACTTCTACTAGTTTACAAAGCCTCGAAATTAAAAACAAAAACGAGCATCGCCAAAATAAATGAAAAATGTACTTTTGGCGCATGAAAGTTGTTCGGTAAAAATTGATTTAAACGAATTTTGAGCTCAGATCAGTACTTGGGCGATGTAGATTTTGATTCTAGGATAGTTTTAGCATGGTTTTAACCAATAAAAAAAATGACAAGAAAAAAAAATTGTTGGTAGATATTACCCCCTTAATGTTTCAGTACGATTGGAAAACTTTGACAACTCCTTATAGAACTAAAACGTATTACCAATTCCCATTTTAGAAGCTTTTCAGTTACCAAGAAACTGTCTGAAAAAAAGTGGTTTTAGACCCGCCAAAAGAGCATTCTAATTTTGTTGGCATATTAAGGGGGAAACCCAAGCTTTTGAGTTACGTGTATTAGAGTGATACTATTTTTTCCATCAGAAAAGTATAAAAGTTTAAACGAAAACAGTGTTTTAGGGCTACAACTCAGTGGAAACCGATTAAAAATTTTCCAACATCATTTTCTATTTTTGTCAGCGTAGCGTAGCGTAAGCACGGTAGATTTCGTAGATTGCAGAGTGGTGACTAACGCTTCATTTTCTATTTTTTTCAATGCACAAAATTTGAGATAATTGTTAACTGAATAAATTGGTAATCAAGCGCATAATGTTGCAAAAGAACATTATCTATTTATATAAAAGTCAAGTTTTGTATGTACGTTTGTATGTATGTATGTTCCAGCATAACTCTTGAATGCTTGAACCGATTTTCAGCAAACTTGGCATAATTAGCTTTCCAGTCAACTCCAGGCCAAAGTGTCTCTGGCTGTTCGAAGAAGTCGTTTCCATTCAATTCGATCCATAGCTGCCAGCCATGTCGTCTGCGGAGGCCCCGCAGGTCGTCTTCCACTCGATCGAATCACCTCGCTCGCTGCGCGCCCCGTCGCATTGTTCCAGTCGGGTCGTTATCAAGAACCATTTTCACCGGGTTGTCGTCCGACATCCCAACGACATGCCCAGCCCACCGTAGTCTCCCGATTTTCCTTGATTCTTCCATCTGCACTCTACCACAGATGGTACGCAGCCCCTTTCGTTCGAAAATACCAAGGGCGCGTTGGTCCTCCACGAGCACGGTCCAGGTTTCGTGGCCGTAGAGGACTACTGGTCTGATCGGTGTTTTGTAGATACTTAACTTCGTGCGGCGGCGGATTTTTTTTCGAGCGGAGCGTCCTCTGGAGTCCAAAGAAGGCACGATTTCCAGCCATAAGGCGTCGACGAATTTCTCTGCTGGTGTCGTTGTCAGCAGTCACCAGTGAGCCCAGATACACGAGCTCGTCTACCACCTCGATTTGATCAACGCTAATATGAATTCGTGGCGGGAGGTTTACACTGTCTTCTCTGGAACTTCTTCCTTGAAGCCCAACTTTTTTAACCTCTTATTTCAAATAGCGCTCGAAAGTAATTATTTTCATTTATTTTTACGAACAATAAACAGAACTATCTGACAATCTACTCATAATAAGTTTGCGATTAGCGATTAGCGAAAGTTCCGCTCATATTGGTTAAGCGTCTAGCGATTAGCGAGTATCGAGCTAAATTTTACATTTAGCGGATTAGCGATTAGCGTCAGTTAGCGGTGACCACCACTGCTTTTAAATTACCTTCTGCCTGTGCACTACACTTATCTTTAGCAGCATAGTTTCAGTGTTCACTTCACTATCACACGTGATTCCGTAGTCCCAAGTACACCACTAAAATTAGTTTGTTTACGAGCCGATGGATGATTGACTCTGCACTTATAAAAGCAGTGTTGCCAAATCACCGTCATTTTTCTTTTCGATAGATTATACCAAAACTTAAAAGTTAGATTGGTTGAGTAATATTTGATTTAACTATCGGACTAAACATAGCGTTTTAATGTTTCAAGGGTAATAGTTATTTTGGATTGATTTCCTACAGATTAAAAAAAAAATATTAGCTTAGGGTCATCAAAAATATACTACAAAACAAAATACGAGGCTTCGAAGATCATACTGAGTTATTGAAATGCAAAAGATATAAGAAAACAGCATTTTAAGAACTACAACTCAGTGAAAACCGATTGAAATTTTTCTCACATAATTGCCTTATTTTTTTAATGCACTCGCAATTGAATAGTCGGCATTGTAAACAAAGTTCAAGATTACTGTCTACTAAGGGGCCATCCACATTCCACGTAGACAGATTTTAAACGATTTCGAGACCCCCCCCACCCCTCCGTGGACAACTACCCGTATGAATTCTAAAAGTTTTGTATGGACCGTGGACATTTTACAAACCCCCCTAAAGCTGTCCACGTGAAATGTGGATAACCTCTAAATAAATTGATAACTGAACGCATAATCTTACGAAAAAATAAGTTTCAATTACTCAATTCTACTCAAAAGATCGAAGATGGCCCTAAAATCGCGTACAGAGTTCTTGAACTAGGGAAGATATATTGTATGGAACGTTAAGTTTTTAAAAAATATTTAGGTTCAATATTTTTCAAAATATTTGATGTTCAATGGACATTTCACATCGAAATAACTAACTTCGTGATTGCATCCATTTTCAGGGTATTTTGAATTTCAGTTGAGAGAGTTAAAAAAAACCCTAAAATTGTTTTATACTAAAGCTTGACATTATAACAAAACTTTTAGTAAATAGTTCAGGTAAATTTTATGACAAATTTCAACTTGACTTTTAGTTACGTCTCAAAGATATTTTTCAATTTCAACGTCTTTAAGAATAATTAAATCACAATGATACAATATAATGTAAATAGTAATTTTAAGATGAAGCTCTCGGCAACTAAGTTTAGTTTTTTATTAAAATACGGTTTTTGTGAATCATTTGTGGTTCTCCAACCACAAGCATAGATATATTGAAATATACATCAAACAAATTAGATAAATAATTAAAAAGTTATGGTTACATTCACATTCACGGGGTTTTATTTCTATAGGTTGAACAGTTCAAAAGGCGGAAATAACTTCTAAATTATTCATCCAATCTATTTGGTGTAGGAAAATAAACTAATGTTACATTGATCGTATAAAATTATTAATCAATTTTCTTAACCTAAATTTTAAATAACTTGAAGACAGATTCTTTTTTTTTTACTCTAATGTAACCAAACGCGTGATCCTTATAAGTAGATGAAACAACAAGGTTGCCATGTTTTAATGTCAGATCTACCACCACGATAAACCATATGTTGCCATTCCTCAATCCGACAAAAAGATTGCATTAACGGCATAGCGGTACCCAGCCGACCTTTCGCCGAAAATTAGTTTCTATTATTACGAGCCGTCAATGCTGTCAATGGACACGACGGATGATTAGAGACTTTACGTAACACCTGTGGTACCAGTGTTCAGCAACAGATAACTTTGATTGTCTATGGCTGCTTCCGTGGGCTGAAACGTCTTTCTTTCTCAGCTTTCGATATCGAATGCTTTTGATTGAATGCTATCGTTATTTCTCTTCTGACTATGCAATCGTACTTCGGAAACGCATTTGTTATATTGTCGTGTAGTGCGCGCAATCATTAAAATCAAATTCTGTAGAGCTTTTACACCTTCGTCTGAATAATACTGTCATTTATCATTCAATTCAAATTAGCAACGTCACCGCTGCCGCCATCATTGCAGCAACCGGCATCGTGGGTCACAGGCACTCGACTTTGAACGCAGCACACGTTGTGTGGCTGGGTTAAAAATTTGTCATTAATAATACATTTGCTTCCCCCTGACCCTACCCTTTTGCCATACATTATATCTGCATCGTTGCCAAATCCAAGTCCCCTACGAAAGAATACACAATCTTAATTCGCTGTACCATTTAATTAAGCCCATCAGTCCACCGCAAAGACCTCGGTTCAAAGTCACGCGAAACGATATTCCACCTCTCCCAGCAAAACGGTTGGTAATGAATGTATACTCCTGCTGGTGGTCTTCGTCTCGAAAACTGTGGGCCGCTGTGGGATAAAACACCGTCGTCACCTCCTACCGTATCGGGTCTCAAAAGAAGGGCCCTTGCCCAAAGCCGCCCTTCACTGTTCGTATTGGTTCCTGACCAATTTGAATGCTGGTGAGATGGATGACCTCCGACAAGATGCTTTCGGCTGTTATAAATATTTGTAATCGTTTTGCAATTCGATTGCAGTTGGAGTTCGTACGTTGATGGTGAAAATAATAATTTGCGCAGAATAAAACGGACAAAAAAAGCTTGAAGATGCATCAACTTGTGCAAAATTCTCTTAATGCACGAATACATTTTTAAGCCCGTGTATTGAGATTGTTCAAGTCGGCCTTTTTATTCTAAGGGTGGCCTTCAGGATATGTGCCGAACGAAGAATCAAACATATTTTAAATGAGACATGAAAGCAGAAATCTGTTTAATACACCTATCAATTAACCTGCACGATTTATTAATGCCAAAAACAAAAGAAATATATTTATCCTTCTAACATTAATCGACCACAATAAAACTTAATACACCTGTAACCAATCCCACATATGATCTACGGTAAATAACACTCATCCTCTTCCCAAAACCTGTCGCTCCGCACAGCCGCCGACGACACCGGCAGCCTTGACATTCCGTGCAACATCCAACCAGAACGCCGCCGTGTACCTACTTCTAATACAGAACCCGCCGAGAAGCACATCCCTTTAGAACATGTTGCTTCATGGCATAACTATACGCCGCATAGTTGATGCATCAAATTTCCTTATCGAGTGTCATCCGGCGAACACGATCTATCCACCTATCTCAGACATCCCTCCGCTATGAACTGCACCGGAGTCGTAAAACATCGCGAAAGGCACTCAGCCAATTGAAATAAATTCTCATTTACAGTCTATTACGGTTTGCCACGGTGCGCATCGTCGAACATCTGGATTGGAAACGCGGATTTCGAGTACGACTCAATTACCATAAAGGGAATTTACGAACCCCTAACTAATTTGCCTTACTGTATGTAGCGTCACATCATCGGAACAAACTTCGCGAATATCCACTGTGGTATTTAATGAAGTTGACATTTTGCCGCAGGCGTCAGAATCTGAGCCTTCTGCCGAGTTGCTGCGCACCCGTAGCTTATTCTAGGTGATTAGTTCATAAAATTTAAGCGAAGAATAAACCCATCTACTCCTCCTGGCAGCTGTTTGCGAATCCCACATCCGTTTCAACTCTAGCGTGACATTTCACATTTCGGCTGTACATAGCCTAGTGTCCAGCGGCACTGCGCTTGTGGGTTGTAGAGAATGCTAAGCATCGAGGATGGATCTAACACATGTCTAACACACCGTACGCTCTGCCTGACCCATTGGAAGCTTCACTTTATCAACAACTTTGTTATAAAGTTGCCCAGGTCGACATTGACTGCATTGTAAGTACCGGTTATTGATTTTATAACCGGTCGTTACATGCATTCGCCAGTTGATTCATTGCCGATTTAGCTCTCTGTTTGAATTTATTCGCTAGATTAATGGTTTCATCAATCAAATATCGCGAACTGTGAAAACAATATCTTTAGTTTTACTCGTATGTACCTGCACAATAAAAAAAATCTCAACGAGCGGACATTGGAGGATCTGCCATGTACCGTATGACAAATTTAATGTGCATGTAAATTTAATACAGCAATTTTGTTATTTAGGTTAATTGCACAGTCTTTTTGACACCACCGCTGAGAGTCGGCCTTCAAGCAAGTCTCAGCATATGTATTTGTCAAACATGTATTTAGAAAATTTAAGACAATGTCGAAGTTGAAATGATTTGACAGAAACAAGTAAAATTTTTATGTTTTCATTTTCACGTGATTCAATTTTTTCTTTTATGACGTTCGATTGCGTAAAGACACGATTACTGAAATGTGTTTTTTAGAAATTTAAAAAAAAGTCATTTTATCGTACCACAACAAGTATCAAAATATTAATCGAATACCATCTAACTTTCTTGTTTTCCTTCTAGGTAAGGCCGCAAACCGTGCCCCATCGACTTCATGAACGCGGTTTTCAGTGAAGTGAGGCATTCGAGAAAATAAATCTGCAAAAATTAACCGTTAAAAAACGACTCAAGCGGGTACAAGGTCGCATTTTAAAGAGGTAATTGAAAGTTTGAAGAAAATTATTCTATCAGACAAGACTGAAATTATTCGGCAACGAAGAAGAAGCGGTAAAGAGTAGATGTGTGATTCTTTTTGAAAATTAGTCTTTAAGAAATCGAGATCGTCAATTGTAACTAAATAAGACAAAACTGAATGTTGCAGTTCATCGAAATGCTAATGTTAACGCTAAAATCGGTTTATCGATCCATTTATGATTTTAGTTTGTGTAGATATAAAATGTTGCACGTTCAAAAAATATTGACATTTTTGACACTTTTGGCACTTTTGATATTTTTGACACTTTAGACATTTTAGACATTTAAGACATTTTTCACATATTCGACATTTTAACACATATGACATTTTTGACATATGAACCATTTTTGCCTTTCTCCTAGAAGATATAGCAATCACTTGCAAAACCGAAAGTATAAAAGTGCTCCAAAGGGCCGAATAGCATATATCACTCGACTCAGCTCGACGAGCTGAGCATTTTCTGTTTGTATGTGTGTGTGTATGTGCAGATTTTTATTCTCACTCACTTTTCTCAGAGATGGCTAGACCGATTTTCATGAAATTAATTGCAAATGAAAGGTCTTGTTGTCCAATAAAACTCTATTGAATTTCATTGTAGTCGAATTTTTAGTTTAGAGGTTATGTATCAAGATGTAAAAATCATGAAACATCATTATCTCAAAAACTACACAACCGATTTGAACAAAATTGATTTCAAATGAACTGGCTACCTTAAAAACCCTTAACTTTTGAATTTTATAAAGATTTAACTTCGGGTTCAAAATTTATGAAAAGAAACGTGTTCTGAAGACTGTTTAATCTCACTCATGTTTCTCAGAGATGGCTGGACCGATTTTCTTAAAATTAGTGTCAAATGGAAGGTCTAGTTGCCCCATAAGACCCTATTGATTTGTTTTGCAATCGGACTATTACTTTGCCTGTTATGTTCAAAAATGTGAAATCCAGCTATGAAAAGGAACATATTCCGAAGACTACTTGGACTCACTCACTTTTCTCAGAGATGGCTGACCCGATTTCCAGAAGATTAGTGTCAATTAATAAGTCTAGCTACCTCATAACACCCTATTGAAATTCACTGTAATCGAACAGTAACTTCGTCTGTAATGTACCGAAATGTGAAAATCACGAAACTTCATTATCACTTCATTATAACAAACTTCATAACAATTTGATATGTGGCTCAAAAGTTATGGAAAGAAAAGAAATTCAAAGACTATTTAAAACTATACTTGCTTTGATCGATATATGTGGCCTTAACATAATTAAAATGTGGTATCGTACTATTTGAACGTTCCAAATTCATTGATTCCTGCGATGTTTTTAAAGTCTGCTAATGCACCACGAATCGGCCATAGGATATGATCAAAGTCAAATAACAAATCGTTTAAAATGATTGGTTTTATCGAAATGACAACATCCTCGACTTTTGGCTACTGTACATCGCCTTAATTCTAAATATATTTATATTGGGTGGTATTCGGCCATTTTCAGCAGATTTTCTGGCATCAATCTGACACCGGAAATACCCATATTGGGAGTTATTTAGTTATTTTGGTTGTTTTCCAGAAACTAAAAGTGGTCGTCTTTAAATTCAAAATGGTGTCCAGGGTCAATGTTTGGTTTCTATGCATCATCTCGATTACGGAGATATCCATATTGAGTATTATTCGGTCATTTTCGACTGTTTCCTAGAAGTTGCCATTTAGCGATTCAAAATGGTGCCTGAAGTAAATTGTTAGCTCATTGCATCATTCTGGTTCCAGCGATACACACTGAATGGTATTTGGCTATTTTTGGCTGTTTTTCACAAACCGGAAGTCGCCAAATCAAATTCCAAAATTGGGTCTGTGGTCGATTACAGCTGCTGTGTATTATTCAAGATCCGGAGACACTCATGTAAGACGGAAATCGGCAATTTTTGGCTGTTTTTTAGAAACCGGAAGTCGCCATTTTGGATTTCATAATGGCATTTGGAGACAATTTCTGGATTTTGAACGTCATACTGGTTGAAGAAATACTCATATTGGGTGGTATTTGGTCATTTTCAGCTGTTTTCTGAAACCGGAAGTCGCCATCTTAGAATTCAAAATGCTATCTGTGGTCGAGTTTAGCTCCTGTATATCATTCTAGATCCGGATATTATTATATTGGGTGGAAATCGGCCATTTTTGGCTGTTTTCCTGAAACCGGAAGTTGCCATCTTACAATCCAAAATGTTGCCTGAGGTCGATCATGGAACATATTTGTTACCACTAGAAACAATCACCTGCCAAATATGGTTCCATTTAGTTGATTAGTTCGCAAGATGTGCAGAAATTCGTGCAGAAACATGTGCTTCCAGAAGGGGGAGGGGCGTCGAACCTTTATGGACATATTTGTTACCTCTAAAAAACTTTCACATACCAAATTTGGTTGTATTTTCTTGATTGATTCATGAGCTGTGCAAAATTTGTGTTTCATTTGTATGGGACCCTTCCCTTTCAAAAGAGAGAGGGGTGTTAAAACATTATGGACATATTTTTTACCACTAAAAACATTCTTCTGCCAAATTTGGTTTCATTTGTATGTAACCCCTCCCTTTCAGAAAACAATCCAACTATTAGGGACATATTAGTTACCCCTTAAAACATCCACATGCCAAATTCGGTTTCATTTGCTTGGCTTGTTCTTGAGTTGTGCAAGAATTTATGTTTCATTTGTATGGGACCCCTCCCTTCCAGAAGTGGGAGGGGTCTCAAACTATCATACGAACCTTTATCGCCACCAAAAACCCCTACATACACTGACATTAATGACATTAATGACATTAATGACATTAATGACATTAATGACATTAGTGACATTAATGACATCAATGATATTAATGTCATTAATGATGTTAGTGACTTTAATGACATTAATGATGTTTCGGCTTGCAGTCTTTTCGTAAAAATCAAAATAGAAGTCTGTCTACTGTCTTACGTTTCGGCTGAGTGTATTTAGCCTTCTTCCGAAAATTCAAGGCCTATAGGCCGGAAGAAGGCTAAATACACTCAGCCGAAACGAAAGACAGTAGACAGACTTCTATTTTGATTTTTACGAAAAGACTCCAAGCCGAAACACCATAAACTTGAAATCGCAACAGTCGAAATAGACCTAATGACATTAATGACATTAATGATATCAGGCGTAATCTATAAATCACGTAACGCAAAAACCCAATGTTTTGACCCACACTCCTCCCCACATGTAACGAAACGTAACGCCAACACTTACCCCGTAATAAAAATTACGTAACGCTTTAGAAGAATTTACTTGATGAAAATGCTCGTTTTTGGAGAGTCTCTCCAGAGTTTTTGTGTTACACTGAAAGAAATCGACACGACATTATAAAGTGTTTTGCACTTGAATTCGCCCTACTGGCCAAAACATATAGAATTCATATGCGAAACACTTTAGAATTATTTATCGTGCAACACCTCATTTTCAAACACTTTCATTCTCGTGTTATGACATATAAACATAAAGTGTTTGGATTTTGAATCTCAAAAGAATGTTTACCGAGCTTTGAATGATTTTCATTCGATATTAAAATGAAAACAGTTTTACATGGAAATGATTGCATATAATGCAACTTTTGTTTTATTTTTAAAATTGGAATCTTACTATAAAAATTCATCACAAAATATAAACTATCTTTTTCTGTTAAAGAAGCCTGTAAAGCAAACAAAGAATTGAATTAATTTAATTTAAATAATTGTTGTTTTAGTAAACTAATACTTGCCTCTAGCGTAAAGATGTTTTCATCAGAATCTCTATGACCTTGTGCTGGAAGGACGAAATAAGATTAGAATTCGATTTTTTTACATGACATAAATCACTTGCCTTGCAAAAATTTTTAGCTGTAGTCCGGAAAATCGTCGAACTTCTAAGCCGTATGACACTCGCTGACTTTACATCTGTCGCCATTTTTCTACTTTTCAGCACAAACGGCACATCATTTGACATATAAAAACAAAACAAATCATTTGAAAGTGTTTCGCACATGATAATCGCTATGATGAAACAGTGTGGCAGATTCAAGTGCAATTCACTTGAAAGGGATGTTGGAATCATACGTAGATGAAGTGCGGCTCATGGATGTAAGTTGATGTGTGCGACAACTTGAAACGAAAGTGAAAAATGATTGAATTCGATGAAAAAAATTCTACAAATAACAATGCACACCCATTTCCATATCCAATTGATGAAACACTTGGATGGAGCGTGCGCAGTTTTTTCAGTGTACGTAACGCTGATCCTACCTCCCCTCCTCTCCTATGTAACAAATCGTAACGCTCAAGGTTAACTCCACTCCCCCCTGCGGTCGTTACGTGATTTATGGATGCCGCCTTAAAGACATTAATAACATTAATGACATTAATGACTTTAATGACATTAATGACATTAACCCATTCCCGGCATCACCAGATGGCATCACTTGATATTCTAACTTTGATTTAGGTTTAACAATTATACTTGAAAATTTGCACGGTGATACTATTCAGTATGATTAGAGAACAGAGTGATCTTCAAAATGCAATGCAGTTTTGTCAATCGTGCATATAGTTAATGAGTAATAAGAGTTTGGAGTTCATTTTTGGAAGTGGAATTTGATTTCTCTCCGCCTGGGATGAGTTAATGACATTAATGACAGTTTGTGACATTTTATGACATTTCATTTCATAACATTTTATGACATTTCGTGACATTTTTGACATCCATGCAATTTTTGACATGTTTGACATTTTCTGTTATGTTGTTATGTAACATGTTATAACGGCGTTTACTTGATTTGTAAAAATTAATTTTTCGACACTTTTGAACAATTATAACTTAACGATCAAATAATTTCGCTTTTGCTAGCAGACCGATGGATTTGCGAAACAAATTGCCATCTCCGATACGCTCTCATAAAATCGATAAAACTGACACAAAAAAATGTGACGAATCTCGCACAGTATTTTGACGTAAATAACGCACCAGCTCACCAGTTTACCGTTACGCTCAGTCGTGTGTCAAACCACTTTCAACTGACTTTTGAAAAGGGCGTATTTACGTTTGGCTGACACAAAGCGTAGTAATCTTTATTTTTACTGAAAACTCATTCATTCTCAAACATAATAAAATTTTCAACGCAGTAATGTGAAACATTAGTTAATGAAAACTTTGAATGTTGATTTTCTCCGTTCGATGTAAATGTTAGATTTGTCGGTTTGAAAAATTACACGAGGTTTATGATATTTATGACATTTTAATTCTGGCGAAATTCACTAAGGTCGCTTTTTACGCGGTTTTTTATACGCGGTTTTTTACGCGGCTTTTTTACGCGGTTTTTTTACGCGGATTTCGGAATTTACGCGGTTTTTGTTTACGTGGATTCCGGAATTTACGCAGTTTTTTTACGTGGATTCCGGAATTCACGCGGTTTTTTTTGCGCGGATTTCGGTTTTCCTTCACTCGGAATGCAGAATTAACGCTTGGTTTTAACGCGGTTTTTTTTACGCGGATTCCGGAATTCACGCGGTTTTTTTACACGGAATCCGGAATTTACGCTCTTTTTACGCGGCACGTATCCCCCGCGTAAAAAGCGACTTTAGTGTACGATCATAACTTATCTAGCAACACTGTACGATGTCTGTGAGAAAGAGGATAACAATAGATCTCATCACACAACACTGACAGCTAAACATATGACTAACAAACCGCTTTGACACGATACTGATTTTATTTAAATAGGGTTTCGGATCTATTATCGTTAGGTTTTACCTATTATCGTCCGGGGGGTTAATGAAGTCATAGAGAACTAATCTTTTGCAGGAAGATGCTCTGCATTATGAAGAACAATCATGCAAGAAATTAAAGCTCTAGGACATCATTTACCCCCCGGACGATAATAGGTAAAACCTGATGATAATAGAGCCGATACCCTATCTATTTGGCATTATGTTTTTTCAATTGCGTAAAAAATGTCTGGTACCGTGCCAGGAAATCAACATTTGCGGAAAATGTTTCTTTTCTTATTCCAAAACGGCTGTAACGTGAAATCCATGAAAAACGGCTTTTTCAGTCTTAACGGTGGGTCAAAACGCTACTTTGTTTTATGTCCAACGTTTCGGTCTTTGAACTTGGCCTTCCTCATGGGCAACGTCGGACATAAAACATGGTAGCGTGTTAAAAACAGGGTGTCAAATTTCAAAAACCGACCTCAGACATTTTGTTTATTAGCCCAAAAAATGACCTGTGTGAAATTTCAGCTCAAACGAATGTGATTTTGGGGTGCTTCAAAGCGCCCAAAGTTGACTTTTAGACGTTCGGAAATGTGCCAAGGGAGAAGATGGGAAAATCGAAAAAAAATTTTGATGCCAAATGACTTTAAAATATATGAATCGTCGAGATCTGGTGTTATCTAAAAAAAAAATTCTTGACAGAATATCGACTTTCTGGGACATAGTCGTTATTTTGAGCAACAGATAGCCTGATATGGGATATTTTTGAATTAACTTTAAACACAACTCACAACTCGGTCCAAACCACATGTAAACTATTTTAATGTTTATTAAGCATCTCGTACTTGATTTTCATTAGCGTAAAGCATTTATTCTTTTTTTGCTAGGGTGGTCCGTCAGGGTGACCGCTTTCGGGGTTGAAACCCCTTCAAAAGATTTTCAATCCATAAATCGAATCATTTTACTAGCAGATGGCGACTAGGATGGTCCTAACTGAGAGCAGTGAGTAGCAACAGTAGCAGCAGAGAAGTTAAGAAGCGGCGTGATAAAATGTTGCATAACTAGGAGAGGCATCTTTGTGATCTGCTTCCATTTGACACTAAAACGGATGATCAAGCCAGATTTTTATACCTGGTAAACCGGGAATGTACTACTTGGTTAAAGCCCGTTTCTACTCAAACCAATCATTTAACTGGTGGATGGCCACTAAGACGGCCATTAATAAGTAATTATAAAAGTAGTAAAAAGTTGGCTTTGTACGGTAGGGGCAGCATCAGCGCACTGTGATCCAGTAAGGCAAAAAGTGGAACTTAATTCCATAGCGTCTTTCACCTTTATTCTAGCTCTAGTCTTGGAAACAATTGTTTGTATGAATGACCCGCATAATTGCAGATTATCAGAAATTCTGAATAGTTTACTATACTAAAAATAAAAAAAAATAACTTTTTTGTGTTGGAAGATAGAGAAATAGTTTATTCAGAAGAGTTATAGAAAATTCAAAAATATGAAACTTTGTTGAACAAATGAAAACCCTATCTTCATTCGGTACAAAGTCATAAAGTATATTTTATGGAACTCACCTAAAATTTGGTTTTTTGTACTTAACATTTGTTAGCTGCATTTTAGACGGAAGTGATGTGCGGAGGAATTTTTAGGGCACACAAAACACATATTTTTGCCAAAAACCATGCATCTCCAAGACTCTTCCTTCCAAAGTTATATCTTATTTTAGCTTATATTCTCGATAACTTCAAACACGTATACAGGGTGACAAAACAGTGCGGTCACACAGGGAAATCTCAATATTTCAAAGAATAAGAAGAAAATCTGAATTTGGCTTTCAAAGCTTTATTCAGTAACTCATAAAGATACATCATAGACGATATCTCGGAATTACCCCACCTTTCTCTGATCGAACCAGCTTCAGACGTCTCGGAAAGTCGTCGCAAGCGACGCGCACGTGCTCCATCGGCATCTCGTCCCAGATTTTCGTGATAACTCGCTTGAATTGCTCCAAATTTGTTATTTTATAGTCGTTCAGCTTCGACATCATGTATCCCCACACGAAATAATCCAGTGGATTTAGATCCGGAGACGACGAAGGCCATTCATTCTTTGAAATGAAATCGGTCAAGTTTTCCTCACACCACGCCTGAACAACCTTTGCGGTGTGGGATGGGGCGCCATCTTGCTGGAAGTAGTAGTAATCGTCTTCAAACAATAATTCAGCTTGAGGCAGAACATTTGCGTTGGGTTGATTTTGACCCCTTTATCGATAAAAATAAGAGGCAGTTTACCTCTCTTGCAAATGGCTACCCAAACCATCACTGACGTCTTATTTTGGAACCGGGAAACGTTCAGCTTGTCCGCAGGAGCTTGCTGGAGGCTCACACTCCAAACTCGATCATTTTGGCGATTGACTGTTTGCTCCAAAACGCTTTGTTTGCTCCGAAAAAAATAATCTCGTCATCTGCGCTCCAACCGAGCAACTCCCGCGACCGTTGGTACCTCTTGTCCTTTGTAGCTTTGGTAACCCCATGAACCACCTGTTTTTTGTACGGTGTAAGTTTCCGGTCTCTAGGTACCGATTTATGGTCCGGTACACGGATTTCCGGTTGATTCCGAGCGGTTTTAGGTGTTTGAATATGTGTCCGGGTTTGTACCCTTTCACACATTCAGCGATAACAGCTGCTCTTTACTCTGCCATGGCTCACAACTCAATGTAAACAAACTGCACAGAAACGAAACTCTGCCACTTTGGGCAGCAAAGTTAACCCTTTCATTTGACATATAGATGGCACCAGAGAGATGCAACGTGTAGGCTACAGGCGACCCCAAAAAAGTGTGACCGGACTTTTTTGTCACCGTGTAGGTTATAAAGGAGCAAGTGAAATCATGATGTCAATACTTTTTCTTGAAGTTAAGCTGAAGTACTATAAACTCTTCTAAGTTCCAGCTGTCCCAATCTAACCATATCAGAGTACGGCGAGCATATCTTACAGTAGTTTTTCATATATTATATATAAATAATTTATTCGCAAAGTTTTAAAACGTGCAAAATATAAAACTTTGCTGTTTAAATGAAAATCCTATCTTATTTGTAGTTACTGAGAATTTCGTTTTAAAGTTGCTTAAAATTAGTTTTTTGTACTTAACTTTTGTTATTTGCATTCTAAAAGAAAAATTTGTTCTAAAGAAGCATTTGAGCATATAAAACACACATTTCTGTTGAAGACCACACGTCTACAGGCCTTTTGCTAACAAAGTTAAAGCATATTTAAGCTTATATTTTCGTTAATTTCAAAAACGTATAAGGTAAAAAGGGGCATGTGGAATCAAGATGTCAATACTATTTCTCAAAGTAAAGGTCGAGTACACAAAACTGTTATAAGTTCCATCCGTCCCAATCCACCCACTTTCCTTGGATAAAAGTTATTGCTATTGATGCAATGCAAGCATGATACCAACAACCTTATATAGTTCTACGTCAACCTTGCGGTGGTAGCGTGCGTACAACCCTCTGTTATTTTCGTCTTTTAGCTGGTAAATCCGCAACAATTTTATCCTAATAAACCAAATTAAACGTTATAGTCAAGCTATGAAATAAATTCGTGTGAAAGAATATAGAAATGATATAGCTAAAATAGAACCCACATGCATATAAACATATATACAAAATACAGAATAACATTTTTTTTCCTAATTCAATTTGACATTGGTGAAGAATATATGAAAAATCATCTGATTTCCCCAATGAGCATATCCAATTACATATTTTTTTATGAATAGAAGAGTCGATATCTTCCATACATAATTAACTAGAGCCAAGTCGGTACTTGTCAGTGGAAAAGGTAAACAAACTCCTAAAGTTTTTGAAACTTGCGCTACGAATTTGATTCTCATACTTATAAATTAACTGCATTACAAAACGGTCAAGCGCCCACTCCGACGAGCCAATTCTACTGAAACTGAGAGGTTGATGGGTGTGTAACCTATAAATTAATATGTTTTGAAATATGATATATAAATACCATACACATGTGGGTTATATCAGATTTGTGCACGCAGAAAATAATATCAGAGGTGAGCTAAATCAGCTATGCATCGATTCCAGTATGTGAAGGTTGCTGTGGGTTCCAGTCACTGCCCAAGATAGAGAACCATGCTGCTGCCATGCTCATCCCTCTGGTCGTAAGTGACGGGCACATAAGCATACTTGGACATCATCATTATAATAGTCTTGAAATTGTTTGTACATTCAATATCACACCTAATCGACACGCTGCATGGTATCAGGCATCACTTGGCATCTTGAATTACTGGCAGCAGCTGGAGGTGCAAATGTTTGATTTTTGTCGTTGTTGTTGTTGTTGCTATATAGCAGAACAGCCAGCTGCATGGATCAATTCAAAACTGACCGTCTCTAGAGCTGATGGACATGCCATATTGACTTTAAAAATATTGTGAATGATATCTACGGTTACAGACAATTCGTAAGAATTATTACATCATGATTAAATAGCATTTATGTACGAATAATTTACTCTTGTTCTAATTTTGCTTCCGATATTCGCACAGCATGATTTCGCCTTCCTATTAGTTAGTCATCAGTATGATATGACCTTTTCCGACGATTTGTAACACGTGTCACCAAACCGACCATTTGATGCTAATAAAACACTAATAGGCGATCGGAGGATCGTTATTACGATCACTCAAGCACGCATGAGTACAAAAATCGACCTTCGCTTGAACCGCCGACAGCTCAAATCATCCACACTTCTTGGCGTTTATGAACGAACACAGCCTAGAGACGAGACGCCACTCAGTGCGCACCGCACAGTGAGCCATCGATCGAAAACCTTATTTACCCGTTGATTAGATCTATAATTGGATTTTACCGATGTTTCAAATTTCTAATTTTTGAAGCAATACGATATACACAATTTTTCTGCGATATTTTTTCAGCGTTTCTTTAAAAAAAAAAAGATGTTACTGAATTCTTGGAGCTTAATGTTGCTCCACTATGCACCGCTCTGTGGGAGTGAATATGTCAGAAATTGTCCGGGAAATCCCAGCTGCTGACAAGCTGATCGAGGACGTGCTTCTTAAGTAGGTACCGTGCATTGGTAGGCAAACCTTTTGATTCACCCTATGCGATTCTACTCAAGTGCATGATCGGAAGCAATTCGAGGGGGTAAATTGGAATCGACGTCGGTACGCATTCATCGGAACGGTTCAAAGTTTAAAAAGGGTGTTTTTTAAATGACTGCAAACTGCAATACCCTGCTTCTCGAGACGATCGTTCCATTTCTGATGACTGGCCATACCGTATGGCGCTCGTGGGTTTCTGCTAACGCGGACACGGGTTTACTGAAAGAGCGCTGGCAATGGCAATTAAAAAAATGTCAAACGATTAAATGTGATCTGGGCTGGGTGTTAAGTGTGACATTTGCAGTAAATGACAGGGCGACGATAATTAATAAAAATTTTTGACCGAATGACGTGTTTTGCCGAGTGACGTCAAACGGTCATAAACATGATGGTTTCAGTCAGTGAACACATTTTAAAATGTTATATTATATCTTATACAAAAGCATGTTTAATCGGAAGCTGCCAACGTTTTTAGAATTGATTTTGCTAAACTTTGGTGGCACTTGCCTCGAAGTAACGTGGTATATCACGAACCATTCCGAGCATCCGATGAAGTTGTTTTAATCCAGTCGATCGATGTTGATAATTCCATATTATAGGGTAAATGATCCAATAGTTGTGGTAGCACCAATAGTTGCGGTATCGCTTTTAAATTCATCGTTTAAATTAATTAGAGGTGAATTGCTTATGCTACATGTTGAAGAAACAATAGATTAAACATAAGTACATACGTTACTATATCAATATGTACTGAAAATATCCAAACTACTGGAAAAAACTGTATTTTTCAGAAACTTACCTGGAAGGCACCCTTCACTACCTATTTTCTTATTTTGTCCACAAAGTTTTTAAGATATGTGTGTGTTTTTAGTACGATTAATGCTCATTTAATTATTTTCCCAGATAGTAGATTATTATAGAAACTGTTTCACAGGTGAAGTTCGTTAATCGGTGATCATATTATCTATAAATTACTTCCTCCACTATTGGATCACAGGATATACTGTTCTCCTGTAGTTGCGGTATGTTCCGCATTTCTGATTTACGTTTATTAGAAAAGATTATGTGGGACTACTGGCGAATATTAAGGATAAGTAGGTACTAGGGGACATACTTAAATTATGTAACTTATCACTGTGAAAGGGGAAGGTTGGGTTCAAAAATTACCACACCTTCCCCTACCCCCGCGTTTACATGATCGGGCACAAAGTCTGCCGCCCTCAGCCCTAAAATGCTACGTTACTTATGTATGACCTCTTAATAGATGCTTACTCACTGCTTATGGTCTTGTAATTCTTCTGACGAGCCTTTCGCAGTATGTACAGTCAGAAACTAGATGGCTCTTTTAGTAAACACTAACGTAATGTAGGCGCAGACATGGTACGAAGCAGAGGTGATAGACTTTAGCTTTTTTCAAGAGAAACACAAGAGAAAGAGACGTTTAGGAAAGTGTCTAAAGTTTCACTTGAACAAAAAAAAAAAGATTTAAAAAAAAGTGAGTTGATATGGAAACTGTTATCTTAGATTTCCAAAAACCAAGGTTTATAGTCAAACACTTTAGTCGCCTAAAATTCATCTAAGCATTTCAAAATGAGCGCTATTAGTCTTTTTTATGTCCAACATTGTTTTACGTTGAAAATGTTCCATAAACATGACTGAATTTTTGTTAGAAAAACTTTTTAAATCGTTCAAAAAAGATTAAGGTAAATTGACTATCCAAAAAATCAAAGTTTAAATCACTTTTTATTTTTCATGCATGTAGGATCTCAAATTCAATTTTCCAATATCTTTATATGAAATTTCAAGCAATTTTCTAAAAGTCATTCCTTTACAACTTTTTTCAATATCAGTCAATATCCAGATACAGATTTATACAAACAACAGATTTATAAAAAAACTGCTCAAAAACTTCAGCCCTTTTTAAATGTTAGTCTAGAGAAATGTTATGAAAAGCATGCAAAATTGTTTAGTTTAATAAAACCTACATACCCAAAAACTCTCACTGAATTCTGCCAAAATCTGATCAAGTTGGTGCATAATCCGTCTCTTGGTTAACTTCGTGCATTTTTGTATTCACTTGCCAACCTACTAGTCGACCGATTAAAAACAACATGATAAATACTAAAACAATTAAAAACCACTTCAAGCGAGTTAAAAACCTTCATTTAACCAAGCAAACACGAATATTTTATATACCGCAACTATAGGAACACGCATTCGCAACTATAGGAACTCTACCGCAACTATTGGAGCAAAAGCGTACAGCATATTTTTGTTAATTTCAAGCCTCAAAACGTGTTTAAAGTCAATTTTAAGGTGCAAAACTATCAAGTAGAGCCCATTTCAACAGAAAATAATGAAAAGTACCAGCTAGACTCGTTTATCTTAGCCAAAACATGGCTAAACATGCATAACTCGTGCTTAGCTCCTCCACTATTGGGTCATTTACCCTAACACATGAATTAAATTTGCACTCCCTTGCCGACTTTTCATCGAAGGACACGTCGGCCCAACTCATCTTCGAATCGCGCAGGCGGTTCAAGCGACACCGCGTCGACCGAGAGAAAAGTTCAAAGTTTAGCCCAGTGCGACCGGCCGGCTTGTTGCTGTTATGCAATCTTGACGGTTTACTCACCTAGGTGTACCTACACTGATAACAAAGGTTTACCGAAAAAGTATCTGCTTGAACAATACTGGCCACTCATCAGGTAGATTTACTTTCCAGTGTACTGTAGCGCATCCTGTGCTGTCCGTTTCGTAGCCAGTTTTGCGCGCTTTGACCGATTTCGTAGCCGATCTGGCGGCTGGACCGGTTCCACACGAAACGCGATGTGATCGAGAGTGAAAGTGATGGACGCCACCGCGCAAGCTACTGGAGGCAGGTACGCGGGCGGTACCGCGATGTCGACAGCACTGTTGGTGTTCCCGGTGTGGCGTTGTGAACCGCAGCGCACACGAGCCAGGGGTCATCTTCGAATCGGTAACGATGTGAACTCAAATGGGACGATGCGATGGGTTTGGCTGGTCATTATCAGTCCATGTACCGTTGTCATGCGCTGCAACATCAACATTCGTTTGATCGCTACCGTGACATTGCACATGTAAACGATTTAATCGTTTATGGGTTTTATTTAATTGCCAGTGTGAAAGATGGTACATCGCCTACAGTACCATGATACTGACCCAGAATCTTTTGTGTGCCATGCCAACATCTCCATATCAGATTGTTTTCTCTGCAAAAGACGTTTTTAGTTGCATCTGGATTTTCACTCACAAGAATCTGTAAAATAATTTGGGATGACATATTTCTCTTAAGACTCATAAAGGTTAGAGTGCAACAGTTATGGATATGTTGCGTCATACCATACTCCATATAAACTGCATTGGCCATATTGGTTCTTGCAATAACAGGTACATTTTTAGGTATTGTCATCACTTGTACACTTTTATATCGTATCCTATTCATAGATTATCATAATTAAAATGCAAAATGCCTGTTTTTGCACTTCCCCTTGTTATCCATTTACACCAAGTTTAGGTTAGATTTAATTTTACAATTTTCAATGTACAAAAAAACAGAGTGTGGCAGAAAAATATACGAAAATGTTCATACTTTAATATTGGTTAAAATTGTGCAACTAACGATTTATTTCTGTGGACAGTGTATTTGTTTACATTTACTATGGTGCTGCATTAGAACATTGGAGTTGTTGTATTGCAAATTTGTTAAAATGCAAGCCAAAAAAGTGATAACGAGTATTCTTATTGCCCAGAAGACGCCAAAAGAGGTTGCCAAGGTTGTACGATGACATTCGGCTATAGTTTATCACGTTGAAAAGTTTCGGCAAGAATGACCCTATGCACTTGAAGCCATGCTTTGCATGATCGCACATTACATGGTTGTTCCCATCGGTATCTTGAAGGACCAAGATTACTGTTTGTACTGGAAAAAATGCCACACTATCTTTTGTGTATAAGTTTTGATTGCATGGGTATAATTGATGAAATTTTAGGCAGAACTAGGTCTGCGTGCAATGTTTACGTATGCAAGATTTCGTAACAATCTGTCAAGTAGTTATCGAGATGGCTTCCACGCAAAGTTCTTCAACAAAAAAAAAAATATATGTGTATCGGGACAGTTGAGAATCGACTTTTCGACCATGTCTCGTGTGGTTAATATGTTTCTAGGAGACGGTCGCCTGGATGTTGCGGAGAAGTTCCGGAAGATGAAGGTCGACAAATTTGCACCGGAGGAGTATTTGGTGTGGAAAGCGGTAACACTTTTGGTGCGGCAAATTCCATCAACCTACTCCATCAACGGGCAAATATATGAAGAAGAATGCTCTCATGAAGCAATATGATGTTGTTTTTGTGCCGAAGAAGGCAAATCCGCCAAACTCGCCAGAACTTCGCACAACAGCTACGTCTAATTTCCATAAATTATTAACGGGGCGGAGGAGGTGAATGTTATCCGAAGTTAGTGGATGTTCCTCGTTAAAAATATGTTCAGCCACTTTTTATTTGAAATGGTGTGGTGGGGCATTTGTTGAAACTTTACTTGCTTTGGTCACTTCTGCGAAATGTTCTTTGAAACGTATCCCTAGGTTACGTTTAGTTTGTCCAATGTAAACCATGTCACAGTGACTGCATGCAATTTTATAAATTCCAGCTTTGTTCAGGGTAAACCAAAACAGCCTAAGAGAGGAGGATGAATAAACCAACGTGGCAAAAACCCAAATTAATCCACCTAGCGGTGAGACCCAGCCTTTCTCATTCAAACTTATTATATGTTAAAATAGATTTACACGATTTAAGAGAAAAAACACTCCTTGAAAACTTTTGCTGTTTTCATTTTTAACTCTAAATAAGGAATTTCTGATAATGAGTCAACAGCACAACTATACCATTATTAAATTGAAATTAAAAACCTAACATTCACACACATATGAGCATACATTAAAACATACATATGCAAATAAAGGGTGATTTTTTTGCTATTTGGTTTTTCATGTATTCAGATTTGACAGTTCACGCGGGAATTCTGACAGTTGTCAAAGTCTAATGTACTCAGTTTGCTTTGCCATTTCACCATGAATAGACTTACGCCTGAACAACGCTTACAAATAATCGAATTTTTTTACCAAAATTCGTCCTCCGTGAAAAATGTTTTTCGCGCATTACGACAATTCAGTGACGAAGCTCATTTCTGGTTAAATGGGTATGGTGATAAGCAAAACTGCCGCATTTGGATCGAAGAGCCACTAGAGACAATACAAGAATCGCCAATGCACCCAGAAAAAATGCACGGTTTGGTGCGGTTTACACGCTGGAGGCATCATTGGTCCGTACTTCCTCAAAGATGATCAAAATCGCAACGTTATGGTCAATGGCGCTCGCTATCGCGCGATGATTTCTGATTTTTTGCTGGAAATGGAAGAGCTGGGTCTCGTTGACATGTGGTTTCAACAAGACGGAGCGACGTGCCACACATCGCGCGAATCAATGGACATTTTGCGGAATGAGTTCGGTGAGCAATTCAGCTCACGAAATGGACCGGTGGATTGGCCGCCAAGATCATGCGATTTAACACCACTAGATTATTTTTTTGTGGGGCTATGATAAGTCTCTCGTCTATGCGGATAAGCCAACAACAAATCCAGCCTTGGAAGACAACATTAGACGCGTTATTCGCTAGATACCGATTTCTGGAAAACAACCTTAAAGGGTCAAACATTACCCAATGTTTTTCAGGAACATTATCCTGGGCTCGCAAGCCGGGAGTAAACTCCATATTTCACTTTAAAACCCGATTTTGCAGCTTCCGGTTTCTGGAAAACATCCTTAAAATGTCAAATGAAGGTATATCCTCTCTTTGGGTACTAGAATATCGATGTTATATATAAAGTAATAATTTAGGTATAGTATGTGATATTTGACGTAATATTTGTGCTAAAGAAAAAGTGAAATGAGTTTTAAGTCAAAATTGTACTCCCCTCCTCTCACCTTTGATCCCCACTAACTCGTAGTCGGCCGCGAGAAATAAACAAAGTGCCTCCCTCTTTTTCCTGCTAACTTAGACATAATAAGAATTGCATTTGGCTCAGTAAAACATAAAATGTATCGTGCCGGGTCAAATAAACTATTTAAACTAAAAAAAAAAGTGAAATGATAGAAATGACTTTTAATTTCAATTTCAATCCCGAGCAAGACCGCAAACGTTGAAATAGTACAATATGAAATTTAATTTGTGTTGAGGCCACATATTTTGATCGTAGCTATAGTTTTAAACAGTCTGCGGGTTACGTTTCTTTCTATAACTTTTAAACCACATGTTTAAACATTATGAAATTTATTGTATAAGGGTTCAAAAGCCCATTAATTTGAATTCAACTATGTTCATAGCTTCCGAGATATAAGAGCGATTTTCACATTTTGAGGCAGCGCCAAAACTGAAAGTTTGATTGCAATGAGACCCTTCATTTGACACCAAGATAGAAAGAATCGGTCAGACCATCTCTGAGAAAAGTGAGTGCGAAAAAAGGTGCACATACTCACGTACACACCCACACACAAACATATACACCTATACATGCATACATGCAAAAAATGCTCGATTCGTCGAACTGAGTCGAGTAGTATATGACATTCGGCCATTTGGATCAGTTCTCTACCTTTTATTTGGCCAGTGATCGTTAGGAGAAAGTCAATATGTTTACTTTCATTATGGGATTTCACATTTTTATGAACAACGGACAAAGTTACAATCCGATTACATTGAAATTCAATAGCAACCTATGGGCCAACTAGACCTTTCATTTGACACTAATTTTGTGAGAATCGGTTCAGCCATCTCTGAGAAAAATGAGTGAGTTTAAACAACCTCAGGATAAATTTTCTTTACATAACTTTTGAACCATATGTCCAATCATTACGAAATTTAAAAATTAAGGGTTTTGGAGACAGCCCGATCATTTGAAACCAATTTTAATGAAATCGGTTATGTGGTTTCTGAGATATTGATGTTTCGTGATTTTTACATTTTGATACATAACCTCTTTGCAAAAAATCCGATTACAATGAAATTTAATAAATTACGCAACTTATGGCGTAACTAGACCTTTCATTTGCAATTAATTTCATGAAAATCGGTTTAGCCATCTCTGAGAAAAGTGAGTGAGAAAAAAAAGTTGCACATACACACATACATACCGAAAATGATCAGTTCGTCGAAAGGGGTCGAGTGGTATATGACATTCGGCCATTGGGACCACGTTTATACCTTTGGTTTTTCCAGTGATGGCTATACCTTTCTAGGAGAAAGGCAAAACATAGCTGAAATGTGTTTATTTATCCCCTGAGAGCTTCAAAAATATCTTATCAAAATGAATGGAGAATGACCTTGGAATGCCACTTGGTAGTGTACTAGAGCCCCTTTGTTCATTATGTATATAAATGACATGCGACAAGTTTTATATTAACCTTTTTGCCGATGTTATTCATTGCAGCTAAAGAAGAAGACGTTCTCTAAACAGATGGTTGAAGTATAATCAATTGAAATTGAACGTTGATAAAACATTATGATTTTCTCGCGCACCGTGACGATACTAGTGACTCCGCTTGGCGTATTGGATTTTAAATTTGTATGAAGAGCATGGGCGTAGCCAGGGGGGGAGAGGGGGGGGGGGGGGCGTTGTTCCCTCCTAGTTGTTGACATTGGTGCAGAATTTTGTTTTCAATAACTCTAATAGCACAAAACGACATCTTTAGCCCATAGAAACATCTGTGTATCAACCAGATCAAAAATAATTGATTGAAATGCTTGCGCTATGTTGCGTGGAATTGCACAGGTTTTTCAGTTAATCCACCAAGGAAATTGCAGTGGCAAAAGTACCGGGCAAATCCGTCTGCATCAACTAGCTTGGAGTATTGGAACCGAGCTGTGACAATTCCTTACCTTAATTCTCTTGTAATCTTACTGGAAACACGGTTCGGTGAACATAGTGCACCTACCTACGCGTTGTCATTGCTGCATCCCGTTAACGTAATACGCATGCGAGTTCAAACGCAAAACCGAAGCCTTCGTAATTTCTTACGAAGTTGACAATTTTGTAGGAGAGGCGGGAATCTGGTATCAACGTTGTAGCAGCTGTAGCAGTTGAGATAGTGGCTATGCGAATGTGTGTCCAGCTTCCGGAGAAACAGACGTACCTTAGCCGCATCGTTCTCGAAGAGGTCCTGGTAGCGGTTAAACCAGCGTTCGAACGTAACTCCGTTTTCTTCGTCGAAGACAAACTCGGTGATGTTCGATGAGAGGGACTCCAAAATCTGCTGATACTGAGGCTGCTGCTGCTGGGCCGGCATCTGCTGTAAAAGTTGGGCCATCTTAAGAATCATATCTTGAATTCCCGGTTGCGGCTGCTGATCCTCGTCGCCAAAATAATATGTCCAAAGGTTTGAATGAACTTAAGATTTTTACTAAAGAACATCTATTTATTTTTGAGGTTGGACAAAGAATGATCAAATTTTCCACTCTGATGTCAAGGACAACTTTTCACTGGTTGCCTTGTAACAACCACTAAACACAAGTATTTATCTCTATTTTTCAAAATACCATTTTTCAACCTCTAAAATTTTGAAGAACTTGATGAAGAGTTGTATGAAATAACCTACTTTTTGCAAGCTTGATCCATCCTAATGAGAAGACTTTCCAAGAAAGTGTGACAAATTAGTACTCGTTTGATTTTTCAGCGTTGCGGGACTACTAGAAGCCTGCTTTGCTGATGCGTTTGAGTTTGTCTTATCAATCGAAGTGTTTGCGTTGCTACGCAAAACAGAGGGACTCAAGCGTTTTCAAACCTTCGTGTACCTCGGGTTCATAGTTTGCTTGGAAAGACTGCTAATGAGTATTGTGCGCATCCGCTTTAAACCACACGGCTCTCGCCCTAATTTTGAGCTGTTGTCAAAATCAACATCACGAGCTCTAGACGAATGGTAGTAAGACTCAATCGAGTTATATTGGAAAAACATGTTTTTCAATGAAAATGGATTGCGTCTAGTGGAAGTAAGTACTAAAAAGTTAGAATAAAATGTATAGAAGGCATTTGTTAGCTGTTTTCTTGGGAAATGAGCAAAATACTCGAAGAAATTTTGGTTTTACTACCACTGAAAAAGCGCCATCTCTTGCCATTGGACATTTTTTCAGGTGTCTTTCCAAGTCAATCTTCTCACCTTCTCACCCCATTTGGATTTTGCCCCACCTTTGGATGCAAAAAAAAACATCTTTCTTTCTAAGCAGAGTTTCACAGAATTCATTATTTGAAAGGTATATTTTTTTTCAATTCGATAGCAAGACATGTTAAACATGCACCAACATTTGCAGAGTTCAAGGGACAATGTATTTTACACGTGGAAGTTTGTGTTGTTCGCAATGAATTTAAAAGTTTTTTTTTCAAGAATGACGAAACTTTATCTGACAAAGTTCAAACAACGGATCGATTTTTACAACATGTAATAACAAAAACTACTGTGTTCGTCACGGTGGTAATGATGGATTTTTTTCTTTTAGGGTGGAAGCACCGGTTTTGGCCATAGCACCAGTTTTGGCCATGATAGAATAAAATTGATAATTGTGAAGAAGTATTTTGAATTACTCCTATTTCGAAGTCTCCTATTGAAACTGCTGATGTTATTCGACAAATTCATTACTTATTACGTAGTAAACAAATTTACGTATTTTACTTTTAATAAAGGAACTAAATATACTCTTCCAGGTTAACTGTGCCGTCTAACGCTTAGGTAATTTGCAAGCTGTCTTCGATAGAGCATAATCTTGTTTAAGTTTGTACATTTCTATAGCAAATTTTATTACCAGCATCAGGCACAACTCATTACAGCACATGGATAAAAAAATAGGCATTATGGTATGATTTTTCTCTGTAATATCAAAAATAACAAAAGCTTCCAAAAACGATCAATGATCCATTCCTGGCCACATATCAAAGCAATTCCATAATTCATAATCCTGATATTGACCATATGTAAACAAATCCATGGTAACGTATAAACATTGATGCGAAACATGAAAAGTACGAAGTTTTTCGGGCTGTCATAAGATATCGCATGAGATCCGTGAAAACACAAAACTGGTTTTGGATAAGAAAGATTGTATAACTACAGCACCGCTTTTTAACCAGCTTTTTGACATCGAGCGCGTATACAAATACCCAGCCGTAAAAATACTCACCTAAATTGACGAGTTAGGAAAGATACAGAGTTTACGGCAGGGTGATTGTATACGAGCTCAATATGAAGACACCCAATATACCTGTTCCCTATAATATATCCGTTTTCTATTTGTTCAGATTATTTACAAAATTGTAACTTCGGTTGTATCTACCGAAGCTAACGCTTCGGACTTTTAACTATAGTTGATGAATAATACGAATAAGTGTCTATGTGAAAAGAAGCAAAGAGTGGAAACTTATTATTAAAAATAAATGACAGAAGAAAATTAACATAGATAAATGATGCGATGTCAGTGTTATTCAATATCCTACTCAATTTAAATAAAATTCTAGCTCGAAGTACTTTGCACTGCTAGCTATGTGTGAATATAATATTATTATTTAGTTTAATTAATAAATATACTGGCCTTTTAGTTAGTTAAATAACGTGGATTTGCTGATAAAATATATCTAGGTACAAAATAAAGTCAAATTTTGAAATAAATTCGTGTGAATTCTACTTTTTCGCGAATTGGCCAAAATAGGAGCCGCGAGTGGCCAATCAAGAAATGCTATGGCCAAAATAAGAGCCTAGATATGTTTTTTTGTTGGAAAATATATAAACAAAATAACACAATTTTACTATTTAAACTCAATGTAAGTGAAAATTATCGGCGAGCTCGTCCGATTTCCACGTTGAACTGAATCAATTACATATTTTTCGAAGAAAGCAGGCCAAATATCTCTCATTAATGACATACTATGTCCAAAACCGATGCGTTTACCCTATGTTGTAATAGTATAAGGGGTTATAAACCTTTTTGCTCGAGGAAAAAAGGCAATATTGAAAAATGTTTTCAAGCGTGTAGCACCTTTTTATTGCATAAAAGTAGTAACTTTCTGAAAATCCTGTTAATCAACATCAAAAAAACACGTTTGGTCATAAAAAATACCAATTATTAGTGAAGTAATGACTGTTTCCCCGAAACGCTGTATTTTTTGCAGAGGCTTGCGGTGTTTACGATAATGACCCAGCAGATCATTTTCTTAAGTATTTTGTTTCCAGTGTGAACGGGAACCCGAAAAAAAAACATGTTTTGAGCGTTAAAAATTGCATTAAAAATTTTTTTGCGGCAAAGTTAAGCTTCATGTATCAAAAAACGATCGTTCAACGTCCGCGAAATTCAATAAGGAACATTTAAAAAACCCGAATTAATCCACCTAGCGGTGAAACCCAGCTTTTCTCATTCGAATTTTATTATTTGTTTAAATAGATTTGCCAAAAAACTTAAATTTTTAGGAAAAAAAATCTTGATAATACGCATAAAAACATGTACATACACACACATGCAAGCTTTATTTGAAGAAATTTGCTTCGAATAAATTACGCAATTTTTTTTATGATTGTAATATAAAATCGTCACTGTGGGCTTTTCGGGAACTGGGATGATGCTTAGGGCCGGAAATCAACTTCAGATTTCGCCTTCTAAAATACATCCTTAAAATGCCAAACACAATCCAATAAAGGTATTTTTACTCTTCGCATTCAAATAAATGAATGTTACAATGAATTAAGTATAATGTGTGAAATATGGACAACGTTACAGTCCGATTACAATGAAATTTGATTGCAACCTATGAGGTAACTAGACCTTTCATTCGCAAATAATTTCATGAAAATCGGTCCTGCCATCTCTGAGAAAAGCGATGAGAAAAAAGTGCTGCGGAACGCTGCAGTCGAATGAGTCTCCTGCTCAGTCTTGCTGCTCTAAATCAGCTGCTGCTCTGCCGGCTGCGGGCCGAGCCAGTTTTCAGTAAATGTCAACCGTCCTTTTGCTGCGGAAACTGTTATATAATAAAGAGTAAATTTCTGCATGCCAGCTTTTATACGTGACTACTGAGAGTTAAACTTCTGGCAAACCTGTTCTTGTGGACTAGAGTAAAACAACAATAACAACACCCAATCGTTATGCTTTAGTATCGGCTGGGATGAGAAGAAGGCCTTGTTTCAGCTCTGATTAGTCATGCATTCAGCAAGCACATTTTCAATATTACAATAGTTCGCATCACAAAATTACAGTTTTCCGCATTTTGGTATACGCATTACTTATTTTCCAATCAATTACTGTAAGAATGAAGGAAATCCGTGAGACACTGACTTAGTGTTAGATACAGTCATACCTCGATATAAGGCAACTTTATTTTTACTCAAAGATGCGCGAAAACCTATTTCCCATATCCTACCAGTATTTTCAAACCTTTCTTATGCCCATTTAGAAATTTTTTCAACAAACAGATTTTTTTTTATTGATACAAGAGGTTACTTAAAGATGCGTGGAAACCTATTTTCTGTCACCTATCAGTATTTTAAATAATTTTTATGCCCATTAAGGACAATTTTCAACGAGAAAATTTTTTTTTGATTGATGCAAAACTGTTGATGGTTACTCTAAAATGCGCGAAAACCTGTTTTCCATTACCTATCAGTATTTTTAAATTTTTCTTGTGACCATTTAAAAAAGGTTTTCAACAAGCAAAAAAAAATTGTTTTTTGATTGATGCAAAACTGTTACTGAAAAATGCTGAAAACCTATTTCCCATCATATATAAGTATTTTTAAACCTTTCTTATGCCCATTTAGGACAATTTTCGTATTGGTTTCATTGGTTTAAAAACTTTCTACAAACATTTTTTTGAAGCAATTTTTACCCCAAAAACAGTTGTTATATCATTTATTTTCAATTTCAATACACGTTAAAAAGTTACGTTATAACGAGGTAAAAGTTACGTTATATCGAAATTGGACAATTTCCGTGACGCTCTGGTTGTTTTCTGTTTTCAAACTATACCCCTATATATGTTGCTGTAAGAAGTAATTTAACGCAAAAAAGTTATAGAAAATTTATCTGTATAGTTGGCTGTGGTGGTTTGGAATAAAATTTTACTGATATGTTGAGGTCCACAAACATCTTGTTATTGAAGAAGAGTAACTTTAAAAAAGGGCGGATTCAGAAATAAAATTATTTTTTCTGAAAATTGATAGGAAATGTTTTTTCACAAAGAAAAATAACGGAAAGAAAAAACGCTTTAGTACATGGGTCATTCCATATGGAGTGACCCCGAAAAGGCACAAACTTGGACACGACCATCACAAATTTTGCTCAACGTGGGGGGAATTATTCATCTAGGTTCATTTTAGAAAAAATCTCAATTTTGGTGTCGGTTGGAATATTGCTCTTTAATGCAAAATAACGCATTTTTCGATCAAAACCTCTTAGTAAGACATCCCAAAACTATTTTTGTATTGAAAAACTAAAGTTGAACTTTTCGGTAAATGCAGCCAATTTTATTCTAAATTTAGTATTGTCATTGTATTTCCCGGAAAATTTAACGTTAAAATCACTTATCACCCCGAGATAATATGAGCCAATCTCGGGTTATCACATTTTTACCAAAACAGTTCAAAATTTTTTAATTAATTTTTTTTACAATTTATAAACGCAGGACGTCCGTAAATACTGGTAGGTGCTTTTGGAAGAAAATAAACCTAGCAAATCATGAAAAATATTATTTTGATCGGAAGTGTTGCCAGATATATTATTTTGATATTAATAATTCAAATTTGAGTTTTTTGGCAAGTACAGTTAATTACCACAAAAGATCAAAATAATGGTCGCAGTGGTCCAAATCTTACAAAAAAAAAGTACAGCTAATATTATTACAAATTTGATAGTTCCAACGTATTTCTCGGAGTATTTTATGTATAAAACACTCATTACCTCGAGGTAATAAAGAAAATTTGAAAAAGAAAACTAAATTCGTAAAAATGTTGTTCCATATTACCTAGAGATGATGAGTGTTTCTTACGTAAAATTTTCCGGGCAACACGATGGAACTATCAAATTTAAAATGAAATCAACTGTATTGCTGCAAAATGCAAAATTGATTTTAAAATACAAAAATAAGCTATCTTGCAACACTTTCGGCCAAAATAAATATTTGTTGTGGATTCCTTGGTTCATTTCCCTTTTATTTTTCGGTTGTTTTTTTTCTTATTTTTTAATACTTGGAGTAAAAATGTAAATTTTGATAAAAACTCTAGGATTTGTTTCGTAAGTTTTTAAATTTTTTAAACATTTAAAAAAAAATCCCCTCAAAAAATTTTTTGTAAAACTTCACAATAATTCAATTTTTTGATTGCAAGTCCTGGATGATGAAATGTCATAAGACGTAACAGATTATTTTTGAAAATTTGACCTAGTTCTAGAATTTTAGTTCTCTTTTTTTAATTCTCCATCGACATTCTAAAAACAATTACCTCCCCCCCCCCCCAATTTTGAAACCTGGTTTGTTTTTGTTGAAGCAAAAAGTTCAAAAAAGTCATTTAACTGATCGAGGTTGTTCACCTGTGTGTGCCTCAAGGTTAAATTTGGGCCCAATTTTGTACAATATATGCACTTCAAATCTTTCTGATTTATCTCCAGTATGCACAAAGATATTGTTCGAGTATTTCCCTGAAAAGAAAAAGTCTTCGTGTAATATATTTTCTCCACTCATATGCAAAAGTGTTAAGTTTTTCCCATTGCTTCTAAAACTCACTTGTTCGTTTTGCCTAATAAACCTAAAGCTTCTTGTCTTCAACCAAACAGTAGTCACATTATCTAGTTCAATGGGGTTATTTTATTGGTCTGACAAGGTTAACTTCTTGGGACTAATTCACGGGTGACAATATAATAATTTCAGGATAAAATTCTGGAAAAGAATTTGAAGCGCCCCACTTGGTTTGGTACTCTCGAATTGCATAAACTTACTGGTGTTGAAACATTGGAAGCTATGTCGGATAAAATTTTTACCAACTTTCGAAAAAATATTTAAATCTTCCATTGCGACATAGTAAGACTAATTCTTTTTTCTTGAGAAGAAGGCTCAAAACTCTACGAATGATTAGCTTCAATTGCAAAAGCAAAAAAAAAAAAATAACAATTATGATCACAAATTTTTAATGGTGTCGAAAAATCACCGTTTGCTCAAAACAATGAACAGAAAATGAATTGTACAATACTTGCAAACTATGTTGAAACTACTATTAACAAAGTGGTGATTGTCTGTTATATTAACAACCATTTTAGATAAAAGAACTTAGAATTTTGAATGCACCGTAACAGAAATTACTTTAGATAACTATATAAATAATAACTACTTTAGCTAATAAAAATGAGTAAATCAGAAGTCACGAGCCTTATTTATAATATATCCATGAAACATGCAGGACAGCAATAATCAGATCTTCGATCAACTTTCAAATACCCTGGAGATGACAGGGCTCGTATTGAAAGTCATAATCATTTTTATCAAGGCGTTGACCGCACGAACGTCTTCTAGTCTGAATGCGAAAAATAGTAATTTAAATGAAAATTACCTTAACTATCCTGGACGACAGTGCTCAATTCCGTTCAAACAAAGTAGATGCCATTTAGAGAAGGATTAGCGCTTGCATCGTTTTATCACCACCGGCACCGCACCGCATGGCTACTAACCATATGAGCGTCAGTTTGACAAGACATGAGGACCACCTTAACCTATAACCTGCAAAGTACACCGGGAGGCATTAGCTTCAAGTTGACAGCCGTACGGTGCTTGCTGTTTCCCTGAATCCGGCTCTCGGCTATGATCATATGATATTCAAGGATCATGGAATTTTCACAGTCTAGAGGGGGGAAAAAGCCACTCTAGCAACTTTGTTGTGAACGCGGATCAGTTTTCCGGATGCAAAGCTGCCAGCTTAGACCTACATAAGCGTCGAAGCTCGACGCTGGGTACTCTAGCAGCCACATAACATTCGTTTCACGGTACAATTCCGCGCGACAATTGAAGTCATCTATCGATCCAAAACGCTAGAGTATGAGAGAGCTGCCGCTAAAGTACAAAAAAAAAGAAGACATACATGCAGAAATTTATGTCAGAAGACATTGTATCAAACAGCCGCGTGCTCATCAGAGTAAGGCAGGACCTTGAAACTAATTTATTTGCGAATGAAATCTAGCATCGCCCCTCGCACCGTAGCTGCAGCAGCAGCAGCAGTGCAACCGCGCACTATGAGAGGAGTCGAGATCTGCCATTATGAGACGCGTTGAGTTATGGAAAAATAATTGAAGTGTTAAACGAGTGAGCATCCATCGCGTCTTCTGCCGGCTGAAGATTGCAATCGAGGCATATGGTTAAATGTCAAACCTAGACCGGCACGGCCGGTAGGTCGAACGGTAGGTCGGTTCGGGCGGACGGGGACAGCGAACATACCTAACCTAGGCACGATCAACACGATCTAACGATTTTGGCGTGCGGGTTTGTGTTATTTGTTCAGTGAAAATCTATGACTGACTCTGATAGGCTTGGTGGCAACATTGCTGGCTCGGAATTCGACCGGTTGGCACTTGATCTTCGCAGCATGATCTATGATCGAATACGCGGTTGTCAAGCTCAAGGGAATCGAAGTCTTCTGTTGTGCAGAAATATCGTCTACCGGAAATAATCCGATTGATTTTTTGATGACTTCGTTAGCCGTTGAAGAACGAACTACCGAAAGCGATTGTTAGAGTGTATCGTTCTAGTCGTGGGAATTCAGCGACTGTAGTTTCTATGTTTTGCATCATCGCCATCATCGTCATTCATTCAAGTCGCGTAGCGCCAGTTGAAGATAACCATAAAACACGACGTTCTCGGGAGGAGAATAACCTCTGTTGCTCCAGCAGCGCATTAAAATACAGCCGAAGTAATTGTTGTTCTAACTGTTCAACTGCACGTTTAGTTTCTCAGAAAGTGGTTGACTTTTCTTCCGACAAAGTGTTCTACCATCAAACGTACCAAGCAGAGTGTTTGCCTATTTTTCTGAAGCAACCAATCATGTGCTGGACCTGTTCGGTGAGGCACCTTTTGGGAAGGCGATATGTGATGTGAAATGTACCGACTTGCACACCAAAGTTTGTGTACTTCTCTTCTCCTCAGGCTCCACATCCATCGCGCGTGACTCGGTGCAATCTCCGGGGGAATATCATAAAGCTAATCTATTTGCTCATACCGTTAGCAGGCGCTGTTTTAGTATCTGATGAAACATGTGCGAAGCTTAAATTACGTGCCAAATGTCATATGGATTACGGGAGCCAACAAAAATGTGATGCCTTCTGTTCAAAGAGCGCGATGCCATTTACATTTGATAATAAATTAACCGGGGGTGTCCGCAAACTTGAAGCCCACTGTCGGCTGTGGGGAAAATATTACTGTGCCAAGATGGTTCTGGTGTTTTTTTTTTCTCTCGCTCTTCAAAATATGCTAACCGAGATTGTCTAGTGTGATTAGTTCAAATGTAGACGACAATGGTAGACTAATAAATCATAACTATAGGTGGCACTGGTACGGACTTACGAAATTTTGCTGCATCGTGGTGAAATTCATTAGAAGTTGAGCTGCTGTGCAAATAATATGAAGAAATAGTTTTTCACCAGTAGCTTCAAAATTCAAAGAATATTTTGAAGTATGTCTTTAGAATTTATTTAGCTTATCAAGACTTTGGTAATGGTTTTTAATTATTTTATCTGAGAGTAAATAAAATATTTTTTTAATACAGCACTTATGAGTTTTTGTATCACATAACATTTATTTGACACGACAACTGATGTTTATTGTATTTGACTATCCACAGTGTTAGGATAAGCACCAGCTTTTCTTTCAATAACGAAGATTCTCAATTGGTTCTGTTGCAGTACCTACCTACATAAAATTGGATAAATAGTTTCCCGTATTAATATCTTTCACTGTATTAATATAGCCACCGCCATGTATGGACTTGAAGCGAGTGTACATTCACCTAACTATTCGCCGGACCATCTTATCTAAGCTCCGTCTCGGTCAGGGTAGAAACCTTCAACTTTGCTGCGCGTTAAATCCAACCCGGATTATTGAAGTGAGTAAGCAGATTCACCACCACCATTCAGCGTAAATGCCGCACTTTAATCGATTTAGTTATCGCAAAATGTTGTTTCGTTTAGTGCGACAGCGTAGGCACACATAAAGAATGACTCCTTTAAAGCTCATGTTCTCGTAGCAGTTGCCTACGGGTGGCATTAAGGACTGAACTGGACACTTAATTTTTCAAAGTCCGATCGAGTAAAGCGGTAAATCGACGCTAAAGATCAATTAGGCGGGCACATTAAAATGCTACACAGGATGGATCGGATAAGATCCTGATCGGGCTTGCGTTGCGTTGCGTTGCATATGCGATCATTGTTCGTTCGTCGCAGTTTCAAGAATTTATGCGAGAACTTCACGCCGTGAGGAGGAGATCGGTTAACCACCAGCGATGCCCAGGTGCAATATTTGGTTTTCTTTGCGTTGTTTGTAATCTGTTTGGAGCTGTATAATTTATGATGCAAAACGACATGTGGTGACATCCCGTTGAGGCTTTAAAGTTACTCAGTTAAAGGACCTAGTTGAGTTTGAAGAATGGATGGAGCAGTATTGGAAAACCTCGTGGTAAAAAGCATTTTAGTGATAATGTAAATTTGTATGATTGTTGACATCGACCTAATTTTTAAAAACTGATCTAATTTGAAACCGTAAGATCACAAATTATGATTGAACGTTTTCATTCGACGTGCGAATTATCGTGGACAAGATCACAGTTAGTTTCTGAACAAATTTTTTACGCAATGAAGAAATAATTAATTTTCAGCTTGCATATGAACTTCAGATGCTTCTCTCCGAGCCCAAACATTGATAACTGCTGAAGCATTACTTCCACTCTTTTTGAGTTTCGACTGGGAGGGACGCTTAGAGTCAACAGGATTGTGACGCTATCCTTGCAATTGTCCTGTACACTCACGGTCGTCTGCGAAGTCTGTGTCGAATGAACAGAAGGTCAAATTTCAGTAGGAACGTAGTTCCTGGGTAATATAATTGTCGGAACTCTCGTCATATTTGTTTTATTTGTTATTAAATTAATTAGGTTAGGAGATAGCAACGAAAAAGGCATCATAGTTGTTTATGTACGATGTAAAGTTTGTTAACACACTCAACATAAAAACACACCTGAAACACTGCTGGATTGGGAAACCTGAAAAGCTTTTTGGGTATATAAAAGGAGCATCAACGGCACCGTTGAAAACGGAGTTGGAAGAGGGAGATAAGGAATCTAAGGAATAGAGAATATAAAAGATACCTTTCCGTTTGCTGATAGACCTTTAAAAGCGACGAATTTACTCCGAATAAGATTCATAAATATAGATTGGCTAACCTGTGAAAATTTATGAGGAAGATAATACCAAAATGATTACTTAGCTAAGGCTAATGTTTGCGAATCAGCTAGAAGTGAATCACGAAGTTCGAAAAAGTTCAGAGTTTAGTTCCTCTTTCTCCTCCCCCAACCATCAGGACCAATCATTTGGGATTTTTGCTGCATCTGTTCGTCAGCTTATCGGCCTCGAAGCTCTGCAAGTAATACGTGATCTTTCAAGCGCTATGTTAATTTCCGACACCCTCATGGCGCGAACTGATTGCGCTGTACTTCTGGGCAATATCAACATAAACGTAAATTTCCGAATCGTTCGGAACAACCCTTTTCTACGAATTCCTTTTAGTCGCACGAACTATAGGGCGAAGGGAAAATGACTTTCTGCATCTTTTAACATCATCAGAATACAAATATTTTGAAAAATGTTTGAATTAGTACTTTCATAAAAAAAAATAATCTACCATAAAAAAAATTATTTTTCATTTCTCCATCCTGGACTTTTTTTTTAAAGTTGCGTATTAACGTCAAGTTTCTTTAAAAAAAAAAAATAAAAAAAAAAATTCAACTCTTTTTTTTTAAATTGAAATTTAATGTTTATTTTTAATTTTTTTTGGTCAAACAAAATTTTTTTCTGAACAATGTATATTTTTTTATGGTGCATTTTTAATTCCCTACAACTCATTCTCAGACAGTTTTTCTATACAACCAACGGTTTCTGGGCTACAATGCTTCGAATAAAACCTGTGCCAAAAGGCATAAGCCGTTTTAGAATGTAACTCATGGGTGTAAAAAATCTCTCCACCTGTGAAAAATGCTCAGTTTGCTAAGCCAAATACGTGTGCAAAGTTTCATTCAAATCGAAAATGGTCGATATTCGACCATCGGTCATTTCGCGCGATTTGTCTCTACCTAAAATACATGGGTCTATAACATTGTAGAACAAATTTTTCTTTTATCTACAAAGATAAAAAAGTTAGATACTTGATTGCATCGAAAATGTTGGTCACCCTAATTTTTGATAATTTTTCAATAAGCGCTTTATCATATGTAACAACTTTGTAGAAGAAAGTTTTTCTCTAAAATGTTGCTATAGAGCTCTAGACCCAAATTTCCCCCTAAATTTAAATTCTGGACCATTGTGCAGTGGCTAAATTTATTTATTTATTTGTGACAGATCAGACGTTTTTTCGGTTGCTTGTGGACTGGTCTTTGACTGCCTATAGCTTCAAAGTTTGTGTTTTGTCAGTGTGTCTTTTAAAGACTACCTGAAAGTTATTTCCCATCAGTCTTTCTCAAGACTACCTATTTTTGAATTTAACATTTGTTTTAACTTTTTTCGTATCACCTGAAATGGCTGGACGGAAAAAGAAACCTCGCATCGCTGCGGGGAGGAAAAGGGGCATCTCTTTCTGACACTTCGAGTGTCTGTAGTGACAATCCTTTTGATATTTTGCCTGAGCAAGAAGCTGGTGAAATGGAAGTTATTAATAATGAAACTATACAAAATATAAAATCTTTAAAAAAGGAGAAAGTTCCACCTATTGTGGTAACTATTTCTTCTGAATTTAATATATTCAAAAAGGAACTTTCAACGTTTGTTTCTGACGTTAAAGTTACCTATCAAATTGGCCGTAGAGGTGAATGCCGCTTATTAGCCGACTCAGTAAAGGGTCGTGATCGTCTTGTTCAGTATTTAACTGACAAGATGTACAAATTTTTTACATATGACACCAAGAACGCCAAGCCGTTCAAGGTTGTCTTGAAAGGTCTAACCAACGATCAAACCGTTGATGAGATCAAACTTACTTTAACAGAATTACTTGGCATAGCCCCTACCCAAGTAATTCTAATGAAACAAAAATCACGAGGCGAAAACAGTCAGAGAACTGGAATTTCCCTTGTTAATTATTTAATTCATTTTAACCGCAATGAGGTTAACAACTTAAAATTTTTTGAAAAAGCACATGCTTTGTATAATGTGCGTGTAAAGTGGGAAACTTATAGGAAGTATGGCGGAGGTGAAAAGCATATCACCCAATGCCGTACTTGCCAACGTTATGGCCATGGTTCCAAATTCTGTAACATGGACCAAAAATGTCTTAATTGTGGAGACTCTTCTCACAAAAAGGACACATGTCCTGTGAAAGAGAGTAAAAATTTTCGCTGTGCGAATTGTAACGGCAACCATATGTCAAATTTTTATCAATGCCCAGTCCGTTTAGCAATTGTTAAGGCAAGGCAAGGTAAACAAAATTCAATTTCTCAATTAAAACCAACTTCAAAACAAAATTCTCCAAGCGTACCAGTGACGCATAGTTTACCTACTCCTTTGCATACCCGTTTAACTTATGCACAGGTTACAGGTAGTTCGAACATTATACCGCCTAGTGTTGGTAGTTCAAAAATGACCGTTAATATGGGTAAGCAAAACACGCTAGAAAATAATTGTACACCTATTACTCCAGCTAATATTGCTGCCGAAAATATTTTTTCTAATGTCAACTGCCTGGGGGGAATAGATGAGGAAAAAAAAAACTGCCTGGGGCCTATTACGGCTGGTAAACTTTCTTTTTTGCAACAGGCAATGTTCGATCTTATGAACGCCATGTTGCAGGCAAAATCAATGTTTGAAGCCATTCAAATAGGCACAAATTTTACTATTAAAATTGTTTCTAATTTAAAATTTAGCAATGATTTTAAATAAAACAATTAAAATATTAAATTGGAATGCTCGCTCATTGAAGGCCAATGAGAATGAGCTTTTTAATTTTTTAACAGTAAATAATGTGCATATTGCAATTATTACTGAAACATTTTTGAAACCTAACATTAAATTAAAATATGATCCCAATTACGTGGTTCATAGATATGATAGGATTCAGGGTTCCGGCGGTGGAGTTGCAATTGTTATTCATCGCCGAATCAAACATCGTGCTCTTCCCCATCTTGAGACGAAAGTTATTGAAACTTTGGGAATTGAAGTTCAAACTGAACTTGGGATTTTATTTATTGCCGCAGCATATTTACCATTTCAATGCACACGCGAGCTCAAAAATTATTTTAAAGGTGATTTACAAAAACTCACCAGAAATCGTTCGAAATTTTTCATAATCGGCGATTTTAACGCTAAACATCGTTCATGGAATAATTCTCAAAGTAATTCCAATCGCAAAATTTTATTCAATGATTGTTCTTCAGGATACTATTCTATTTTGTCTCCGAATAGTCCTACATGCTTTTCTTCTGTAAGAAACCCTTCAACAATTGATTTGGTGCTAACAGATCAAAGTCATGTATGTAGTGATTTGATCACACATGCTGACTTTGATTCTGACCATCTTCCAATAACTTTTTCTTCATCACATGAATCAGTTATAAATCCTATGAGCTCTGTTTTTAATTATAACAAGGCTAATTGGGAAAGCTACAAAACTCATATTGAGAGAAATTTCAATAATGAGGTTGATTTGCAAAACGAAGTGAATATTGATTCCGCTTTGGAAGCATTAAAATGTGCAATTGTTGATGCCAGGAATTATTCTGTTTCAAAGGCTCAAGTGAAATTTGATTCACCAATAATTGACGAAAATCTTCAACTTCCAATTCGTTTGAAAAATGTCCGCAGACGTCAATATCAACGTACTCATGACCCTGTTTTAAAACTATTTATAAAGATTTACAGAAAGTGATTAAACATAGATTTACTCTTCTGAGAAATCAAAATTTTGAGACTAAAGTTGAAACATTGAAACCATATTCAAAACCATTTTGGAAGCTGTCGAAGATTCTTAAGAAACCTTCAAAGCCTATTCCAGTTTTAAAAGATGGTGAACGTTTTCTTGTATCCAATGAACAAAAGGCTCAAAGACTTGCTCAGCAGTTTGAGAGTGTTCATAACTCAAATTTGAATTTTGTGAGTCCAATTGAAAATGAAGTCACACGTCAATTTGATTTAATTTCTTCCCAGAATTTTTTACCTGCAGAAATAATTGAAACTAACTTTAATGAGATTAAATCAATTATTAAAAATTTCAAAAATATGAAAGCACCTGGTGACGATGGAATCTTTAATATACTAATCAAACATCTCCCTGAGAGCACAATGGAATTTTTAGTGAAAATTTTCAATTGCTGCTGCAAAATTGCATATTTTCCCAAATTATGGAAAAATGCAAAAATTACTCCCGTTTTAAAACCGGATAAGAACCCAGCTGAAGTTTCAAGTTATCGACCAATCAGTTTGCTTTCTTCAATAAGTAAACTGTTTGAGAGAATTATTCTTAACAGAATGATGTCACACATCAACGAAAATTCAATTTTTGCAAATGAACAGTTTGGATTTCGTCATGGGCATTCCACAACTCATCAATTGCTCAGAGTTACTAATATGATACGAGCTAACAAATCTGAAGGTTATTCCACTGGAGCTGCTCTTTTAGACATAGAAAAAGCATTCGACAGTGTTTGGCATAAAGGTTTGATTGCGAAATTGCAAACTTTTAATTTTCCAATTTTCCTAATCAAAATTTTAAAAAATTATCTTACTGATCGAACTCTGCAGGTTGTCTATCAGAATTCAAAATCTGATAGATTTCCTGTCAGAGCAGATGTGCCTCAAGGTTCAGTCTTGGGTCCAGTCCTGTACAACATATTCACTTCAGATCTTCCTGATTTGCCTCCAGGATGCACAAAGTCATTGTTCTGCGATGACACAAGCATTTCCGTAAAAGGAAAAAGTCTTCGTGTCATATGCAGTCGATTGCAGAAAAGTTTAGATATTTTTTCTTCCTACTTGCAAAAGTGGAAAATCTCTCCCAATGCTTCTAAAACTCAAATGATAATTTTTCCGCATAAGCCTAGGGCTTCTTTCCTCAAGCCAAACAATAATCACGTTGTCAAGATGAATGGGGTTATTTTAAGTTGGTCCGACAAGGTTAAGTACTTGGGACTAATTTATGATAAAAAACTTATTTTCAAAGAGCACATTGAGAGTATACAAGCCAAGTGCATCAAATATACGAGATGTTTATATCCTCTCATTAACAGGAATTCTAAACTTTGTTTAAAGAACAAACTTTTGATTTACAAACAAATTTTTAGACCAGCAATGCTTTATGCTGTACCGATCTGGTCAAGTTGCTGTTCAACAAGGAAGAAAACGCTCCAAAGGATTCAGAATAAAATTCTGAAAATGATTTTGAAGCGTCCTCCTTGGTTTGGTACACTCGAATTACATAGACTTACTGGTGTTGAACCATTAGAAGCTATGTCAAATAAAATTATTAACAATTTTCGACAAAAATCGTTGCAATCCTCAATTGCTACGATAAGCTCTCTTTATAGCCAATAAGTTAGCAATTAAGTTAGTTGTAAGTTTACTTCCCCTTTTCTGACAAGTAGGTTTAAATCCCTACGAATGATAAGTCCTAATTGCGAAAGCAAACAAATCCTAACAATTAAAATTACAAATTTCTAACAGTGTTGAGAAGTCACCATTTGTGATTGGACACACATACTCATTATTTACTAATATTTATCATAAATACTTAAGCTACTAACAAATCCCCCCTTAAAAAAAAAAAATTATTTATTTGTTTTTTTTTGTGAAACTGCATTGAATTTGGTGTTAACAAAATGGAAAGAAAACATTGAGCGTAAGGATACTATTGTTGCGGTGTTTTTGGATCTTAAACGCGCTTTTGAAACGATTTCTAGGCCCTTATTGTTACAAACTATAAAGCGCTTTGGAATTACGAGTACTGCATACAAATGGTTTGAAAACTACTTGTGTGACAGAACTCAAAGGACTATTTTCAATGATTTTACCTCTGATCCCATAAGGAACACTCTTGATGTACCTCAGGGAAGTGTATTAGGGCCTATTTTGTTTATTATGTACATTAATGATATGAGAATAGTCTTACGTTTTTGTGACATAAATCTTTTTGCTGATGACACAGTATTGTTCATTGCAGCTACAAATCTCGAAGAAGCCATATTGCATTTAAACAAAGATTTGCGATCGCTGAGCGGATGGTTGAAATTCAAACAGCTAAAATTGAATACCAACAAAACAAAATTCATGATTATTTCGCGAAACCGTGTAAATGAAAATGTCTCAGTTGAAATTGATGGTGAGACAATCGATCGCGTGAGTGAGATCAAATATTTTGGCGTGATTATTGATGACAATAAAGTTCAATGTTCACATTGATAATGTCATCAAGAAAATTGCCAAGAAATATGGAATCCTCTGTCGTTTGAAAAAGGAGTTGAATACTTTCAGCAAGATTCATCTCTATAAATCAATCATCTCTCCTCATTTAGACTTTTGCACTTCCATTTTATTTTTGGCAAATGAAACACAAATATCGAGATTGCAGCGTTTGCAAAATAAAATAATGCGGTTGATTTTGAGATGCAATAGATACACTTCTTCGTCCTTGATGCTTGACGCTTTGCAATGGCTATCGGTGAAGCAACGAATTGTTTTTCTGACAATGGTGTTCATTTTTAAAGTAGCTAATGGATTGCTGCCCCGATATTTGTATATTTGTGTGATCGAATTAAAAAAATAGAGGAAGTGACATCCATAGATATAACACAAGAAATGCGGGAGAAATTAGAACACCACATTTTTTAACTAGTGCTTCACAAAATTCATTGTTCTTTAAAGGAATAAATGTATACAATTCGATGCCTAGACAAATCAGACGTACGGCGACGCTATCAGAATTCAAGAGACTATGCATTTTACACGTCAAAGCTGAATTTTAAGCAGTTATATAATTTTTTTTTAATTTAGTTGAACTGTAATTGATGAAGTTCTTGTAACGGATGATCGCTGTGGACTCTGCTTATATAGCTTTTCAAAGGAATATGGTAGCACTGAAAAACTATTTTGTTCGTCACGAGGGTGATGATGGATTTTGTAATTATTGTTGTAGTATAAAATAAAATAGAGTAGTCTACGAAGGTTTGAAAATCGTGCGCGATGATCAGATATGAAGGACTGAATTTAGAAATTTAATCATGTGAAATGGAGAATATCTTTATTATTTCATTTTGACATTATCAAGATACTCGTCGGAGTAATCGGAACGATTTTAGTTATGCTGGTTGTTATTGGACATTGGTTTCCTGGCCGGTCTTGGATATTTTCGAGTTGGAAATATTCTCGACTTCCCTAGGTGGGGGCTCTCTTATAAATCACATCGAAGTTGACAGTTGGACCTGTGCTTTGCTTGCTGATCACGGCAGGAATGGCCTCGTCGGGATTGTATCGACTTTGTGGATGATTACACTGGATGTTGACTTAACTCAGATGTAATTAATGTCTTTTGGCTGACAGTTGCAAATAAATTGATACCGACAACGCTTTGTCGATGAATTACTTGATTTTTGACGAATATTTTCTCTATTTGAATCGCTGCAAAGCATTGGATCAATTGTGTAGAAATTTATATCTGTGATTAAAACCAGTTCGTTTTGTTTGCTTAGCTGGTTTAATTGTTTTATAATAATTATCTTGTAGATAAATCGTCTTTCTCAAACCTTTGTAGGGGTAAGAGGTGGGACCATCATCATCATCATATAATTTTTTTTAAAGAAATTTTGATTTTTTACTTCTTCATAAGTTCTTATGTGAAATTTATTGAATTTTTTTATAAAACCAAAAGTTTTGGGACTCTAATGATTAAATAAAAGAGGATACTAAAATGCAACATGAAATCTACTTTTTTTAGCTCACACTGGAAACAAAATGAAAAATTATAGCTTCGACACCGTTACTGTGAATTTTGGTACCCCTAACCAGCTCGAAGGTGTGTCAAAACACCGCAGAATAATAATGATACGGATGCGTTTCGTGAAATCTGAACCATTAAAAATGGCATTTGAATCGTAATCACCAGAGTAGGTAAAATTTTCGAACTCGTTTTTCTCAAAACGTCAATTTTCGAGTTATCTAGTTCTAGCATTAAGGGGGCGAATTGCTCGCAGGATTCGTCGCTTACACGTTTGCTTACGGGAAAACTTTATTAGAGTCTCTGAAGGCTTTACGCACTTCTGTACATTTTCGAAACATAACAATAGAAATATTTCGCGTAGTCATTTCGATTCGAACAGTTTCATTTTCAGTCGGCTAATCACGATGAACATTTTCGCTGTCAAACAGATTTGATCACTTTTAATTTTCCAAGATTCCCGTCTATTTTTGTCGCTGTTTGGCGCAGACCGTTCGGTCCCTATCAGATTCCCGTCGTGTTCATCGTATCATTTCAAATGAAACTGATGTCTGTGTCAATTGACGGAGAGAGGAACTCTTTCCTTTCCTCCAGTGTGTCAATTGAAATTAGAACTGTATCGCGTCGTTTGATGATAGTTTTCTCCGAGCTATTGACATCCCTATACCGTCTAACAGTGAATGACAATGAGCTCATGTCCTGGGCTTAAACTCATTTGTGCCCGCTGTCAGCTGTCAGATAAAAATGTATGAAAAGTGGCAGTGATATGCTATCTCGTTTACACATACGTTGGGATGTTAGCCCTTGGAACATGGCATGATGCCATAGGGTTGGTTTTCTCACATCGCAAGATGCAGTTGGAAAGACAATGGCATCCAATAAATACGTCACGCAAGTTCCAATCAATATTTCATAGATTTTTTGCTGTTGATCACTAGCGCCCCGTAGCCACTTCGTGTTGTGAAACTGGTGTTGGTGGCGTCCTCCGGTTCATGTCGTCACAATTTTCATTTCTATTTCTTCCTCTTCCTGTATATGCGTGAAGTACTGTATGGAAGCCTCCTGTCTTCGTCAGTGCCTTCGGGGCTCATTGCCATTTTCAATTGAAAATCTTCATGTAAGGTAATGCTGATTATCTTCGCTTTCAATTGAAAATCGTTGCTTTCTTTTTTAAGCCTTTTAACTGTCGAAAACTCTCCCAGATGGTCTCGAGGTACAATGCCGAGGTAACACGCCAGTCGTCATAAGTTCGAGTCCCTGCTCGGGAGAAACTGTTAGTGTTAGTAGGATCGCGCTTGCCCCGCAATTGTCATGTACACTAAACAGTTGGCTGTGAAGGCTGTGTATCAATGAACAGCAGGTCGAGTTCCGAATCGGAATGTAGCACCAAGGCTTTGCTTTCTTCTTTCTGTCAAAATCAAAGCAAGAGCTTCCGAGTAGTTTTCATATGACTAACATAGTGCTCGAAGATGATACAAATGCTTTTCAATTGAAAGCAACGGGTCAAAGCGTCACTCTTATCCAAAAACCACACTTGAAATTTATTGCCGAGAACGACACCACTGAGTGCTCGGTTCAAAAAATAATGACAGCTGTCACAATTCTTTTAATTCTTCTTTTAATTTTTCAAGATTCTTCAAAATAAATCGAACGGCGACATACATAAATTACGTAACGCTCATAGGGGGGAGGGGGGTATCCTTGAGCGTTACGATTTGTTACACAGGGGAGGGGGGAGGTGAGTTTAGCGTTACGTAACGAAAAATCTCTGGAGATACTCTCTCCAAAACCGAGCATTTTTATCAAGGAAATCCTTCTGCAGCGTTCCGTAATTTTTTTGAGGGGTAGGTGTTGGCGTTACGTTTCGTATGGGAGGTGGGGGTCCAAAAATTGGGGTTTTTGCGTTACGTAATTTATGGATGTCGCTGAAGCTTATTCTGGTGTTTTGAAATAAACCTCAGGAACCAAATTGAACAAATTCACAGTTATACTGTACGATTTAAGCTGGGTAACGCACCAAACATAGTAAGGATTTCTTTTTGTCCACAGCAATCAGTATAAGCAGCTGTCGGCAGGCTGTCTGTGACTACAAAACACTCCATCATGTTTTCTCTTTATTGAGCAGCAAACGACGACGACACGCTACATAATATATACTATTCTAAGGGCAGGATGCTCGCAAAGGTTACGACAGATGTTTTTCGGTATTATTTTTGTTTTGTTTTATTTTATTTTTTGTTCTCACTTGTAGAGCAACGAAAAGATTCTATTTACAAAAGCAGGTTGTTTTGATACTATCATCTAATCGGATAAACTATATCGTTCGGGAGTATTATTCAGGATTGTGTGTTGGCTATTGTGTGAATGTAAGTGTGGGTGTGTGTGTGTGTGGATTTTGTACGATCGAAGATCTGTTTACTTCTTACCGCTCAACCGAGCGATGGCAGCATTCAAAGCATCCAGACTGAAGTTAGGGTCATCCCGGGGTGGGTTGGCGCGAATAAGTTCCAGTGTTTTAAGCACATGTCCCGGTGCGGGAACGTCCACGGGCAAATGGGCACCCTGCGGCTGGAATCCGTTCTCATCGGCTGTGTAGGTTACGCTGTACTGTACACCGTCCGGGCCGGTGTACGAGTAGCTACCCTGAGCGGACTGGCCACCGACTCCGCTCTCCTGGGCGGCGATTCTATTGCTCGTTTCGTACCGATACTGGTAGGAACCGTCCGGATTGATTACCGTTTCCTGGGCTAAGATCTGGGCTTCGGCGTCCGGGTTTTGGGCTACAGCAAGAGCTACCAGGGCGGAGATGATGAGCTTTTGGAAATTAGAAGGAGAGTGATTAGAAATTAGCGAATATATGATGGTAGTTTCAACCTTGAGCTAATATTTTCCCACAAACTAGTTTTACGTCAACTTTTGGAAGAACCGAACAGAATTAATGCGATTCAAGGCCTATGCTTGATGATGTGTCAGCGCCTGTTAGTTTCTAATAAAACGATTCCGATGGTAATCTATCATAACTCATAGAATCGATAAAAATTGGCTACGCGTTGCATAGTTCTAAAGTGACATTAACAACCGACGCAGCATAATGCGCCGGTGAAGGTGTTTATCTTTGTTAGGGTTTTAAACGTTTGTTTTGAATTTTAGATGAAGCATCTCTAGGTCAACCAGTTTTTTGTTGTTTCAGATGATGTTTGATATCGACAAGATTAGTCACATAAATTGAATTAGAGCGGAACCAATAGCCGTATTCTTTTAAATGATTCATCAGTTGTTTTTGTGTTGAGTCAACGGGGTGCATTTGAACTACGAACTGATCCCAGGTAAGGTCAATGGAAATTTGTTGGCCTGTGAGTAAATAAAAATAAACAACAAATTTTAAACCTTTGGAAACAGACATACTGGAAATGATTTAAAGCATACGAAATCAGGAGAATCTGTGCTACAACTTTTGCATTCTAATGCGTATCTTCAACATTTTGCTAGGTAAAATTTATGTATTGAAAATTTTGTCTAATGTCTAATGCGTTGCTTTTCTTAAATTAATTTAAGAAATATTGGAATGTTAGTCATTTTTAGATCAAATTACTACTAAAGTTCTAATTACTTATCTTTTGATGACATTTTGGTTCCGATTTTATCGACAACCGATTTTTACTACCTCATATTCCATTAAGTTTTGGTCTCAATTTTAAGCTTGGAAAAATTTCGCTTGTAAAAACGAAACAATACGTTACAATGTACGAGGCAAGTCCGGTATGTATTTACAATAATATAATATTTTTGATTGATAATAGATACTTACTTTGCAATGCAATACGCATTTTGATTACATTCAAATAAATTGAATACATGATTTAGAGCAAATCGTTTTTTCAATAAGAAATCGTTTTTCAATAAGCAATAATTTGTAACTTTTGCTGATTTTTATAATAGTAGTTTATAAAAGTAGTAGTAAACAAACCAATATTTTTTTGTAACATAAAAAAAAATTTTTTTTGTTTATTTTTCGATGATGTGATGTAAGGTTGTTGCCTTTCTTGATTATCACAAAGAGAATTCATTTATGCCATCCACTAGTTACTTGAGAACTAAACCTTTTAATTCCTGAAGGCATTGGAAATTTACAAGGGGCTAAAGTACATTGTTGAGGTGAAGTAGTAAATCCTGTTTGAAAGTTTTCAACGAACGAGTTAATTTAATTCTATTAGGCAGCCGATTCCAGTTAGAAATACTTGTAACAAAAAATGATTGGCCATAATAAAAAGAGCGATGTTGCGGGATCAAGAAGCTCATAATCCGGCTATGTCGAAACATAACAAGCCTATGTCGAAACATAAAAAGCCAAAAACGAAATTTGTAAAATTGAGAAAAAGAGCAACCAATTAAATTACTAAAAACTAAATTACGTGTTTTTATTAGCGGTTGACTTATTTATTTGCTCTAGAATGCAACGCGGATGGAATGAAATCAAGTCCACAAATAATAAACTGCATTCATGATGTAAAAACAACCCAGGCAAATTAAAATACGACCTCTAGATTGGATAATGAAAAGACTGCAAAACAAAGTTTGATACGCTCTCCGAAAAATCAAGAACAATAATACACCCCGTGATTACATCAAAATCAACAATCGACCCATTGTGAAGCCAATGATCAGCGATATTTAGATTGAAGCTGCTGAATCACACGCGCGAGCTGAATTTCGATTAATCACAAACCTGGTTGAGCAGCTTGAGCCGTGATTATACCGGCAAACAATCATTAAACTTTGCGCACTCAAATTGTCCTATTACCCACTGTGCCAACCAACGACAAAGTGTCCCACAAATCGGAACTGCATCTGACAACAAGTCTTCGACAGCTCGTAGTCGGCAGCGAGGATAAAAAATTTGCTTTTAGTTATTAAGATACTTTAGAAAGTAAGCTACCAGATATAATTGGCACCGTTAAACATTAAATTATATTTGTGCCGTGTCAAATAAATTATAGATGAACAAAAAAAAAAAAACAAGTCTTCGTATGCAGCGGTTTCTGCTACCTTCGGCTTTTGGAGCACTTGAACTTTTGGTCTTAAGAGTGGTCGCGGTGCCACGGTTACCTCAAATCTGCTTGGGGAGAAGACAAAATTACGGCTTACCGAGCAGCCGGCAGCCTGCCCGAACTTGATTAGTCTTTTGTTTCGTTTGTTTCCACCCCACATGGCCTGTGGTGACTTGTAGAGTAATTATTGTCTTCCTCTGTATGCTTCCCACCGTGCGGGAGGATCATGTGAAGGAGGCTCATTCATTTTAAAAGGAAGCCCAGTTCACACAAGAAGACCTAAATGTTTATTTCTTCTTCAAACGCTGAGAACAAAATGTTAATCATAGCGTGATTTGAATAGCAAAGCTTTAAAACTTTGGAAAGACTTTAGGTTTAGTACAGAATAAGTTTCACTTGCTCTAAGAAATCTTGGTCTTAAAATAATAAACCACCCTGATTTTTTCACAATTTCCATTCGATTGCGTAACTTTCCCCAACATGGCAAAAGTTAGGGCGGTCATTGAACAGGTCACCGCATGTTTTCATAGGTGACAAAGGCAGTCACTGTTACACAAATCAGACATTGCTGCTAGGTTAAGCCCGAAGATTTATTGTTCTTGTCACCTCGGAGGTCACACTATGGTTTTGTTTTCGTCTCACAAAGGATTTTCCTGTGATCATTGTTCAGCTTTTGATCTCACACAGAACTCGAGTTCACTTTGTTAATTTGCCTTTTTCCTCCCGAGTAGGATTAGACTAGAACACAACAACCACTTGGGTTTCACTCACCAATTTGAACATTTTCGATTCGGCTTTTTTGTTTTCCCTCTGAGGCGTTCTGCCGATTGTGCGATGGGTCAGACGATGATAAACGCTATTTCAAGACTGATATCAATTATCGCGCCGCTTAACGCTTTTATACAGTTGACAAAGATCGCCTTCTAAAGGAGAACGTTTCGCATTCGGCAGCCGGAGGTTCATCTCGCGATGCGATCCGCGTGCGGTGATCTTCTTCGTGTGAATATGATCCAGAGCTTGTCCACCTCCATCTCAACCGCCACCGAAACCACCATGGTTGTGATCTGCCCTCTCCGTCACTCTCGCTGGCAGGTTGGAAGTTTAAACAGATTTGTACTACAACTGATTCTGCATTCATTGCGATGAGCGGCGATCTAACGAACCGCCCAAAATGATTAAAGATGTTCAACAGCTGCCAGGCCATCAGTTTTCTCTCCTCTCGCAGATTTCACGCACGTCAACTGGAATTTACCTGCGTGTTGTTAACATGTTATAATGTAATGGGCAATTAAAACTGCAAATGATACCGGATCTTGATTTAGTCAGATTAATTTCTGTGAAAATTTCATACACTTGATTTGTGCGTTCTAAATGTAATAAAAATTTTTGCATTCATTACAACATCGAACTAATGACACTTTATACAGTGTACACCACAACTAGCAGTAAAAAATTAGTGAGTCACCGTGCTTCAACTTAGCCTCACCGCTTCGAAAAATTTGCTCTCTGTCTCTCTCTCGCTCCACCAGCGGTGCGTCGACAATTTTTATGACGCTTGTATGACAGTTCCCCTTACGCACGGCTCAAATTGCTAAGACAAATTTTCCATCCATTCGGCGTAGGATGGTAGAAAATTACCTTACTCAATCGCCGCGTCTTCTGCGATGATCAGATATTGACCGATTATCAAATTGCGATCCGTTTTTTAGAAGGTGCCATGCATTGTGCCACAAGTTGGACACCGGCGCAGCACTTGTTTGAGGGTTGTCATCGTTGCGCAATGTTTCCCTAACACTAGTCGAGTATCGTGTAAAGGCTTAGTCGATCAGCGATCTTCCACCGTTTAAATTGACATTGTAATCACCCAGGAATGTGACATGCAAGCCGTTAGTCTTGCTTCGAATGTATATTGCATGTGGATCTTTTAATTCTAACTAAGTCTGGGGCCTTCTAATGTGTGATTCGTACTAAGGATCTCATAAACAGTGGGATTTACTCTGCATTTTTTAACACCTTCACGTGTCTAATTGTAAAAGATAAAATTGTGTTTTGTTTTTACGAGCCTAAAAAAGAAGCTCTAACGGAACGAAATATGTATAGTGATAGTGAAAGAGTTAAAAGGGGGACATTTTCAGCAAGTCTATTCTTCTTCAATATCCCACGGTGCACAAATAGGCACCTGACATTTAACGAGTGTGTCCCGAAAATTAGTACCTCAATTTGTTTGTTAACCAGTAATCGGCAAAAGCCATAAATCGTCACCGAGCGGGACATACACGGTATGTGTGTTGGCTGCTGGCGCAGGCTCTTCAGCACGACTAGGGTGGTCGGTATTACCGACTTTTCGAAAAACCGGTATTTCGGTATTCATAAAAATAAAACCGGTGAAAAACCGGTATTTTTATTTTTTTCGGATAAATACGAAATAGGAGTGACTCGTGGTCTTTAAACCTACTGTTTCAACTACAAAATTCTCAAAATCATAGTTTGGGGAAGTAATGATGATTGTCAGCGAAAAAAAAAACGCAAGTCACTCTCTCTGTACTATTTAAAAATAAAACTGAAAAATAATTAAAGGGTGTCGAACGTTTCCGGTAGTGGTTTTCTTCGGCCGGTTTTCTGTCGCAGTCTCATGCAAAAACTTGCCGAAGTAAGCCACTGCCGAAGACGTTACCTACATAAATTTGGATTTGAAATTTATTTTTTGCTTAGCGTCTCAGGTTGCATCTATGTATGGACCTGTCGCTGCATAATTATGTTTTTGCATTTATGAGTATCAATGCTTCATTACGATCCAGACTTTTTTTTGGAAGATTAGGACCTCTGCGACCATTGTTTTGATCTCTTGGGGTATACGATCCAGATACAACACTGGGTAACAGTCTTTGAAAAACTCCAATGAATGAATCTAGTGATATGATTACGAAGAACATTATTTCAAAACTCATGTAATAGCAAAAAAACATGCAGATTTGTATTTTAATTTTCATTCACATCAAATTAGTGAATAACTTTAAAATTCGTAGAAAAACCATATTTGAAACTGTTGAGAAGAGTATATGAATAAAGTAAAAAAAAGATGATGATTCGAAGGTAAATACTTCTTTATTCTGTTCGATGCTTATTTCATCCTGTTACACTTTGTATCAACAAAAAATAAATTCCTAATTCAAATTGATAGTTATTTATTATTTTTTTAGTTTTACTTTTAAATAGCACAAAATGAATAATGACTTGCGTATTTTCGCTGATATGATTGTGATTACTGCCTCAAACTATGATTTTCATAATTTGTAGTTAAACTGTTAGGTTCAAAACCCACGCGTTGCCTCTGTGAGTATGAGTGTGTAAAGAGATTAGTTCTTCTACTTAGACAATAAATGTTTTGCTTCATTGATACGAAGTTTTTTGACATATTATCGATACACACAAACACATTGTCTGAATCCGAGCAAGTTGTTAGAAAATAACAAAAATTGATACATGGGTCAGGTTAAATTAATATTTAATGTTGCTTTTGTCTAAATGTATTTATTATACAGGGTGTTAGGGAGCTTGCATAAAATCCTTCAAGGGGCGATAGAGGACCATATTTGATGAACAAAAAATTCTTCTACGCATATGGCCAAAAGTCAACTACTGCAGAGTTATTCACTATTTTCAGTTTTCGGTTATGTTCGCCTTTAACGAGCAGAAAATCGTGAATTATTGAGACACTATTGATTACGAAACTTTCTCAGTTCTCCAAGAGAACCAACAGAACTGAGCTAGCTATCATACATCTTGTGATAGACCTCGTTGAAGGTGAACATAACCGTAAACTAGAATAAGAGAATAACTCTTCAGTAGTTAAATGTTGACCATATGCGCAGAAATTTTTTTTCATCAAATAGGGTTCTCTATCATTCCTTGAAGGATTTGATTGAAAGTGAGCTGCCTAACACCCTGTGTACATCGTCATGTGATTTGTAACGCCTACCTAAGTAAGTAGCATTCATTAGCCTAACAATAATTTATGAATATTGTGAAAAGTTTATTTTTTTTATTCAAAGAAAAATACCGAAAATACCGGTTTTTTCTCCTCTCCAATACCGGTATTTCGGTACTGGAAAAAATATCGGTTTTACCGGTTTTTCTTTTACCGGTAAACCACCCTAAGAACGACTTATAGATTGGTGCCCAATTGAAAGTTAAGGCCATCAACTGACCGGAGATGCCCGAGTGCAGATTCGCCTTAATATGTGTTTCTTCGCAGTGATTTTAGGATCGTTTACCATTGTATTTTGATTAAATAACACTAACTGATGAGCAGATGAGATTGGAAATTGTCAATGAAGGTAGTACACTTTTAATTTATTTTTAAAAGCCGAACTTTATCATAATTTAAAATTCAAAGCGAAAATCTAAATCTAAAATTCTATACTCTTAGAGGTGATTTTAGGCCCTCGGCTCAGGGAAAACTCCTAAAGTTAGCTTTTCCGATAGAACAAAGAACATATGAATCGAATATACTGAGCAGAATGCCAGAACGGTATGTTTGATAGGTATAGTGTCTTTGGCAAAGTTGTGGATAATGATTTTGTCCTTCCAAATATATATATATAAGGTATCGGCTCTATTATCGTTAGGTTTTACCTATTATCGTCCGTTGGGTTATTGAATCATAGAGAACTAATATTTTGCAGAGAGGTACTCTGCATTATGAAGAACTATTATGCAAGATATTTACGATCTTGGACATTATTTACCCGCCCTGACGATAATAGAGCCGATACCCTGCATAAAAAAATTTTAAAAGAATATTTTTGTTTGGAAAATTATAGTTTTTTAATTTTTTTTTTTCATTTAAATTTAATCAACTTTCAATGTTGAGCTAATACATACTGTGTAGTTTTCGCAATTAAAAAATCAATTATTCAAAAGATTGGGTTTTCATGGATATTTAATTTATAATTATATCTTCATGTTTTTTATTTAGTTTTTTTTTTTTTTTGTCTTATGGTGCATATTTTTTCCAGTTTACAGTTCTGCCGAAGAAATTATATCAGTTAAACAAACAGGTATGGCTTTGATTTTTCCTTATGTTTTGAAAATTGTCACTTTTTCTGTCATTTCTCCATGACCGGACAACCATCAGTGTTTAGCTAACCTTTGTAGTTTAGGAAAAAAGAATAAGATTTTTGAAATCGTTTTTATGTCAATGTATTTATGGCGATAGGTTGAGGAATACATTCGATTGTGAATACAGTGATGACCCGATTTTATCACCCCCTTGATGCTGTTTGAGATGATAAAACAGGGATAGGGATAAAATCGGGAATTTTATTATTATTATTATTTTTTATTGAAGATGTCAAAAACGCATATTTAATAGAAGACAGAAGAAGACAGAAAAGTTTTATTTTGAAACAAGAACTTCGCCGAAAAGGCCATGTTTCTTTTTCTTAAATACTAGTTGGCCCGCAGTGGCTAGCCACTTTCAAATGCATTTTGAATTAATAAAAGTTGGCATTTAATCTAAAATAATAAAATATTTTTTGAAGTATCGAATTGAAGTTCAAGATGAAACTATGACACTATCGACAATTCGATGCAGATGGCCAACGTTGGTTTAAAACTTAATAAATTATCTTAACTGCGATAAATCCTTCGTTCAGTAGATCATGAAAACGCGTGGATTGATTGCTTACTTTAAAACGAATCAGCATCTCGCTTCTTTTCTCCAATATCTAAGCTGTTTTCTCCAATATCTAAAGACTTTTTCTCCATTATTTGATTATTTTCGGAAAATTATTTTCTAAAGATTTTTTTTTAATTTCATAACATGGAAATGTTATATTTAAACTAAGCTTTCAAAATAAATTAAAATGAATGTGATTGAAAAAAAAAAAACAATTTACAAAAACCATTGCTTGCTTATGAAAAAATACTGGATTGCTCAGAAAAATATTCACACATGCAAAATTTGTCATTGCAATTTTTTTATTAACTAAACTTTGAATAGCTGAGTACTGTTCTCTTTTAATCATTGATGAGTAGATCAAATCACTCTCTAATACTCCGATATAACTTCACCTATGATCAATGACGCGCATGAAACATCTGTCAACTGCGTTCCATCACAGAAACCTTTTCTAGTATTGCGTAGCAACATAACAATCTTTATCCCATCACCACAACCTTTGTCTACTTCTTTGTTTTCGTCTTCTTTTATATAAACAAGCATATATTATTTGATAAAAAATAAAAAAAAGTTGGCTCACTGTAGCGCGTTTGCAGGATAGTAGGTAAACCTATGTTTAATTTTTTAAACTTTTAAAATTTTAGTTATGTCGATATTCCAAAATATCTTAAATCAAAACAGTTGATCAGATTTTACATAGTGTTTAAAAATAATGACCAATAGCTTAACCCGATCCCGGCGGAGAGAAATCAGTTTTAACCTTAAAAAATGAACTTCAAACTCTTATTACTCATCAACTATATATACAATTGACACAAACTGTATTGCATATTGAAATCAATCTGTTCTCTAACCATACTGAATAATTTCATCAAAGTATAATGGTTGAATTTAAATCAAAGTTTGAATGTCACCCGTCGGGAATTGGTTTCTCTTATACTGTAGATTTTTTTAAAACAGCTAAAATTTTCTCGTATCAGCAAAATAATAATTACTTTCCCCGTACATCTTGAACGTCGTAGTATGGATTAGTTTGGGGTACAATATGTTCAGCATGTCTTTGGTAGGTTAAATGTCTTTTCAATTTTTAAAATACCGAAAAAAATTAATTAATACAACTTCTTGAGAGCATTTTTCAAACTTTGCTAGAGCTTTGCTCTTGACTTTTTCATAGTGTATCCTCAACGAATTACAACGGGTACTACCTTATTTCAACCTCAAACCTGACATTACAGAACTTATTGGACATATAACTATAAAGTAACGTTCATAATCAACTGAAAGTGGTTTGGTTAACTTTAAATTTCATTTACATGCTTTATATCTTTGATACTATGTCTTTCTTACATCTTGGCGGTTTTTGTCGATGCACCTGCATCAGAACCTATAGCCATGTGCTGATTTAACACGTGTGCCGAATATAAGTTAAGACGCAGTTAGCTTTGATTTCCTTGCGACTTTCTGCATACCAGGCGAGAGGAGGTGAGTGGAGGACTAAAAGCAAAGGTAACTTGTAGTCAAAACAGGAGTGTTTGCGTTGCTCCACTAAAAAAATAACAAACTTCAGTGTACCTCAGGTTCAGAGTTTGCTTGGGAAAAAGGCAATTTGAGTAACTTTCGTTTGTCGTACGCGTGACTGGAAGACAAGCAAACTATATACCGTGCTGGATCGAAACCCGTACAGTATCGAAATCCGTACACCTTGATGTTTTTCTTCAGTTTTAAGCATTATAATAGTGAAAATTCATATGATAGTTACATGTACATATCCGTTGAGTTGTTGGCCTTCTGTTCAATTAAGCTATGCGCCAGTAGGCCATGAAATAAAAATATTAAAAATCAAAAAGCAATCGTGTATCGGTTTCAGTTGTCATTTCGTTGTATCGTTAGAGAATTTACTAAGGAAACGTTCTTCAGATAAAAACGATTTTCTAGTGGGATATAAGTGTTTTACTCTGTGAATCTTTTCGAAATTGATGAAAAAGGTAAGTCTTTGTCATTTTCGAGCTGTATATTGTCTAATAAATAGTGTAAATTGTATTCATTCAACAAAAACTGTGCCGTACGGATTTTGATTCTTGTTATTTGCTTGAATCGAAATCCGTACAGCGTGTGTATCATGCATATGTTGTTGAACTTTCTTCTTGTTTTCAGCATATAATGGAAGAAAACAAGTATAAATATACGGCAAACAATTTTAAACGAGCTGTGACTGAGGTGCGCAAGGAAAAGTCGTACCGGGAAGCTTCGAGAGGTTCCGGCGTTCCGGTTACAACGAAACGCTACGAAAATTGCACTATTTCATCTGATATAAAAAAATTAGAAACCCGCGTGAAACTTTAGGAACCAATTGATCCTCAAAATCTATTTAATTCAAAATATATTTATTCGTTGATTTAAAGATAAATAATTAATAAAAGATGTTCATTTTTGTACTTCTTTATTTATACGGAGTTTGATTTATTTTTGTATGGACTTTGATCCAGTCTATGACGCGTGTGAGCGGATTTCGATTCAAAAGTGTACGGGTTTTGATTCAAACAAAAAACTGTGTACGGATTTCGATTCAAAACATGATCTATTTAAACATGATTTTTTCGAGTTCCGGAGTGATTTTATTCGTTTTGCTTGAAAATAGTGATAAAATATGAGTAGAGCTATAACTAAACATGTCAGTTTAAAGCAATATGTGATTTCTTGATTTTATATTGACCGTCAAAGATTATCATGTGCTTAGGTGTACGGATTTCGATCCAGCACGGTATATTCCGATTACGAGTCAAGAAGGTTTTGTAAAAAAAGACTTGAACTTTTTTCATAGCTTATCTCGAATTTCTAATTCTTTTACAAAGTTATTAATCATTCTGAAATGTATGTTTTTGCAGAACATTGTTACTTTTATCTTTAAAAGTAGAAAATTTATTCGACAAATATAAATATTTTAGGGGGTCGTTTACAAACAAAAATTTTGCCTTAAATTGAAAGTTTAAAGATAATTATTCTGTTGCATGAAACTGTCATTTGCGAACAATTGCGAGATTTAGAAATATTTAAGTTGAATGGATAATTTCGAAATAGGGTACCTGACGGCTTCATAAGGTGGTATGCATTGTGGGCAGGATTCAGTTTGCCAATCTCTACTGTTTCTATTTCACTTAGAAACTCAATGTATGTTAACTTACCTTGAACGTTGAAGTTTTTCTGTTCGCATGAGTGAATCACTTCATTAAAAACTTGAACATATTTATTGTTTTTGAACAAAAATTAAACTGCAACTGTTACGCTCGCGGTTAGATCAAAGAAAATTTTATTGTAACCAAAACAGGGTCATTAGAAAACATAGGAAAAACCCGGGCAAGTTTATTACTGCAAACATAGGGAAACCCAGAACAGATTCGACCTGCGAGACGAAGCAAGATAAACAAATTCGTCCTGCGAGGCGTCATAGATTCGTCCTGCGAGACGATACAATAGAAACAAATTCGTCCTGCGAGGCGACACAGATTCGTCCTGCGAGACGAAGTAGGTAAGCAAAACTGTCCTGCGCGACAGAGTAAAAAATTGATGCCTTCAGCATAGTTCACGCCCGTTAACAGGCAGACAATACCTGGTCTCACTTTGAGGCTAGTTTTCCATTCTCAGTGTAGAGTTAAGAAGTGAAGAATAAGAAGTGTAGAAATAAATTAATAAATATAAGTACAATTGAATAAAGTAGTCAGTAGTATTTTTTTAAACCACATACGACGCGTGTCTCACTCGATTCGAGCAAAAAAGAACAGCAACTTTAACACATCCAGATATTTTACCCGGCCGAAGAAAACATTCATGAAACACATCTTCGCCGCTAGCGATATTTGGTTACGATTTTCTCAAGAAATATACATTTTTTCACTCTCAAATAAACTCAGTTACGTCGTACTAGCAAAAGTATATAACTCATGCACTTTGAACACTCACGATTAATGGAGGATACGGGATAAATAAAACATCAATTTATCTAATACATCCAACAGGTTGGTTTAGTTTGTCAGCAGTCAGCACAGCAAGTTGCTGCTGTTTTTGTTGCCAAAACAAATAGGAACTAGGTCATTCCATGTAAAGTGCCCGAGGAAATGCATCGACCTTCTCTGATTTCGACCAAAATTTTTGAGTCGATGTATTTTGGGCCGGAGATAATAAGTACAAAGTGTTGTATCGATGAACACTACAGAAAAAATAGAATATTCGATTCTGCGTATAAAACCCTTCAAAATTATAAGTCAAGAGCTACATGTGACTCTTCAGGGTCCCGAGATATCCACAAATTAAAAGAGGTGTTTTGCTAAATTCGCAAAAAGTGGAGGCAGTCCCATTGGCCGATACATCGATTCACGAATTTTGGTCGAAATCGGAGATGGTCGATGCATTTCCTCGGACACTTGACATGGAATGTCCCAACTGTTATTGTTCCAAACGCGCCGTATGCTTCTTTATTAGAGTTTATGACATGTAGGCAAAGTTTGACTATCACTTTTAGATATCAAAGCATTAGTTATAATGCTCAGACATACTCGATATTTTTCTGTTTTGTGAAACATACTAAAACCATGCCAAAACCGTTTTCGTAGAATCACCATTTTGAGCTCAGTTTTTGTCCGGTTTGAGATGTGTTTTTTTTTTTTTCAAAAGATGGGTAAGAAGATGCTAATATGTGGACAAACAAAATGGCGTTGAAAAAACATCGAAATTTTTCGATTTCTCAAAAATTCAAAATGGCGTCATTGTTGCCCCATAAGTTGAAATATGTTCAAACTCGGGGAAATTTCGTTTTAGACACCAAGGCTGAAAATAAAGTCAATTTTTGTTGCACTTTGTTGTTATTATTGATTTTTACACCGTACCATCATCGTTCACTACTAATGCATAATGCATATTCTTGTAAATTAATGCTAGGTTCCGTCATTTTTCAGTAAATTGGCAAATTTTTCGTACAGTAACACAAACGCAACAAAAAGACAATGGCGATAATGACCAAAACAAAACAAAGTGACAGCTACCTCTGGTATTACGCACACCATTGCAACTGCTCGGAAAGTGTTTTTTTTTCTCAGCTGTAAAGTGTAGTCCGGAATGGTATAATCCTGCCGTAAACACGAATTCGACATAAAAAAATAGTTGAAGATGGTGTCCGGCCGCAAAGTTAATTAGGTACGTAAAATTACGATAACTTCTCTTATGTCAATGTACTCGATTGGGGTTAATCAATTTGATGGTGTAAAGCGGTTCATTTGTCTCGTTGGAGAGCTAACGTTTGGCTTTGATGATGCTCGTCTTCGAATCGGACTTGATCCGATTTATTATTGCACAGGCAATGCTTCAAACCATCGCAGAACTCATTGAAGATGGTCCACAGTTCGTCAAATCCGTAGAACGGGTCTTTGTTACCTTCTGGGGAGAGATCTAAAGGTGCTTTTCTAATACACGCTCCAACGGGGGGTTCGATTTTCAATTCATCCCTCTGTCAGGCGATAGAGGTTGACGGAGGGCACACTGAGATTGGTACACCGGCGGGTTGTAGGTTGCTAGGAAGTTTCCTCATTTAGAGCAGGCACAGGAGGATGTTTCCTTCAGTTGCCGTTTTTTCCGGGCTGGTTCGAGGATCTCGCCCGTTGTCGTTGGCCCTCTTGGGACAGTTGCGGTCCGTCGCAGCATGAGGGCCATCGCAGTTGGCACACCGTTTGGCGGGTGCGGTAGTTTTGCATTTGTCTGTAGCGTGCAGTTCACCACAGTTGTTGCAGTGGCTCTTCAGATGACAGTTTCAGGCACCGTGGCCATCATGCAAACAGTTCATACACTGTGTAACATCAGCACGTTTGTTGCGGTTAACTTCCCACTTTACGATGACGTGCCCAATGCTTTTAACTTCGTTCAGCTTCTACAGGTTAACGTACCCCCTCATAAAATGTACCAGGTAAAACGACCACTCGGCACACTTTACCTGACGCCGAATTATGTGTGCAGCCAGAGCAGTGATGTTTGATTCTTTCTATCACCAATTCAGGATGCTAGTTGGGTCACCCAAGGCCGCAAAGCACGACCCGGCAAGGGTGTTCGTATGCCAGTCCGGCATCGCAAAGCCGCATTTTCTCAACGTGGTCGGGAACACTAAATTTCTGCGTGCTAGCTTTTATTCATGACTACTGATTGTTATACTTCTGGGGAGCGTATTGTAGTGCACTCGAGCGAGCAAAACAATTACAACAAATCGTTTCATCGTCAAAGTCGAATCGTTTGTATACTTACTGTAGTGATTGGTTATTTAGCTTGTTTTAGACTGATATCGAGAGTTTCGATTGTTTTCAATTTTTTTTTCTGTGTGGACTCATCGCTGCGACTAGAGATTAGATCTATTATGATATTGCCCGGATATTTTCTGTACTCCGCACTTCATATTATTGGCAGTATCAATATTGAGGTAAGTGATACGCCTATCAATCATATCCGTACTTATGTTTAAGTTCTACCTTTCCGTTTCAAGCTTACTGCTCTACTATACCGAGCCTCTGTCCATTCTAACTATATCGCCTTATTAGAATTCCCTGGAGAGAACTTTCATACGTTACTCACACCAGTTTTATTATAATAAAGACTCATTTCTGCTAGAACAAGATCCAACAGGGGTATTGTAGAATTTAGATTGAAGGAAGGGTACGTGGTGGGGAACCTGAGAACAAACCCATGCTTAAGTCCATTGACAACCAAATGGCCTGATTCTACTAAGATTCGAGCCCAAGATCACCGCTTACCAAAGCGGACTCTGTAACCTTGCGGCTACGGAGCTCCCCCGTTCAGATCTGATTAGTCAAAATATGCGTTTAATAAGACTTTGCATTTTTCAATGGTACACAATGGTTAGCGTCACAATTTTCCGCCTTTTGGCGGTCGCACAGCTAATTTTCTAATAGATTACTGTAAGAATGAAAGAATTACGTTGGAAGCTGACTGAATTTTAGGCAATTGAAAATGAACAATTTAATGACGCTCTCGGTGTTTTCATTTTTCAATTTACACCCCTATGTTGCTGTAAGACGAAATTCTACGTCAAAATTACTAATAGCACAAAAAACTGTAACCCATAGGAATATGTGTGCAAGTTTTCAGCCGAAAAAAAGGTCGTTTTTTCCGTTTTTTGTGGAATTGCACAGCTCAAAAATTTATGCTTCTATAGAAAAACTGGCTATAAACGAGTTGTAGAGTACCAATAACTTTACAAAAATACTCCTTTGTTCTGGACTTTTTATCAAGAGTTTTCATTCGAATATTGGGGATTTTTCAGATTATTCTGGCTGTGAATGATCCTCTACAGTTTACAATTCGATAAGAAGTTTCTGAAATGGAGAGATACCAATTATTGGAAAGTAAGACATGATATGCTCGTGACGCGTGTTTGGGAGATGAAGCTTGTTTGACGAAAGCTATTTAGGTTTCTTGTAAGAGTTTTGTCATTTTCTATATGTTTTGCAATTTTAATGTTTCTCCACAATATTTCTTATCTCTCAACTCAAAATTCCCCGAAAAAGTTGTAATAAACACCGAAACGTCGGATGATAGTACGATACTAAGTCGTTTAATTGTTTAAAAGACTGCGAGGCTGAAAAACACCCCCGAATGTTTTTTATTTTGTCTCTTGAATTTAACTGACCTATGGGAACTTTAATTACACAGTCTAGCTTCGATCTACTAGAATCAGATTAGAATGTGTCCGAAAGACTTTCAAATAGATGTAAATCAGCATGCTTCAGAGAAAAAATGCATAAAATCAATTCAATCGCGACCTTGTATCTGGCAACCCAATACCAGCATGTGGATTTTATGTATTCTAATAAGCAGATGTTCGTAATTAATGCCCGAGTGACAGTAAATTAATTATTCCTTCTGCACCACGGACGGTGTTCTGCGTTGGCCTCCCTTTACTTCAAAACAAATCGCGGTGCCTCTAGTAACCATTGCAACTGGAACGAACCAGTTCATCGCTGACGATGACACCAGCAACGCATCTTTGGCTATGACCACCGAACGAGCGAAAGACAGAGAGTCTTACCAACGAACTCGTCAGGTGGCTTTGCGTGCCAAATCGCAGCAGAAAAAAAATTCAACGACCATCACATTCAGGTGCTGGACGGTTGTGCTTTCGGACAACGATAATTTCGTCGTTCGAATTTCAAGATCAACTGATGCAACCGCAACGGAACCTCACCGACATCATCATCAACAACATTTCAAAGCACTTTGCGCAGGATCTTGATCATGAATATGCCCGACCGCTATGACGACTTGATGAGGAGCTTAGGGTTTTTTTTTACTGCTGCTGATGCATATTATGTACATCATCTAGCCGTTTGCCGTTGACATTTAAAATGGCTTAAATAGGAGATTCACCAGCGGCAACAACTCCTTACGGTATCCAAGCAATATGGTGAGCTGCTAGATGAGTCGCGAATATTCGCTGAAGTTGCCAACTGATGATGGTGATGGCCATCACTCTTCGGAAAGATTGATCGAGAAGAAATAGAATAGCATAAACGATTCGGTTTCCGCATTCTAATATGACAAAGGTTGATTCATGGTAGTAAATTTAAAGTTCAAGAAAATGTTTTTATATCTGTGCTACGTTGTTGCCTACAGATGATTGATAATGAACGTTATTGAAACAAACACAACACGTTTCAGAAAAAATTTCTTATGCAGCAAAAAAATTTAATCGATTTCCTTTGTTCTTATAAACTCTTATCGAATGACGAAGGTGAAAAATGATTTGAAAAGGTCTTTTACACTTTTAACAAAATCGTGTGGAATGCTTCCACTGCGATTTTTACGACGAGCGTGTAACAAAAAATGCGTTCTTCACAGTTATTCCAAACTAAGACCACCTGGTTGCTTAAGCGGCCTCCAGATGGCATCCCTGCTGGGTGTTGGCTTAGAGCCCAATCAGTTTGGAAATTCTCCTTTTATTCCCTTCAAAGACACGGTTCTCACCGGTCGCGGTCCTAGATCAATGTACCAGTATGTCGATGCAGATTACATGCACGAACTTGGTTATTGCTAAAGCGACACGCGATTCATTCTTCAGACTTAGGGTGGCCCTTACACTGGCTGACAGGCGACATGGCGTGCAACAAGCCAATGTCATTGTTCCAAACAAGGTGTTAACGCACGTTCGATATATGCCCCTCGTTATCGGAGATATATTCAGCGAGTCGACGTTGCTGAGTACAACTTTGGAGTTGGACAATAGCCAGCGCAGAACAATTGGCGCGGAGATTGGAGTTGGCCGAGAACGAGGGCAGATGAAAAAGAACCGCATGCCGCTGCAGAAGTGTCTTTAGAAATGATACAGTTTGCCTAATTTGATCGCGCATTATTCAACAAAGTTCAGTAGTGTGTTCAGAAAATTACTTTAAATTTAGGAGTGCGTTAGTCTTAAACGAATATTATAAATATTCAGTGATTTATATTTGCTATATTGAATAGTTGAATTCAAGGTTAAGTGTGACACAGTCATGTGATATGATCTGCTAAAATTTATAATCTTTACATTTATAATCAGGCTCAACATTATTTGGAATCTATAGCAGATAAGGTGGCAGTTAGGTGGCAGATAAAAGAAAACGAGGTATGATGAATATCATCGTAAATTCTAAATTTAGGTTAAAATCATTGCTTTCTACTAGGCTACTTAATAGGTTTATGCAATCACTTCGGAGTGAATCAATTTGTTGTTTGAGTCATAGGAGAAACATATTGTCAGTACTGTTAAAGGCATTATTTTTTTTTTTTCTTCATCTATAATTTATTTGACACGGCACAAATACAATTTAATGTTTAACGGCGCCAATTATATCTGGTAGCTTACTTTCTAAAGTATCTTATATCTTCTAAAAGCAAATTTTTTATCCTCGCTGCCGACTACGAGCTGAAACTAAATCTAACTTAAAGCTAGAATGTTTTGCATTAAAAGCACTGATTTGTTGTTTGATGGTTTTCCATCGCCATAGGTAAGCAGCATATTGAATATGTTCCGCTGCTGGGCCAAGATATTACGGACTGGCATATTGGGTTGTCTCCCTCGGGCCTTGAGAGTATCGTGCGGGTCTGATTGCTGTTTCCGGATCCGGGGTCTTAACGTGCTCTTGGCGTTTGGTTGGATGTAGGCGGAAGGGGATAGGACTAAACTGGGGCGTGGATGGATTTCAGGAAAACGTATATAAGGGACATGTAGGATGATGACACCCCGTTAAGCATACAGACGCGAGGCATACGGACGCGAGGCATAGTACGCTAGGCATAATGGACGGCAGGCATACGGACACGAGGCATATGGACGCGAGGCCGAATGGACGCGAGGCCGAATGGACGCGAGGCCGAATGGACGCGAGGCCGAATGGACGCGAGGCCGAATGGACGCGAGGCCGAATGGACGCGAGGCCGAACGGACGCGAGGCCGAAAGGACACAAGGCCAAGGGGAAGTGATATGGAATGTGTTATTATCGTCATCATCAACACAGCATTCGATAACATGTATTTCGCTTCAAAGTGTCATTTGAAAAGCAATACACTCGCGGCCTTCGGCCGACTCGCTGTCTGAGCGAATGCTGTCCTTACTCGCTACCGCTCGTTCGGACTTAACTAAGGGAAGAAAACTCTGTTTGAGTAGACCTAGCAAACCAGTAGATCAGTCGTTTGGGTGCGAGAGGCCGCCGCTTCCGACGGCGGGTCGGCGGCCGGCTCGGACTGCGGAAACCACGGCGGCTTAGTGCCGCCTCGTTTCCTTGCCCTCGATTATGCGTCTTCGCCGCATGATTTCAAGATAGGTATTATACCCAACTTAAACTCTTTAGGAATATAATAACACCTGAACTACATAATTGGATCTCATGCGATCGTACAACATCGCATTCGGCCTGCGTCCATTCGGCCTCGCGTCCATTCGGCCTCGCGTCCATTCGGCCTCGCGTCCATTCGGCCTCGCGTCCATTCGGCCTCGCGTCCAATCGGCCTCGCGTCCATTCGGCCTCGCGTCCATTCGGCCTCGCGTCCGTTATGCCTTGTGGCAGTATGCCTCGTATCCATTATGCCTCACATCCATTATGCCTCGCGTCTGTATGCCTAGCATACTATGCCTAACATCCATATGCCTAGCGTCCATATGCCTCGTGTCCCGTCCCCATGTAGGATAGGTCACGGCTCGCCAAGACATCACGAACAGGAACAGCCGGCTGCCTACTTTCGGCCTGCAGGGAAGCTATTAATTTAGACCTGGCGTCACGGTGTACAGGGCATGACCAAACCACATGCTCTATGTCGTGATAACCTTCACCACAGGCACAGATACCACTTTCCCCGAGCCCAACACGACGGTGATGCGCGTCAAATCTATAGTGATTGGACATAAGCCGGGACATCACGCAAATGAAATCCCGACCTACATCCAACCCCTTGAACCACGGGTTCGTCGATACATTGGGGATTATGGAATGTAACCACCTTCTCAATTCCCCTCTGGTCCAAGCATTTTGCCAACTGATGATCGTATTCTGACGTACAAGTGCGAAAAATTCATTAAAAGCAATTGGTCTTTCATAAATATCACCGTTTGTTGCGCCCACCTTAGCCAAAGAGTCCGCTTTCTCATTGCCCGGTATCGAGCAGTGAGAAGGGACCCACGCTAAGGTAATCTGAAACGATTTTTCGGATAAAGCACTCAGATGTTCCCGTTTTTTCCCCAGGAAATACGGAGAGTGCTTAACATCTTTCATCGATCGGAGAGCCTCAATGGAACTGGGACTGTCCGTAAAGATGAAATAATGGTCCGTGGGCATTTTTTCGATAATCCCTAGGGTGTACTTAATTACAGCCAATTCTGCGACGTAAACAGAAGCAGGATTATCGAGCTTATGGGAGACGGTTAAATTGTTATTGAAAATACCGAAGCCAGTGGACCCATCAAGAAGTGATCCGTCAGTGTAGAACATATTGTCGCAGTTGATGTTTCGATATTTATTGGAAAAAAATTTGGGGATCTGCTGCACGCGTAAATGATCCGGGATTCCACGAGTTTCTTCTATCATGGATGTATCGAAAAACACAGTAGAATCAGAAGTATTTGATAAGTCGACACGGTTTGGAATATTCGAAGAAGGGTTAATATTTTGGGACATGTGATGGAAATACAATGTCATAAAACGGGTTTGAGAATTAAGTTCGATTAACCTTTCAAAATTTTCAATCACGGGACGGTTCAAGACCTCACATTTGATAAGAATACGAGAAGACAGGCTCCAGAAGCGGTTTTTCAATGGTAGAACTCCAGCTAAGACCTCCAAACTCATCGTATGGGTCGACTGCATGCAACCTAAGGCGATACGCAAACAACGATATTGTATTCGCTCCAGTTTGATCAGATGTGTGTTTGCTGCGGAGCGGAAGCAGAAACACCCGTATTCAATAACAGACAATATCGTTGTTTGGTAAAGCCTTATAAGGTCTCCTGGATGGGCTCCCCACCATTGTCCGGTTATTGTACGAAGAAAGTTCACTCTTTGTTGACATTTTTTCATCAGATACCTCACGTGACAACCCCAGGTGCCTTTAGAGTCGAACCAGATACCAAGATATTTGTGTACCAAAACCTGAGAAATCGTTTTACCCATTAATTGTGTTTGAAGCTGAGCAGGTCCATGCTTCCTAGAAAAAACTACTATCTCAGTCTTCTCCGGAGAGAATTCGATACCTAGCTGTAAAGCCCAAGCAGACAAATTGTCCAAGGTATCTTGCAATGGTCCTTGCAAATCGGCAGCTTTGGCTCCTGTAACAGAGATTACACTGTCGTCTGCAAGTTGTCTTATCGTGCATGAATTTGCCAGACATTCGTCGATGTCATTTACATAAAAGTTGTAAAGAAGGTGGCTTAAACATGAGCCCTGGGTAAGACCCATGTAGCTAATGCGAAAAGTTGCCAAATCGCCGTGCGTAAAATGCATGTGCTTTTCGGACAACAAATTGTGCAAAAAATTATTTACAATTGGAGAAAATCCTTGTCGGTGAAGTTTGCCCGAAAGAATGTCAATAGAAACGGAATCAAAAGCCCCCTTAATGTCCAAGAACGCAGACGCCATTTGTTCTTTGCCAGCATACGCCAGCTGAATATCTGTTGAAAGCAGCGCAAACAATCATTCGTCCCTTTGGCACGGCGGAAGCCAAATTGAGTATCCGATAGTAGGCCATTTGATTCGACCCAATGGTCTAAACGACGGAGTATCATTTTTTCCATCAATTTCCGGATACAGGATAGCATTGCAATCGGCCTATAAGAGTTGTGATCAGAAGCTGGTTTCCCTGGTTTTTGGATGGCGATCACCTTCACTTGCCTCCAATCCTGCGGTACAATGTTTTGCTCCAGGAACTTATTGAACAAGTTCAACAAGCGCCTCTTGGCATTGCCGGGTAGATTCTTCAACAAGTTGAATTTGATTATATCTAACCCAGGCGCGTTATTGTTACAGGACAGGAGGGCAACTGAAAATTCTGCCATCGTAAAAGGTGATTCTATCGCGTCGTGGCCCGGAGACGCATCACGAACAATATTTTGCTCAGGAACAGAGTCCGGACATACTTTCCTGGCAAAATCAAATATCCACCTACTTGAAGACTCCTCGCTTTCGTTGACCGTTACGCGATTCCGCATTCTTCGGGCTGTGTTCCAAAGAGTGCTCATCGATGTCTCCCTTGACGTCTCGTTCACGAACCGACGCCAATATCCGCGTTTCTTTGCTTTAGCCAAGCTTTTAAGCTTGGTATCAAGCTCCGAATACCGTAAATAGTCGCCAGGTATACCTCCCTTCTGGTAGGCCAAAAACGCGTCGGATCTTTGCGTGTAGACATCGGAGCACTCTTGGTCCCACCACGGAGTGGGAGGCCGTTCTTTAATCGTTACGCCGGGATATTTCTTCGTTTGGGCTTGCAACGCGGCGTCGAGAATCAAGCCCGCGAGGAGGTTGTATTCTTCAAGTGGTGGATGATGTTGAATCGAATCGACCGCTATTGTAATCATTTCCTCGTATAACTTCCAATCGACATTCCGTGTGAGGTCATACGGAATGTCAATTGGTCGCATGCGAGTTGACCCGTTATTAATTGAAATAAGAATAGGCAAATGGTCGCTACCGTGAGGATCAAGGATTACCTTCCATGTGCAATCCAACCGTAGCGACGTCGAACATAAGGATAGATCCAAAGCGCTGGAGGTTTCGGGATACGTGTCATTTCACCGTTGTTCAAAATAGTCATGTCGAAGTCATCGCAAAGGTTATAGATTAAAGAGGAGCGGTTATCATTGTAAGGGGAACCCCAAGCCACACCATGAGAGTTGAAGTCTCCCAAAATCAAACGTGGCGAGGGAAGAAGTTCTATTAAATCAAAGAGCAGCCGTTGCCCAACCTGTGCTCTGGGAGGAATATATATTGAGGCAATACAAAGCTCTTTACCTTGTATTGTCATTTGACATGCGACAACTTCGATGCCTGGAATCGAGGGGAGGTTAATACGATAGAAAGAATAGCACTTTTTAATCCCTAAAAGTACTCCTCCATATGGGGTGTCTCGATCAAGGCGAATAATATTAAAATCATGGAAGTTGAGATCAATATTTGAAGTAAGCCAAGTTTCACAAAGGGAAAATGCATCGCATTTGTTTTTATTTATCAAAACTTTAAACGAATCAATTTTTGGTAAAATACTTCTACAATTCCACTGTAAGACAAAGATAGAATACTTCATATACGCAGTTGAATTAGGCATCGAAGGATACAATCGCTGCAAGGAGGGGCCATTGGGCAGTCAACTGCTTCAAAAATGATCTAACTGTTGGGAGAAATGCTGTAAGAAAAATTTTAATTGGATCGGGTACATTGAAAGTTTCAAAAATCCAGTCCACAATGTCAGAAAATTTCACTAATCCAGAGTTTGTTTCATCAACTGGATGTGCAAAAGGAACAACTGGGGTTTTAGATGTTCCTGGCAGTGCTGGGAACTCCTTCTGGGACTTTAAATTTGCAAGCCCAGGAGGAGTTTGCTTCGGTTTTTCCACAGCACTGTTTGGTTTGCTTGTAACTTTCATTTCACTTTGAGAAATCTTAGGACCTTTTCTGGGAAGTTTAGGAGAGGAAATATTTTTCCTCTTTCTAGACTCCCCAAGATTGGCGTAAGATGTTCCCGCTGGTGAATCGTCAGAATCGGTTTCATCAGAGGACAACAGATCATAAGGGTTTGATGTAATGGGAGAAGTGGTAACGGTCTTCTTCAGCATCTCAGCGTAAGAACGCTTCGAAAGCTCTTTGAGAGACCTCTTTATTTTATCCCTGCGCTGCATGTACACCGCACATGTCGAGAGCTCATGCTGACTCTCCCCACAGTGAATGCATTTTTCAGCATTTTTACTGCAGGAATCATCCGCATGATTCTCCCCACACTTGCCACAACGTGCCTTATTGCAGCAGTAGGCGGCGGTGTGGCCTAACTGCTTACAATTCAGGCAGTTCATGACGCGAGGCACATATAATCGCACAGGGAGACGAACCCGGTGGATCGAGACGTGGCTTGGTAGCGCTGACCCGGCGAACGTAACTCGAAAAGAGTCTGATGGGGTGTATACTGTTTTGCCAGCGATGATCGATGCTGACCGCAATTGCTTGCAGTCGAGCACCTTTACATCGGGACAGGTTTTGTTTTTAAAGCACCCTTTGGCACTTGCCAGTATACACTCGACGGACAGACTCGAATCGGTTATGACACCGTCGATCTCCACGTCTCGTGCGGGTATGTAAACGCGATACTCGCGTGTGAAGAGCTCAGAGCAAGCTATATCGTTGGCCTCTTTCAGGTTACTGACCACGACACGGAGCTTGTTAGGCCGGACCTTGGAAATTTCGGTCACGCCCTTGTACTCCTTCGTCAGGTCTTTAGAAATCTGCAAGAGGTTCAACTGTTTCGATTTCGGTCCCGCCTTTGGCCGAAAATAGACAGTATAGCTGCTCTGGGCTCCGTCTGGGTAAAGCCTGGGGCGAGGGGGACTGAAGAATGAACAGGGGAGGGGGTAACAGAAGGGTCAGGGTCAGAGGGGTTCGGGAATGGTGGCGCGGGAGGCGAGGGATCTACATCCATCCCGCTAAGTCTAGCGCACTAGCGCCGTCAAGAGCACGTACCTTTTTACTTCTCCCTTCCAGTAAGGTTGGTTGTCCGATCGTTCGAAGTTGCAGCCGTTACAGCCAGCAGCACCAATACAGCAGCACCAAACAGCCACCAGCAGCGAGCCAGGTGTGAGATCACTCCACACAGCGATACAACTCACTGTCAACTGATGGCTTCTTCTTTTTCCTCTTTTGTGTCTCGTCCACTGCTGTAGCACAATTCAGCCAGCAGCCAAATCGGCTTACGCACCAGCTGGTAGCCACGATGCGAAACAGTTGCACAAAGGCGCGACCTTGAACCCGGATTTATTTCACTCGACCAGGCAAACAATGCCAACACTTGTTCACACGTCTTTTGTTTTATATTCTATCGGAGCGATCACCGATCACACGTCCGATACTGATGCGTGTTCGGCACAGAATGATTAAAGGCATTAGTCAATTTTATAAAACTGCAATAAATATTTCAGTTCGAGTCACGCAAAACGGACTTCGGAAAACTTTCAACACTCGAAAATAGTATTATATGAGCGCTTCCGAAGTTACTGGTATAACCATGCACACCGGAATAGATTCGGTTCTTTGTGCGTCACTAAACTGTAAAGGATGTAATCGCTCTGATAATGAGGAACAGTTGATATCGTGTGATAACTGTAATATACGGTGGCACAGCAGCTGTGCGGGATTGTCATCGGGAATAATGCAACACGGCCCGTGGCGATGCGAAAGTTGTCCTACACTTTGTGAGTCTGTTACGTCGGTAAGAAGCACAATGAGCGCACGGCTGCGGTTGAAACAATTGGAGGAACGAAAGGCACTCGAGGATAAATTACACGATGAAAAGGCACGTAGAAACCGGGAGTTTTTGGCTGAAAAGCAACAGCTTGGAGCTGAAGCAGAAGCGGAGAAAGATGGTAGTAGCATAAGAAGTTTCAAAAGCCGTAGAAATGACATACAAAGCTGGTTGAATAACCAGCAAGTCGCCGCAAATCAAGAAGCTACATCGGTCAGTACGTCTACTCCTGTAACCAGTTCGTCCCGTGATACATGTCCTCGTACTCTCACTGGTGAATCAATTTATGATAATACCTTTCCAACACAAGCAATTTACACTGTAGCGGCAAATCCAGTGTCATCGTTGTTGACGAAGGCGATTTCCGGTCAACCCTTTCCTCCAACAACAGCACAAACACAAACGAGTCAGCACCAGCAGCTACCGCTTTCTACTGTTCCGATCCTAAGACAGATAATAAATCAACCTCTTAGTTTACCAAAGCCAATGCCAGCCTTACCAAAACCAATCGGGAATATGGAATCATCGCTTTTCGTAAACCAGGAACAATTTTTAGGTTGCCCACTAACCACACCGGTAACTAAAATCGCAGCGACTGTTGCCGGTGAGTCTACGCGCATATCATCGGTTGGTTGTCGGAGAAATCCTATTAAGCATGTATCGGTTCAGACTCAGCCACTAGTCGAGAGTTTTTCGTGGAGTAATATATCAAAACACTTGCAATCCTCAACACAGATGAACTTCGCGGGGCGCTATCCTCCCTCTGGTCTATTATCGAATGCATATGTCACCGAACAACATAGATCAACAAATGACGTGCATACGATTGCGCAGCAACATGGCACAATGCCTGGAGCTCACAGCACAGTACAACCAGGTATATCCTCTTATACGCCTACGATTATGCAGCCTGGTCCAGTGCTTGATACTCAAACCGTACTGCAAACAGATGATTTAACCAGCGCGTCACGGCGGGATATATCTAATGGTATACCACCAACACCGTTCACAAGGTACTATCCAGCACCTGAACAACCTGGTTCGATACAACCGCAAAATTTGACAGAGTCGACAAATGTCTCGAACCATTATCCACCGGTCCAACAACCGCCGACAGTACCAATAAATATGTCGTACTCCGGAACGCCGCTCCAACAACCAACATTAACGTTAAACCCACCTGGTTTATCATACTCGGTCTGGCCTGCAGATGGAGTCATTAGCCCACAACAACTTGCTGCTCGTCATGTGGTCTCAAAGGAATTACCGAAGCTTTCGGGAGACCCTTTGGAATGGCCTATGTTCCTGAATTCATTTGAATCAACAACCGTAATGTGTGGAATACAACCTGATGAGAACCTAGCCAGGTTACAAAAAAGTCTTGTGGGAAATGCAAGAGAAAAGGTGCAGAGCATTCTGACCTTACCATCCGCGATACCAGAAATAATAAATACGCTCCGTGACGAATGTGGTCGTCCCGAGCATCTTGTATATTGTTTACTAGCTAAAGTTCGCAATACACCAGTTCCAGATGTTAGAAAATTAGATACGCTTGTAGCATTTGGAAGAGAAGTAAAAAACTTAGTTACATATATAGAAGCCTCAAACCTTCATGCCCATCTTTCAAATCCAATGCTTTTGGCTGAACTGATAGGCAAACTCCCCTCAAACTTACGCCTTGATTGGGGATTGTATAGCCAGCGGCTTCCTGAAGTTACACTCAAAGCATTCAGCGATTTTATGCTCACTATTAAAACGGCAGCTTGCCAGGTAAATATACCAATAGATTATAATCAACCTGAGCATAGTTTTAAACGCTCTACAAAAAGTGTTAATGGTGCATTCATTAACGCTCATACCGCCGAAGAGAAAGGCAAAACAGCGCATAGGTCTGAACTTGACACTTCGAATCGAGACTCGAGTACAGCCCAACATTCGAAGCAAAACAAGAATAGCAGACCATGTCACATTTGCCAGCGTAACGACCATAAGATTCGTGATTGCAGAAAATCTCAAACGCTGACTGTTAAAGAACGTATTAAATTTATTAAAGATCAAAATATGTGCGGTCGTTGTTTGACGGGCCACGGGAAATGGCCATGTAGAACAAAGCAACCTTGCGGGGTAAATGGGTGTAAAGAAATGCACCATAAATTGCTTCATATCCAAACTGAAAAGTTGGAAGGAACTACACCGTCAGGCTTAATATCTACGCACAGCCACCGACATACATCTTCGCTATTCAAGATTATTCCAGTAACGCTGCGAAACAAAAGAAAGTCAGTTGATACTTTTGCTTTCCTCGATGACGGATCTGATTTAACTTTGCTGGACGAAAAGCTTGCTGATGAGCTTGATCTGATTGGGATTGAAAGCCCGCTCTGTCTTCAGTGGACAAGTAACGTTACCAGGAATGAATCGTATTCTCAACGCGTGCAGCTTATAGTCAATGGAAAGGATGAAAAAACTGAGTTCATTTTAAAAAATGTCAGAACCGTGAATTGGGACTGCCTAAGCAAACTTTAAATTATAAGAAATTCGCAAAACAGTACCCGTTTCTAAGCGGGCTTCCGGTAAACAGCTACATAGACATTGCGGTACCTGGTATTTTAATAGGCTTAGATAATGCATGGTTGAAATTACCGCTGAACAAACGTTATAGAAGGATAACGGAACCAATAGCCGTTAAAACACGGTGTGGGTGGACCATTTTCGGTGGTCAGTATGAGTCAGTAGAACCAGAAAGATGTATGGTACACATATGCAGCTGTTCTGGCGATCGTGAGCTACACTCTTTAGTAAAAGATTACTTCACCTCAGGGGATGCTGGGATTGACAATATCTTACCCATGGAATCGATCGAGGATCGACGTGCACTGAGTATATTGGAAGAGACAACAAAACGTACAGAATCTGGGCGCTTCGAGACTGGATTGCTCTGGCGAGAGGCCAGAATAAAATTTCCCAACAGTTATCCAATGGCGAAGCGTCGGCTTAAATGTTTGGAACGTCGGCTAGCAGCAGATTCAGAATTAAGAGAGGAAGTTATTAAACAAATCGTTGAATATCAGGAACGAGGTTACGCTCATAAAGCATCGTCAGAAGAACTTCGTGATTCACAACCGCACAACGTGTGGTATCTTCCTTTGGGAGTGGTCCGCAATCCTCGGAAACCTAAAAAGGTACGTGTTGTTTGGGACGCCGCCGCAACCGTTGGTAGGGTCTCACTGAATTCCGCTCAATTAAAAGGACCTGATTTAACGACCCCGCTACTAACGGTGCTTTGTCGATTTCGTCAACGACAGTATGCCGTAGCAGGGGATATTCGGCAAATGTTCCACCAGTTATTCATACGTAAAGAGGATCGCCATTCGCAGCGATTTCTTTGGCGGGATGATCCCGAATCTGCTCCAGAAGTATTTGTAATGGACGGGGCCACATTCGGGGCAACGTGCTCCCCATGCTCGGCACAGTTCGTGAAAAATAAAAATGCACGCGAATATGTAGAACAATATCCTGAAGCAGCAAACGCCATCATCGAAAATACATACGTAGACGATTATCTTGAAAGCAGGGATACAATCGACGAGGCGGCTCGAATTGCGAAAAAAGTCAGCCTGATAAACAGCAAAGCAGGATTTGAAATTCGTTAATGGCAGTCAAATTCAGCTGACATACTCGAACGGCTTGGTGAAAACAGCGCAGAAATTGTTAAAAGCTTTTCTGTCGAAAAATTGACCGCAACAGAACGCGTTCTTGGAATGATGTGGATCCCGGTAGAAGATGTTTTTGTATTTACATCTCAGTTTAGAACCGATCTTGTACCATTGTTAACCGGTGACGTCGTTTCTACTAAGAGACAAGTATTACAGATAGTAATGAGTTTGTTCGATCCCCTGGGGATTATCGCCAATTTTACCATTCATGGAAAAATTCTTATCCAGGATATTTGGAGATCTGGTGTAGAATGGGACGACCAAATCATCGATAATGATTTCTCAAACTGGCGACGCTGGGTGGAACTGATGCCCAAATTGGATGATGTAAAACTTTCCAGATGCTACTTTCCAAACTATAAACCGGAAAATTACAATTCCCTTCAACTACATATGTTTGTAGATGCCAGTGAGCTGGCATATTGCTGTGTTGCATACTTTCGCATTGTCGAGGGAGAAACATGTAGATGCGTTTTGATTTCAGCAAAGGCAAAAGTTACCCCAATACGACCGCGCACAATACCAAGAAATGAATTAAGTGCCGCTTCTATTGGTGTGCGATTATTAGGAACAATTACACAGAATCATAGTCTTCCGATTCAAAAACGATTTTTGTGGACTGACTCACGTACAGTTCTATGTTGGATTCGCTCCGATCCGCGAAGGTATCGCCCATTCGTTGCATTTCGGATCGCGGAGATCTTAGATGAAACCGAATATAGTGAATGGAATTGGGTTCCATCGAAAATGAATATCGCTGACGAAGCAACAAAATGGGGAAGCGGACCGAATCTAGACCCCAACAGCAGTTGGTTCCGTGGCCCAGAGTTTCTGCTTCTCATAGAGTCACAATGGCCAAAAATTAAACCAGTTTTGGAAGATCCAGTGGAAGAACTCAGAGCCGTACATATTCATCGAGAAATTTCTGTTCAACCATTTATTGATCCTCTAAGATTCTCTTGTTTGAAGGATCTTCTCAAAAAGCTAGCTTACATTTACCACTTCCTTAATCGCTGTCGTTCGAAGGGAAAACCCAAAGTAAAATCACACTCAGTGATACTGAACCAACAGGATTATGCCATGGCAGAAAATAGTCTGTGGCGAATGGTACAGGCTGAAGCATTTCCTGATGAGCTGGCCGTCTTAAGAGCTAACTTAGATCTTCCTAAAGAGCAACGAAAACGCCTGGAGAAGCACAGTTGTCTGTCGAAATTATCACCTTTTTTAGATGTAAACGAAGTTTTACGCTCAGAAAGTCGTATTGATCCTCAAGCAGCTTACTATTGTTTCGATTTCCGCAACCCAGTTATCCTTCCAAAGCGAAATCATGTCACTGAAATGCTTATTTTACGCTTTCATCAACGATTTGGACACGCAAACTATGAAGCTATTATTAACGAAATTCAACAAAAATATTATATTGTAAAACTGCGTTCGGAGGTAAAAAGAGTGATAAAAAACTGCATGTGGTGTCGTGTATATCGAGCAAAACCATTGGTACCTCGTATGGCCCCACACTACCCACTAAACGTTGGGTAGCACTCTTTACGTGCCTAACGGTACGAGCAGTTCATTTGGAAGTTGTTAATTCGTTATCGGCAGAATCCTGCAAAATGGCAATTCGTAGATTCGTGGCAAGACGAGGATCACCGCAACAGATTTTCAGCGACAATGGTACAAACTTTAAAGGTGTCGCCAGAGAACTGGCGGACGAGATAAAAACCATTAATCTTAAAATAGCGGGTACGTTCACTAACGCCAATACAGAATGGCACTTTATTCCGCCTTCTGCTCCCCACATGGGAGGAGTATGGGAAAGAAAAGTACGGTCCATAAAGGAGGCGTTTAAAGTTCTCTCGCATCGAGAAAAGTTGGACGATGAAGGTCTTGTGACGCTTTTAACAGAGGCAGAACTATTAGTCAATTCTCACCCGTTAACCTGTGTGCCTTTGGAGACGCATGATCAAAACGTTCTTACACCGAACAGCTTCCTGCTCATGAGCTCGAGTGAAGTCAATCATTTAAACAGCGTACCAACGGAAGGTACATCATCCCTTCGCACTAACTGGAAGTTGATGCAGCATCTACTCAATCAGTTTTGGAAACGTAGGATTACCAGTTACTTGCCAACAATTGCTAGGAGAACGAAGTGGTTTACAGAAGTTCCACCAATAAAGGAAGGTGATCTCGTCGTGGTGGTGGATGAATCAGTGAGAAACGGGTGGCTGCGTTGACGGGTGGTCAAAACATACCATGGTATAGACGATCAAGTACGCAAAGCTGATACAGAAACGAGTTCAGGTATTTTACAACGACCTGCTACGAAGGTGGCTCTATTAGACGTGCTGGAAATAAGTAAAACCAATTAGGTAGTGGTTTACGGGTGGGGGTGTTTACGCACGTTCGATATATGCCCCTCGTTATCGGAGATATATTCAGCGAGTCGACGTTGCTGAGTACAACTTTGGAGTTGGACAATAGCCAGAGCAGAACAATTGGCGCGGAGATTGGAGTTGGCCGAGAACGAGGGCAGATAAAAAAGAACCGCATGCCGCTGCAGAAGTGTCTTTAGAAATGATACAGTTTGCTTAATTTGATCGCGCATTATTCAACAAAGTTCAGTAGTGTGTTCAGAAAATTACTTTAAATTTAGGAGTGCGTTAGTCTTAAACGAATATTATAAATATTCAGTGATTTATATTTGCTATATTGAATAGTTGAATTCAAGGTTAAGTGTGACACAGTCATGTGAGATGATCTGCTAAAATTTATAATCTTTACATTTATAATCAGGCTCAACATTATTTGGAATCTATAGCAGATAAGGTGGCAGTTAGGTGGCAGATAAAAGAAAACGAGGTATGATGAATATCATCGTAAATTCTAAATTTAGGTTAAAATCATTGCTTTCTACTAGGCTACTTAATAGGTTTAAGCAATCACTTCGGAGTGAATCAATTTGTTGTTTGAGTCATAGGAGAAACTTATTGTAAGTACTGTTAAAGGCATTAGTTAATTTTATAAAACTGCAATAAATATTTCAGTTCGAGTCACGCAAAACGGACTTCGGAAAACTTTCAACACAAGGAGTGTTTTGCCTATACTTGAAGAAAACTTCAGACAGGTTTTTCAGCAAAAATTTCGTTCAGAAGCAATCATCCAAAACTGCGCAGTTTTCCCGTTCACCTTGCCGTGCTCGAATGGCAAGCAAAATACATCTGTTAGTCTTGACTACAAACTGCTGGCCTAAACACGTGACCGTTACGCGCCTAGACAAGTACGGAAGGTGTGACGAAAGTCCTAAAAATCACCATTATACAAATGTTTACGATGACCTTCCCCCTCGTGCGAGCTGAAGATTCACCGATCTATCGTCGATCGTCGAATAAAGAAAGGCATTTTGTTACTACGCATGGCAATCTACCTGATCACGCCTAGTTCGGGCCGTCCGAATCGTAGAACGCACAGCAGATGCCGCTGAAGGTCGTCTATCACACATCGTTTCGAGATTCATCCACAGCAATAATAATATTGCATTATAGAAGCTCGGAAGCTGAAAACGGTGTCCATTTCTATGCGGTCTACCATCATCATCGATCCACAGTATGTATCGCATAGTTTGATGTTGCCAGGTAAGGTCATCGAGGAGGACGACGCCTGAACTAAAGTGACTATACTGTTCACCATACTCCATTCCGCGACAATTTCGAAACTGTATTATTGCTGATATTCTGAGGTTAAGCGGAGATTTCTATAAATTTGATTTAAATGAAATCGATTCGGATGCAGTACCTTGAACTATGCATACGGTTCCTTATAAGCATGCAATTGTTCGGAATCGTTCACTGATTTGCAAGCAACCGCAACGACAAAGTCGTAATGTAGTTTTAAAAAACAGAGTGGAGGTCACGATCTCAAATGAACTGAAGCTTTGGGTGAACGCAAGATTGCAAATTGTACATTCTGAAATGGATTCTAGGCTCGATTATTGAGTGAACTCTAGACTGATTCATAAAGTGCGTAAATAAACACAAGGCACAAACCATTTTAGTACGATGAAATTCTGAATCCTGAGAAATTATAGACTTCAGAAGGCTAGGTGAAGTAAAATTTAAATTCTCTTCAGGGATGCAAACCTCGGTTATCTATAATAATCTATGCAAATATATGCAACTTCGCGACACCAAGACTAAAGAGGAATGAGAATTTTATGACACATATAATACCCAATGCGCCCATCAGTGATTATCAGCTTCAGCGATTTTGGTTGCATGTTGATGTTTTTGAACCATTAAAAGCTACTACTAATTACATATACACCTGTTGTGCCTTTTCGGTTGCAAGAAAGTAGTTCAAAAGAGACGGACGTGAATTTATCATTTATTGAATTTTATTATTTGGAACTATTCTTTAAATTGAACTCTGGATTCTTTATTAAAACCTGAAGTGAAGTGAAGACTATGGACTATTCGTCGCGCTGAAACTTCAAACTGGATACTAGACAATGTCATATGCTAACTATTATGCCCTGGTGCACGATTTGAGAGATACGGCCAAACCGAAATTTTGAGCCACTCCAAATTATTTATTTTTTCTATATGGACAAACTATCACTGTGACCAGAAAGGTTGATTTATTGTGATAGCCCGGGTGTCTACAGTATGCTACACTTCTATTACACTGGATAACACAGGTGTAGCACTAAAACTTAAACTGGAAAGAAATGAAAGATTGTAGCTCTTTAACCATTCCTGTGAATTTTGGTGCCACCAATATTTTTTCAGACTTAATCAAGTTTTCTTGTTAACATAACGTTGAAGCGCCGAACCTGGCGAGCAATTACTATGTGATATTTTGACGTAAGTTGACGCATTTCTACACCGGCTAGAGGCAAATTTCACAGGAATGGTTTGAAAGCGATAACCTTCCTAGGGCTACTATTTTGAATTTAGGGCAGCATATTTTTCACTTTTGTCGATCAGTGTTATTAGCTCGCTGTGTATGTTTTTGTTATGCTTACTGTTTTACTACACACCATATTTTCATTGCTGGAAACCAGCAAAATTTTGCTAGTTTTTGGTGTGCTGTGTTTCTAGCAATCTGTTCAGCAAAATGAAATTTGCTGATTATTTAGTAATGCTCAATTGCATAAAAGTGACAGATCGTTTGCTGCATGTTCAATAAAACAAAACACAACTTGCTGATTGTCAGCTATGACAATTTGCTGTACATTCAGCAAAGCATAAATCATAATTATTGTAAGTTTGGTTTCCGATTTTTCGCCATCAAACTTTTAGGTTATTTAGGAAAGGCTCAAATTTCAAGCAATATTCCGAGCAATTCCAAGCGAAATAGGGAAATGAGAAAACATGAGTAATACTAAACGTCTTTTTTTCGAGCTCCTTCAGAAAGTTTCTGCCTAGTAATTTAAGCTGCTCTCAAGGCTTTTGTGTTCCTGCGTTGCTGTTCATCACTTTCCGCTTATGTATCGAATGTTGAGAAGGACGAGCTTCATTTCTCTTGAAATCATTTCTCGCTTCTATCAAAATTATAAAATATGTTACAAATTTCGAAAGATCTAACGTCACGCTACAATTTCGTGATCAAAATTTCAATGGTCAAACCTAATAAGCTCCGTGCTGATCTGAAACAGGCCAACAAAATAGTTTTTTGCGAGCTTTTTACTCGGATGTGTCATGTGTGTGTACCCGCACGAGTCATAACCGATTCGAGGCTGTATATTGACTATATCTGATAGCCTATAGCCTGAGAATAAACCCATTATTTTAGATATCGAATGGCCTAACTCCATATAGATTCGAACCTGTGACTACCCGGTTGTCAAAGTGGACACTGTAACCTTGCTGTTACGGAGCTCGCTTATCGGTACCGGCTGCCTCAACTATACTGTTCGTCCCGATGTAAAGATACTGGACTGTTAACAATTGCAGCCCGTGTCGCTCGTCAGCTTACCATAGCTTAAAGTTGTTCTAACTGTGGGATAGCTCCAAACGGCCGAAACACAAACGGCCGAATTATATCAATACTAACGAAAGGCCGAAATTTCGATCGGCCGAATCACGGAAGGCCGAATTTTATTTTTATTTGACTTTTTTTTGTTACAGCTATTTTATGTTGCTTACTTTTTAAGCAACATCAAAAAATGGATAAAAATTGAAAACTTGCCTTAAATGTGTAAAATAACTAGTTTTTCCGTTGAAAGTTCTGTATGCAAAAGATATCAATGCGGCTCTGCCGCATAATCGAGGGCAAGGAACCAAGGCAGCCCTAAGCCGCCGCGGTGTCCGATGCCCGAGTCGGTCGCCGACCCGCCGTGGGAGCGGCGGCCTCTCGCAGGGAAACAACTGATCTACTGGATTGCCCGGATTACTGAAACATAGGGGCAATCCCCTAGTTTAAGTCCGAACGAGCGGTAGTGAGTAAGGACAGCATGCGCCCCGGACAATCGAGTTGGCCGAAGGCCACGGGTGTGTTGCATTAAATTTTTAACAAAATCAATTTTCAATTTTTTTTTAATTCTATGAAACAGTCAGGGAACGGGAACAAAGAACAAGTAAACAAAATATTTTTTTTCGAAACCCTCTTTTTTGTATTAATATTGTAATGTATTAATTAATAGCCAAAATTCTCCTCAAGCATAACGTATTTTATAAACGTTTTCTTACAACATTTCAGCTTTAGATGTCATATTTAAAATAAAGAAAAATTTCCTGCTATAAATAATCGAACCTAAAAGGATATATAATAGCGTCCATATATCATCAAGTCTATGTATAATCGAGTCTATATTTAATCGATTCTGACCTATAAATAAGTACAGTTACGTTTCGACTATACCTAGATCAATTTCTTATTTATTTCATGTTATTTTCGTGTGTTTGTGCTAATATATGTTCATATGTGTGTGAATGTAAAGTTTCGAATGTTCGGTATAGTTGTGCTGTTGGTTACCAAAAATTTGTTACTTAGAGTGAATAAGAAATGCACCAGAAACTATAGAAATCGTGTAAATCTATTTTAACAAATAATAACTTCGAATAAAAAAGGCTGGGTTTCACCGCTAGGTGGATAACTTCGGGTTTCATTTAAATCAACATTAATTATCAATGATTTTTCGGCCTTTCGAATGATTCGGCCTTTTGTGGTTCGGCCGTTTGATAAATTCGGCCGTTTGTTATTCGGCCGTTTGTAGGTAAACACTAACTGTGCATATCATGGCCACATTCTTACAGTCTGGTGGGGATATCGTCGATTTCGTGCAACACCGGCACAACTCAAAATTTTACAATAAGAAAGTAGTGTTAAAATGTAGTCTCTGGTTTGTTAATCATGTGATAAGAAATGATATCGTGTAAAATTTATCTTGGAGGCTTTTCCTAAGATACTATGAGCAAAAATTACACTTTGCAGCCTACTTCCAAGTGAAATTATTTCTGATCCTTAAGCAAGTGTGCAATAGCAGCACGCTGTAGCAGTGTTGCTGGAAAATTTCAATGGTGAGCCGTCCGTCAGACATTCAATCAGTTTGGGGTGAATAACTTTTTCTACAAGCATCGTAGCGCCTTACGGTCTTCAGAAACGTTTTTCCCAGGAAAATTTCTTACAAATATCATGTATCGATATATTTTTAGGAGCCAACTGGACATCTTTAGAGAATAAATTTTGAAATAGTGGATTTTCCCATATAAAATCGTATGGAAACTTTAAAAATCGGGCGCAAAAATATAGTTCCACCGATCGATCTGAAAAGTTACACGGTTTTTATAGGACCCATAAGGTACACGAAAAGTGCATGGGAGCGAAAAAATAACACCATCGCTTTTTTCCATATAACCGTGTCCCATTCTAATGATTATGTACATATAATGTGAGATTATTTCTTGAATACAATGAGAAGAACTAGGACATGTAAATAAGATCTCGGTTGGCTGTCTTCCATAGCTGAAATATTCAAATTTTCAACGCAAAAAACGCAAAAATATATAAAAATAGATTCGAAGAATATATGGAAAGTATCCGTTATGTTGTGCTAAAATGAAATAGATGAACTTACATTACACTAATTAACGACATTTCGATAGTAGTTATTGTGCTGCTTTCGGCGGATATCATCTACAGTAGTAGAACTAACCGATTTAAAACAAAATTGGGTTTTTCTAAAGACACTATTGACAAATTACATAGGGCAGGTGTTTATAAAGTTGCATGCCCACATTGTAATGAAGGTTTACATTGGCCAAACCAAAAGAAATTTAGACATCCGGTTTAAGGAACATACTTCGGAACTCATAAAGACTAAAAAAGACTCGGAAAAGGGAAAAACTCACCATTTCAGATCCAAAACATATTTTTTATGAAGATCACCCTATGACTAACGACAACATTAGTCTAGTTCGATCCGTAACATTCCCTTGGAAATTAGATGCTGCAGAATGTTAAGAAATTTTCGAACAAAACCCAGCTACTCTCCTTAACAGAAATCAAGGTAATCACTTCTCATGGCTTTTCAAATGTCTACCTAAAATTCCTCGACAAGGCATGGATCACCAGGCCGCACGATCCTCTACCTAACTCGAGTTGTTTACGTTCTCTGGCCTTAAATTTGTCCCATTCCTTTACCTACTTAGCTATAAAATTTAAAGGGTTCGCTATTTCCTCAGCAGTGCAGAAGCGATCTTCAATGTTGCAGTCCCGGTAATTTCAAGCAACTCTATTGAAAAAACTTTTTCTCAATTTGAAAAATAATCGATTTGGATTGAAAAAAAAACTTTTTTTGCTTTTTTTTGGCGTGGGACTACGTCTTTGTTTTCTATACTTATATGTATATGTATAACAGTATAACAACATGATGAATAACAATAACTAATATGTTGTTGGATAGATAAAATGTTGAACAATTTTGTAATACGCCAGTTATCATTATTCTTCTATTGCGAAGCGGTAAAAATCGATGAAAAGTGTCAAGGACAAATTTACGCGAACGTAAACCAATCATATGCTAGCATTCCTAGCACAGACGACATGAATAGAAACCAACCATTCCCTGTGACATTCTCTGTAGCAATATCCAAGACAAAATTGACAGAGTCTCCCCGTCACAATAGGTCAATTTAAGTTTCTTATTTTGAATGACTATAATGCAAGTCAAGCTATTTTTATTTCTATTTCAAGCAGTAAATGTGGAGCTGACGATTGAAAAATGTATTAACTGGGGAAATAGTTATTTAGAAATTTACGAAAAATATAGTCCAGCAGGTGGGACCACCACCTTTTCAATCGTCAGCTCCACATTTACTGCTTGAAATAGGTCAATTTAAGTTTGCTTCCATGAACCTAGACTAATTTGATGTCTCGAAGGTAAAGGTTTTTCGAAAAGTTTGAAACAACCCCTTTTTTTGAACAATTTTTAAACCTGCTGTTAGAGCGTAATAGAAACTGATGTCTTGAAAGAAAACATGCTGGTAAAAGCAACAGTACCGTAGAGTACATGTGGAGCAGAGCGCCGGTAGTTTCTCGTCGTCTGTCATTGAAAGGGCACAACTTCTATTCGCTGGCAAATGAAACAAACTTGTGAAGCAAAAAAAAAAACAAAAATGAATCTTTTTAAACTTTAACTTCGTTGTAATTGATAAATGTTGTTTGCACACAAAAAACACTACAGGCACAACATCACCAAGTGTAAATGAAATTCTTTCGAGGCTGAGAATTAAAATACGTAAATAACTGAACAAACAAATTTATTGTGTCTGTAATTAATCATTTCAGTTTTCACAGCAAAATTATCTTTGAACGACTCTTAGGGCTGTTAAAGGCAAATAATTTTCAATACTGACATCGTTAATGTCTCAATCATACTCGACGTTATTGATATTTTTCCTGAAAAATATGCGTTTTTCACTTGTTCATCGTTCTTTTTGAAGAAAACATGAAAAATATCTCTTGGTTTCAATTTGAAAGGCAAATTTGACATGGAGAAAAAATTTTTTGTTTTATATATTTGAGTAATTTGAATTTGAAAACATGACGAAAATTATAACAATTTTACATATATTTCGAATTTGAAATATTTTTTCTTAAAACTAAAAAATGATTTCACCGCAATTTGGGTCATCCTAATTTTTGATAATTCTTAAATAAGCGTTTCATCATATTTTACAACTATGTAGAAGGAAGTTTTACTCTAGGCTATTGCCATCGAGCTCCAGATCCGAATTTCATCTAAATTTTTAAATACGGTTTCAGGTCAATTGTTCTGTTAATCCTCACAGTCGCCTGCTGTCGCGATAAGGCATGGTGCAGCAAGTGTGGGGAGAACCACGCAGAGGATTACTGCGGAGGACGCAAGGGAAAAATCATGATGAGCTCTCAGAGTGGTGCATGCAACGCAGCAATAAAATCAATCGGTCTCTCAGCCCATTATGGATCTAGATCCGAATTTTCCTTCAACGTACCCAACATACCCAGCTAGTTTGTACAGAAAACGGAAAAATCGAACACCTGGCCTAAAATGGTTCAAGGAGCGTCCAAAGCGTTCCTTCACAGACATAACTAAGAAGACCGCAACCATTTCTAACTTCACAACATCGTATCCGTTTGATATGTTGTCTTCGGCTGACGATCCACCAGCGAAAACATTTTACACCATCCTGGGAACTCTAGAAAGAGGAAAAATCGTTTCAAATATGTATCGAATATAATTAAAAGTTCTGCGAAAAAACCGAATCAAACTCCTCCTGGACTTGGAAATTTAAAATCCCAGAAGGAGTTCCCAGTCCTCCCAGGAACAGTTGATGAAAAAAGTGCTGAATTGGTGAAAGTTTTTGAAAATGAGGACTAGATTTTTAACAAAAACTTTCAATGTACCTTCAAGCATTCCTCCCAACAGTTAGATAATATTTAAAACAATGGACTGCCGATGGCTTCTCATTGCAGCAGATTCCCTTCGATGTTTGTCATCTGCTCAGGTGCCTTCACCAGTCTTCAATTTATCTCTGCCTTACAGTGGAATTGTAGAAATATTATTCCAGAAATTAATTTATTGAAACCCTTGATTAATAAATATAATAAATAAGATTTCGATAGAAAACTGGCTCCTACGTATTTATCCATTGGTGTTTTAGCAAATGGAACCATTATTTATTTTTTCTGAGGGCTGCAAAAAAATTGATTTGAAAAGGAACTAAGCTAAAAGCATGAAATTTGGAAATTTGGATTACAGTTAAAAGTATCATATATACCACCATTTAAACGCGTATTCAAAATGGCAGTAAATTTTCAATAACAATCATATATTTTGCAAAAACAACACCGTACAACATGCCGAGCAAAGGTCGACCACCTCCACAGTGACTGGCTTTGGGCCCACAAAACAGTCCAAAGCAACGAGAAGCGTTTGCCGTTTCACTAAAACGACAAACACTTTCCGTTGATTCTGGTACGTATTCTGAATATCAATGAAATAGCAGTCATAGCTCATTGTGCCCCGCTACAATTATATCGCGACGGTTTAAAGCAATTCATAAAAATTATAATAAAAGTATCTACACCACGCGTAACGAAAGGACTGACCCCACCCTGAACTGTGTGTACCGTGAAGCCGCTTGTTCTGCTGGTCCGGTGAAACGAGTGTACACAATACAGTCGTAACCATTGAATCAACGCCGCGCCATCGTTTCAAAATGTCATTTAACCGAATCCACCGCCAGTCGGTAATTCCACGCAAAGAATATCTCGAAACTTGAAACGCATGACCTCTCACACCGTTCGACTGCGAGATGCGCGAGCAAATCGCCGTACATCGGAAATTAAGAACATACCAATCGAATCGTCATTACACACTGTGTAATACACAGCGAGTCAGGATAAGACCGATGACACCGGATCTGATCGATGATGCGCTGTCGACTGCTCGGCTGACTGACGGCGCGGCGACTGCTGCGGCTCTGGTACCAAGCGGAGAGCTGTGAAAACCTGGCGCTCGGCAGCGGGGAGCCACGATCTATTGCAACTAATTCGTCTCATTTTTCGCGCTGGATCGACCTTGTCCGGTATCGAGCGGATGAGATCAGTTTGCACGCGAAGAAGGAAGAGATTTTGCGGCTGAAGCCAATACCGAAGGTCCCGCACGGCTCTCCGCGGTGAATACCGTCTAGAATTCGAGGGTGATCTTCTGCAGTGCGCGTGCGCGTGCTTGCTATTGCTGCTGCTACTGCGAGAAAAATGCGACTGTGATTGAAGAGCGCTAATGGTGAATGACTATGCGGTTCCTGGTGCGCCGAGGCGACAGGCGTGTATCCGTGCGCAGCGTCGGTTGCGGTCGCGATCATTTGACAGATTATTTAGATTCCACACCAGCAAGGAGTTCATATAATTATGTCGTTATGGTGTCCGGAAAACGTCGCCTGTCAGTGGGGAATATCTATTATATCTTCTGCCGTTTGATCACTTGCTTCGAAGCTTCCGTGTTGTTGATAGCGTGTGGCTTCACTTAAACTGAGTATGAAGATATTATAGCACAGTTTAAGGGTGAAACCCATCTAGGGTGGGAATTCAGCAATACATTGATTTTTAAAATCAGAAGCTTGTTATACTAATGCTATACTGCCCATAATCGCATAATTGTAACATTTGCAAAATTGGTTGTTCGAGAAAATGACACTTTTATATTTTGACCTTAAATGCATTGTTCCCAATATATTCTTGCAAATAAACGCTTCAAATAAACTTAGTATCATGAATAAAGCACTACTTTACACTATGTATACATTGAACATTACTTTTGAAGTCAAATTAGTTGAAATTTTTGCAATGATACTTTTATGCCGTCACTTTCAAGGTACTTTTGGTGTATATCACAAGGGAAATGAAGTTTGAACATCAGAAACGGATCACCGGTGGTTGGCTACCGGACCAGAATAATCTCAGAGTTTCAAAGGATCCAGATGTGGATTTGGATGGAAGCTTTTTTGACAAAAAAGTCGAAAATGTTAAGTAGTGTGTCAATTATACGGTTATTTACGCTATGTGACAAAACAACTTGGTATTTTTTACGACTTTTTTCAAACAAACATAAGTATATTTTTTCAGATGTGAAAAATACATACTATTTCAAGCAATTCCCAATAAAATGCACGAAATCCATCAAATGTCGAATGTTACAATTATGCGGTTACAGGCAGTATAGTAGTGGCTTATTATAACAATTACTCATAGCGATAAATATTCAAATTTACACTCCACCCAATCCTGACATTTGCATAATCCTCTAGAGAAAGCGTCACAGAAAACAAAACAGAAATTGATTAACCTCATTCAGTCACTGCAAAAATATGCAAGCACCGACTTTCAATGATCTAAACATCCTAACGGCAAGAGTCCGGAGTCCTTCTCTACACAGGCGAAATTTTTTTGCCTGCTGGTTCTGATTTTTCTATTTTTTTTTTACCGCATATGCTCTGGGAATTGTTTATATATCTAGATCTTTCGCCAAAATTTAACATCGTAAAACGGGATAAACTAACGGGGTTGTTTTTTTAAATACATTCGCTTGGGACATTTGATTTGTTGAACTTTCATGTTCCTGACGCGCATCGTTCTGAAGGATTGGCCAATGTGTACCAGTTTATTATTCACATGAGTTATGCATCACTCAGTAACGGCCACCCTGTCTGTTTCTGATAATCTTGCAATGTGAAATAGCTTGTCAGTAGTGTGCCTATCAACAGCAGACAGTACTTTTCCATAATTTGATGTTCGCTAAAAGTTTGCAATAAAATTATATAGTTACCGATTCGTCTAGGTCGACCGCTTGCTGCTGCTGCCGTCGAGTTGCGCACAGCAGGTTAACCTTTGCACCTTTGGTGTCCAGCGGGCTTCAGTGTGTAACCGTTGCTGCGTTGGACAGGTTGACCGAAGGGGCGGCGAACAGGATTCACAGGGACGCGAGGAAATCCGATTCGTAAAGATGCACAGGGTAAATAACTCGTAATGAATTACAACTGTGTGGCCAAAATGATGGCCTCTGTGCGGTTTGCGGACGAACACTTGTCACACTCATACACTCCGCTTCGAGGAGGGATGATGACGCCATTTCGGAATGCAAAATTTCAGCGAATAAAGAACATGTATAAAATTATCGGCAACAAATTATGCATCGAAATATTCGATTTGTGATTCCGAAAATTAACGAACTTCTATAAAATATTGCATCTTACGCAATCCCTGACAGGCGCCTGTTAATGGCAGAATCAAAAGATGTGCGATTTCTCGGTCAGTGGCCTTCACACAGATTGAATTTTCCTGTGTGCCGGTGCTTTACCCGGCCTCTGCAGAAAGATAGAAAAGGAGAGATGATCCGGTCCGGTTTGGCCTTTAGTCGCAAACTGCAACATCCAAGATTCTGCAATTTATTGATTGTTACTGTATAGCCATATCGATCGCTAGATCGATCGAGCGGCCGATCCGCTGAAAGATATTTCGAAAGCACTCTTCTTGATCCGGTCACAGCCATAGCAGCAGAGCCTAGCGTGCATTGACGGGGTCGCATCGGTTGTAGGCGGACTGTATGATATTAGTCAATTAGGCAATAATCGACACTGATGACTTACTCACACTGTTTTTTGCAATTCACGCTTGTCGCTTTATCGCGTAACTTTACTCCGATTTGATGGATTACGAATGGTGATCTGTGCTGATTTAAAGTGTCCTTCTGAGGCGTGGAATGGGCAAATAAGCAAAGCAATAATCAACTAAATACGTTAGATAGCTCGTCTGACGCAGTGGAAATGTTGTCGCTATATGCCGATTGCTGCGGTGTTTTTTCATCCATTTTCGGAACTGCGGTATTGACAAGGTTTCTTGCTTGCTAGATGCAGGTCAGGCGTTGAAGTCTTTTGTTTACTGCGTGTGAGGCTGCAAATTCGAGATACATTTAAGACGCTTTCACGGGTTCTTTACGCGGCTTGTTTACCAAAGATTTTGGAATTTACGCGGGATTTTTGAGTGACACATATCCCCTGCATAAAAACCGGCTCTTACGTAATTCTTTTACAAGTGCAAAATCTGTTTTTTTTTTAAGTAAGCCCTAAACAAAGAATAACAGATTTTTATGATACAGTAACGTTACGTGTTTGATAAAAGGTGGGAACTAAACAACTTTCTTCTCGCCGCTTGCTGGATCAGAATGGAGTGTTCGAGCCTTCTCTCCTTTTAGTCGTTCCAGCCCTCCTCTCAAACCAACTTCCCGTATTCCTCTTTACATTTTGCCACTCCGTATTTCTTTATCCCCTTTTTCCGGCAGATCTATTAGGTATAAGTGTTTTGGTGAACCCTGATTCTTAGTGTTATGTTTGTACAATTTTCAATTTTACTGTCAACCGCCGATCATCCTTTTTATCCTATTCTAATCTGTTTTCCTAAAACTATCTATTTATTCATCTCTATCTTAGTATCTATAACTTTAATTTGATATTCATCGTAGTGAATCATTTATTCTGAGGGAATTTATTCTAATAAGTTCAACTTCCTGATTATGGCATGGATCTCACGGTGATTCATCACGATCACTAGTATGTCGTATTCTCTCTTTTTCGGCTCTGCACGCTCTTAGCAGGGTTAATAGGGCAAAGTATTCGAACTGTAACAGGCTGAACGTTTTTCCACATCCGATGCAATATTATGAACCTTCCAATTACCAGTTATAAACGATTTAGTTGTTTTTTAGTTCTCTAACACAACGTTTTATTTTGACACGGCCCAAAATGATTAAATGTTCAACGGAGCCAATTAACACTTTGGCTGCTATATCCCCATAAGGTAATTAACTGGCCGTTATTGTATTTTCGTCTTAACTGGCTAGTGATTCGGATACTTTTAGAAGTAATGCTACCAATCGTATTTTCGATTGGAATACGCGAGAAAAAATCATTGACCCATTCCCCGCGGGTGATTTTTTTTTTAAGGGGGGGATTTGTTAGTAGCTTAAGTATTTATGATAAATATTAGTAAATAATGAGTATGTGTGTCCAATCACAAATGGTGACTTCTCAACACTGTTAGAAATTTGTAATTCTAATTGTTAGGATTTGTTTGCTTTCGCAATTAGGACTTATCATTCGTAGGGATTTAAACCTACTTGTCAGAAAAGGGGAAGTAAACTTACAACTAACTTAATTGCTAACTTATTGGCTGTAAAGAGAGCTTATCGTAGCAATTGAGGATTGCAACGATTTTTGTCGAAGATTGTTAATAATTTTATTTTTCATAGCTTCTAATGGTTCAACACCAGTAAGTCTATGTAATTCGAGTGTACCGAACCAAGGAGGACGCTTCAAAATCATTTTCAGAATTTTATTCTGAATCCTTTGGAGCGTTTTCTTCCTTGTTGAACAGCAACTTGACCAGATCGGTACAGCATAAAGCATTGCTGGTCTAAAAATTTGTTTGTAAATCAAAAGTTTGTTCTTTAAACAAAGTTTAGAATTCCTGTTAATGAGAGGATATAAACATCTCGTATATTTGATGCACTTGGCTTGTATACTCTCAATGTGCTCTTTGAAAATAAGTTTTTTATCATAAATTAGTCCCAAGTACTTAACCTTGTCGGACCAACTTAAAATAACCCCATTCATCTTGACAACGTGATTATTGTTTGGCTTGAGGAAAGAAGCCCTAGGCTTATGCGGAAAAATTATCATTTGAGTTTTAGAAGCATTGGGAGAGATTTTCCACTTTTGCAAGTAGGAAGAAAAAATATCTAAACTTTTCTGCATTCGACTGCATATGACACGAAGACTTTTTCCTTTTACGGAAATGCTTGTGTCATCGCAGAACAATGACTTTGTGCATCCTGGAGGCAAATCAGGAAGATCTGAAGTGAATATGTTGTACAGGACTGGACCCAAGACTGAACCTTGAGGTACACCTGCTCTGACAGGAAATCTATCAGATTTTGAATTCTGATAGACAACCTCCAGAGTTCGATCAGTAAGATAATTTTTTAAAATTTTGATTAGGAAAATTGGAAAATTAAAAGTTTGCAATTTCGCAATCAAACCTTTATGCCAAACACTGTCGAATGCTTTTTCTATGTCCAAAAGAGCAGCTCCAGTGGAATAACCTTCAGATTTGTTAGCTCGTATCATATTAGTAACTCTGAGCAATTGATGAGTTGTGGAATGCCCATGGCGAAATCCAAACTGTTCATTTGCAAAAATTGAATTTTCGTTAATGTGTGACATCATTCTGTTAAGAATAATTTTCTCAAACAGTTTACTTATTGAAGAAAGCAAACTGATTGGTCGATAACTTGAAACTTCGGCTGGGTTCTTATCCGGTTTTAAAATGGGAGTAATTTTTGCATTTTTCCATAATTTGGGAAAATATGCAATTTTGAGGCAGCAATTGAAAATTTTCACTAAAAATTCCATTGTGCTCTCAGGGAGATGTTTGATTAGTATATTAAAGATTCCATCGTCACCAGGTGCTTTCATATTTTTGAAATTTTTAATAATTGATTTAATCTCATTCAAGTTAGTTTCAATTATTTCTGCAGGTAAAAAATTCTGGGAAGAAATTAAATCAAATTGACGTGTGACTTCATTTTCAATTGGACTCACAAAATTCAAATTTGAGCTATGAACATTCTCAAACTGCTGAGCAAGTCTTTGAGCCTTTTGTTCATTGGATACAAGAAAACGTTCACCATCTTTTAAAACTGGAATAGGCTTTGAAGGTTTCTTAAGAATCTTCGACAGCTTCCAAAATGGTTTTGAATATGGTTTCAATTTTTCAACTTTAGTCTCAAAATTTTGATTTCTCGGAAGAGTAAATCTATGTTTAATCTCTTTCTGTAAATCTTTATAAATAGTTTTAAAAACAGGGTCACGAGAACGTTGATATTGACGTCTGCGGACATTTTTCAAACGAATTAGAAGTTCAAGATTTTCGTCAGTTATTGGTGAATCAAATTTCATTTGAGCCTTTGGAACAGAATAATTCCTGGCATCAACAATTGCACATTTTAATGCTTCCAAAGCGGGATCAATATTCACTTCGTTTTGCAAATCAAGCTCATTATTGAAATTTCTCTCAATATGAGTTTTGTAACTTTCCCAATTAGCCTTGTTATAATTAAAAACAGAGCTCATAGGGTTTAAAACTGATTCATGGGATAAAGAAAAAGTTATTGGAAGATGGTCAGAATCAAAGTCAGCATGTGTGATCAAATCACTACATACATGACTTTGATCTGTAAGCACCAAATCAATTATTGAAGGGTTTCTTACAGAAGAAAAGCATGTAGGATTATTCGGAGACAAAATAGAATAGTATCTTGAAGAACAATCATTGAATAAAATTTTTCCATTGGAATTATTTTGAGAGTTATTCCATGAACGATGTTTAGCGTTAAAATCGCCGATTATGAAAAATTTCGAACGATTTCTGGTGAGTTTTTGTAAATCACCTTTAAAATAATTTTTGAGCTCGCGTGTGCATTGAAATGGTAAATATGCTGCGGCAATAAATAAAATCCCAAGTTCAGTTTGAACTTCAATTCCCAAAGTTTCAATAACTTTCGTCTCAAGATGGGGAAGAGCACGATGTTTGATTCGGCGATGAATAACAATTGCAACTCCACCGCCGGAACCCTGAATCCTATCATATCTATGAACCACGTAATTGAGATCATATTTTAATTTTATGTTAGGTTTCAAAAATGTTTCAGTAATAATTGCAATATGCACATTATTTACTGTTAAAAAGTTAAAAAGCTCATTCTCATTGGCCTTCAATGAGCGAGCATTCCAATTTAATATTTTAATTGTTTTATTTAAAATCATTGCTAAATTTTAAATTAGAAACAATTTTAATAGTAAAATTTGTGCCTATTTGAATGGCTTCAAACATTGATTTTGCCTGCAACATGGCGTTCATAAGATCGAACATTGCCTGTTGCAAAAAAGAAAGTTTACCTGCCGTAATAGGCCCCAGGCAGTTGACATTAGAAAAAATATTTTCGGCAGCAATATTAGCTGGAGTAATAGGTGTACAATTATTTTCTAGCGTGTTTTGCTTACCCATATCAACGGTCATTTTCGAACTACCAACACTAGGCGGTATAATGTTCGAACTACCTGTAACCTGTGCATAAGTTAAAAGGGTATGCAAAGGAGTAGGTAAACTATGCGTCACTGGTACGCTTGGAGAATTTTGTTTTGAAGTTGGTTTTAATTGAGAAATTGAATTTTGTTTACCTTGCCTTGCCTTAACAATTGCTAAACGGACTGGGCATTGATAAAAATTTGACATATGGTTGCCGTTACAATTCGCACAGCGAAAATTTTTACTCTCTTTCACAGGACATGTGTCCTTTTTGTGAGAAGAGTCTCCACAATTAAGACATTTTTGGTCCATGTTACAGAATTTGGAACCATGGCCATAACGTTGGCAAGTACGGCATTGGGTGATATGCTTTTCACCTCCGCCATACTCCCTATAAATTTCCCACTTTACACGCACATTATACAAAGCATGTTAAGTTGTTAACCTCATTGCGGTTAAAATGAATTAAATAATTAACAAGGCAAATTCCAGCTCTCTGACTGTTTTCGCCTCGTGATTTTTGTTTCATTAGAATTACTTGGGTAGGGGCTATGCCAAGTAATTCTGTTAAAGTAAGTTTGATCTCATCAACGGTTTGATCGTTGGTGAGACCTTTCAAGACAACCTTGAACGGCTTGGCGTTCTTGGTGTCATATGTAAAAAATTTGTACATCTTGTCAGTTAAATACTGAACAAGACGATCAAGACCCTTTACTGAGTCGGCTAATAAGCGGCATTCACCTCTACGGCCAATTTGATAGGTAACTTTAACGTCAGAAACAAACGTTGAAAGTTCCTTTTTGAATATATTAAATTCAGAAGAAATAGTTACCACAATAGGTGGAACTTTCTCTTTTTTTAAAGATTTTATATTTTGTATAGTTTCATTATTAATAACTTCCATTTCACCAGCTTCTTGCTCAGGCAAAATATCAAAAGGATTGTCACTACAGACACTCGAAGTGTCAGAAAGAGATGCCTCTCTTTTCCTCCCCGCAGCGATGCGAGGTTTCTTTTTCCGTCCAGCCATTTCAGGTGATACCTTACTAATCGCCTTTTTCACCTCCTCCTATGTTGATGGCTCCACAGCTTGTTCGTCACTCATAATTGTCATCCTGTTGCTGTTCTGCTCATCCGGTTCCTAACCGTTCAATAGCGCCTAAAAATGTTCCTTTCACCTGGCTGCAACCGTCGTCGGTTTATCAGTAAGCAGGTTGCCGTCCTTGTCATTATACCTGACCGGCCCAGGGAAATTCCTGCTTCTGACTCTGTTGACAGTTCTATAAAATCTCCGTACGTCGTTTCGAGCATAGCTGTCCTCTGCGCTGGCGAGCACCTGCTACTCGTACTTGCGCTTCTTCCGACGGTGGGTTCTATTTTCGGCACAGCTCTTGCCCCCCTGTACCTCTCTCTGTTCTGACGTGTAGCCGCAGTGAGCACGCGGTTCCTGGCAAGGTTCTTCTCATCTGTCGCTCTCTGGCACTCGGCCTCGAGCCAGCCGTTACGCTGTCTTCGACGTGTCGTACCTACCACCTCTCTCGCAGTCGTTTCGATGGCGCCGTGGATACTGCTCCACAGCCCATTTATGTCTTCCACTCCTTCCTCCTGCTGTTCTGCGATTCGTTGATCCAGCTCTCTGACGTTCTCTGCTACCACGCCATCAGCTTTCAGCCGTTGAATATTGAAACGCGTCGTCCTTTCTGTGCGAGATTTCAGCACGTTCGACAACCGTCCGCGGATCTTACAAACGACGAGATAATGGTCAGAAGGTCATTCTCGTTGCTCCGCTGGCAGCGGAAATGGTCTAACTCTACAAAGGGCAGATGGACGCACCGACTTATTCCGGAAATATCCGGTTGGGTCGAGAGGCGCCATAGTGAAATGAACTTCCACCTGACACAGGTCAAATGTTTGGTCCCTGAAAAAACCCAACATCAGTAACATCCGAAAAGTGCCGACCGTCAATCAGTACCTGATCGATCTGGGAGCAGGCTTCTCCATTTGGATGCCTCCCGGTGTGTTTCCGAATATTCAAACGTGGAAAATAGAAGCTACATATGGTCATTCCTCTGGCCGCGGCAAAGTTTATCAGCCTCAGGCCGTTTTCATTGGTTCGCCCAAGCTTGTCATAGAACTCATCTTTGACTTCATCGTATTTGTAGTTTGTCGGTGCGTAGGTTTTGATTAAACCGTAGTTAAAGAATTTGCCCTTGATCCTTAACACGCATATACGGTCATCTACGGGCCTCCACCGGATGACACTTGTTTTCTGATTTCCCAGCACTATGAAACCGACGCCCCGTTCCGCTGCTTTGTCGCCACTGTAGTGGATGTGGTACTTGAAAGACGTGTGTGCAGTAGGGTCCACTGCACCTTAATCTTTTTCCGTGTTCGTAGCCTAGGTCTTTGCTGATTGATCCGTTTCGTATTTCTAATTTCCTTGTTGGTGGTTGAAAAAAGGTTTCGGTATGCTACCTTACCAGGGTCGCAAAACCTACATCCTGCTGATGGGGCTGCCTTCTTAGGTGTTTTTTTTTTTTTTAGGGTGGCGGGAAATCTGCGAACAGACACCTGAGAAGAGAACTCAGGGTGTGGGGATGAGACTAGCCATCATGTCGCTCCTCACTCCTACAAGACGGGGGCGTACGAAGAAGACGTGCTCAGCAGTCTCCTCCACCCCACGCGTATCCGAACCTGTGCAGATATTGCCTGAAGTAACCATGGCCTGACAGGACCTGTGTCAGGTGGAAGTTCATTTCACTATGGCGCCCCTCGACCCAACCGGATATTTCCGGAATAAGTCGGTGCGTCCATCTGCCCTTTGTACCGCGGTAACTGTTAGTACCTAGCGCTCTAGACCACACTGGCTTACCATACCTAAGTATGGACGAAACCACGCTAGCAAGAAGTCTTCGTTTGCTGCCATAAACCGTTGAGCTATTTGACATTTTACGAGATAGTGCTGCAATATCCGATGAGGCCCTCTTACAGGCATAGCCGACGAGACTCCCGAACGTGAGCTTATCGTCAACCATAACCCCCAAGAGCTTCAAAGATCGCTTTGAGGTGATGGTGCAGTCTCCGACTCTGACCACCGCCTCTTGCTGCGATTCACGGTTGTTCACATCCTTAACCTACGTCCTATGATGCGCTAGCTTCAGTTTCTTGGAGCGCATCCAGTCCTCTACCTTGTGTATTCACGTTTACGGTTCACTTTCACGTCGAGCGTGACGATTGCGCAATAGCGTAATCCCCTTCTCTTGCGCTGGAGTGCTACCTCCGCCGTCTTGGTGACGGAGGAGATGGCATCCAGCGTGGACCTGCCTTTCCGGAAGCCGAACTGGTTACTTGCCAGACCGTGTACATCCTCCGTGTACCTCACCAGTCTCTTGAAGATAATCCTTTCATGTACCTTGCCCGCGGTGTCCAGCAGGCAGAGGGGCCTATATGCCGAAGGGTCCCCGGGCGGTTTCGCAGCCTTCGGCAGTAAGACCAGTCTCTGGCGCTTCCACCTGTCCGGAGAGAGGCAGTCTTCCAGGCACCTCTGCATAACTACCCTGAACAGCCCAGGGGTCGTTTTAATCGCTAGCCTGATTGCCAGGTTAGGGATATCATCCGGTCCAGGTGCCTTGCTCAACTTTAAGGATTTAGCTGTCACGATGAGTTCCTCATTCGTAACCCTCCCTCATTCTCAACCTCGACACGGCTATCGTCGCTCGGCAGGTTGACCGACCATCTCTGGTCTATGTCTGAGATACTGGAACGTCGGGCGTGAGACTCGACCGCCGGAGGCCAAATGCTTGGCTCGTAGCGCGGAAAGAGTCCCTCGATGATACGCTCCAGCATCGCTGGTGATCACTCTGCAGGCACCAGTGCTCTTTCAGTCTTGGCCATTACGATCGTGTTGGCGTCACCCCACGGATTTGCATTGGCACTCGCACACAGCCTATTGAAGCAGGCCCTCTTGTTGGCCTTTATCGCACTCTTTAGCATCGATCTTGCAGAACCGAATGCTGCGCGGCGCTCTGTCCTCTCTTCTTCGTTTCGCATACGCTGTTTCCTCCGTCTTGCACGGAGGCATGCGTCCGTCTACCAGTAAACCGGTGGCTTCCCATTCCTAGGTTGGCGAGTCCTAAGCATGATGGCATCACACACCCGCGATAGCATGGCAGCTAGTTGGTCAGCAGTCGGGCGAAGCCAACTGCTCGCCTCGCGCTCTCTTCTCATTGCCTCTTCGAATACCTCGGCATCGAAGTACGATGTCTTCCACCCGCAGACGGTCGGAGTGTTGGCTCTACCCGTCGCTTGCCGCCTCTCGTTGTTGTCTACACTATAGCAGACCGGCTGATGGTCGCTATTAGTGTAGCCATCGTCTACCCTCCAGTTCTTGATCAGTCCTGGGCTGGAGAACGTCACGTCTATGATCGACTCCGCACCATTTCTGCTGTATGTACTTTTGTTCCCAACGTTGGCCAGATCCAGGTTGATGCCAAAGCCTCCAACAAGATCTGACCCCTCTGGTTCGTGAAGCTACTTCCCCGATCGACAACCCAAGCGTTGAAGTCGCTCGCCACCACCAAAGGCGTTAGGCCCGTTTGCTCCATGGATAACAGGTCGACCATCTGAGCGAAACTTTCGGTAGACCAACGTGGCGGAGCATAGCAACTGCAGTAGAACACTCCGTTCACCTTGGCAACTATGTACCCTACTTCTGAGGTACCTCGCTGAACCGAGAATTCGCTCGTCGTCCATATGGCCGCCATACTGGACCTATCCGCAACCCAGTTACCGTTTCTGGGAGAGCTGCGGTAGGGGTACGATATTGCGATGTCCGACAACGACTCAGTGGCTGCATGGTGTAGCAGCTGCTGGGTGTGCGAAGCAATGGTTCATATTCAGCTGCGTCACCCTTACGCCCAAGGTTTCGCAGCTCGCTTAACGGCTGGGCACCTGGGGCCTCCCATAAAGTGTTTGGCATCCCGTTTCCCGGAACATACCATACACTTGGGAGACTCCCCGCAGTCCTTTGCTTTATGGCCTGCACTTTCACATCGCCTGCACAACTGGCTCCTATCGGGCCCCTTGCAGGTCTAGGACTTATGTCCTCCCTCAAAGCACCGGAAGCAAATGTCCGGTTGCTGTAGTATGCTCAGAGGGCATACTGACCAGCCCACTCTCAACTTGCTTTCTTTCAGGGCCAGGTTAGCATCCGCCGACGCTAGTCGAAAGGTAGCTACCTGGGCCCCTGCCGGACTTGTTCGGTTTTTAGGCTGGAGAGTCACCTCTGAGGTGAGTGCCCGCACTTGCACCTCCTTCCCTAGGACCTACGTTGCATAGGTAGCCCCTTATTCTTGGCGTCCTTCCGGAACTCAAGTATCATCTCGCCAGTGCGAGATCGGCGGATACTCCGCACATCTGCCACCAGATCCTCGAGCTGGGTTTCACCCCTCATCTTCTTCAAGACTTCTGAGTGCTTGAGCCCATCCGTCTTGAGTATGAGGGCATTCCCCCTACTCCGCGCCTTCTTGACTTTTGTTGGTCCTCTGGCCGCTCCGCCATCTTGGCGCGTCGTACCTTCCCGACTGCCTGCTTCGCTTAGCGACCTGCCCGTAGAGCAAACTGCCGCAAACGAGAGGGCGTCTGTCTGCACCTCTTTGGATTCAGTCGCCCTCCTTGTCCTGGCCGCTTTCCCGGCCACCTTCACTCGAGCTGTGAGTTCTTCGTACTTTTTACTGGCTTCATAAATGTTGCTCCGAAGCAGGAGGAAGCTCTGCTTCAGGTCGCCAGTGGTATTCCGCCTGTTAGCCGAGAACTCGATTATGGCGTCGAGTTGTTCGGATAGCGCCGCCACTCTCGGCCGCATGTCCATGCACCTTTCGACGGCCTTGACTAGCAAGGGACCATCCTCCGAAATGTTTGGTGTGGACATGGACTGATTCACCGTTTTTCCACCTCCAGGTTCTTCTGCGTTCGTTAATTTGGTCCCCCTTCCAGCCGCTATCCTTGTCCATGGTGGAGTATGACTCCACCGAGTGGTCACACATGTATTGTGTGTCCTCGACGATCGCCACACGTCGACCAGTGGTGGCATGCAGCTCTGCCGTCTTAGGCCATCTTAGGTGTAGCTGGCGGGATATAGCATTCTATAATTCAGCCGCCCGCTCCGGGTCAGACGCTGTTGTACTCCGCCCCTTATATGGGCACACAGCCGCGTATGATCCCCTTTCCAGTCAGCATATGACCATAGTTTCCACTGATTGCACGATGAGAAAGATTCGAATTTTCGAGGTATGTGTGCAAAATTTTTTCACGCCTTTCCTGTTCTTCCAGCTTCGCAACGATTGCAGCGGCTAAGTACCACTTACACAGTGTCAGCAATGCACATTAAACAAATTCCACTCAAATGCTCATTAGAAAATACTTAATGAGTAAAAAGTTACTTCCATTTGAAAATTATACAATTGGATTCCGTGCACCCTTTAATTTATATACCAAAACATACATTTTCAATCAATTAAAAGTCATGCCTCAATTTTGCATCAAAATACGATTACACTGGTCGACACAGGTGCACTCCAAAAGCTCAAACCGGAAAAAGGTTATAACTTTTCAACCATTCCTGTGAATTTCGGTGTCCCTAGCCACTGACTATTTTTTTCCAGAGAGTTAAATAAGTTTTCTCGTAAACATAACGCTGGAGCGTCGAACCCGTCGAGCAATTACTACGTGAACTCTCACGTAAGTTGACGCGTTTTGATAATGGCTAGGGGTACCAAAACTAATCCTTTATTTTTCCCGGTTTGAGGTTTTGGGCTGCATTTTTTTTTTTTTTTTTTCATTTTAAGGACCAGTGTTATCCAGTTGATGTAATAAGCCGTACATTTGGTTCTGAAAGCTTTAGTTGGAGAAAAGCCCAGTATTGTACCATCACAGCAGTGGTGAGTAGGTGAACACGCTAGCTTTTCCTTTTTTCTGCTGAATTCGACAGCTGAAATTAACCGCCTTACATTATGCAATATTATAACTCTTGGTACAGTTTGACTTTATTCTGTAGTCGCACACATGCCTATCGTAGAAGTAAAAGATTTGTGATTAGATCAACGTTGGAGCTTGTCTCTTGTTGTGCGAATTTCTACCGACACTCTGTAATTCATGAATCTAGAATACCGGCTGTTCAAGCTAGTATTAATGTAACCCTGGTGTACTTTCCGCTATTTCACGTAAACAATAACAAATCGCAAGTTCATGAGAACTCATTATCGTCATTCGTCGGTTACTTACTAACAGCCGATGCAGTTGCAGTAGTTTCAGTCGAGTTAAACTTGTCGCAATAAAATGCTGCTAGCGGTGTTGGTGGTGATTATTTCCGCTTTTCCTGAATCCCAAACTTACTCCACAAATGGCCTGTATCGATGCGGTATTCGAAAACGCTTTGGAGTACAGCTGGTTCATCACGGCTATATAGCGGAAAAGGGACAATGGCCGTGGCATGTTGCTTTGTACCACAGAACACAGAATGGAAGTGAGTACAAATGTGGAGGAACTCTCATAGATCAGCGTCATGTTCTCACTTCCGCGCACTGTGTTGTCCGATCTAATGGATTTCCAATCGACGCCCGTGTGTTGGCGATTCATCTCGGTCGTCACGATCTACGGGAACATCCGGACCACATGCAAGTGAAATCGGTAACGGAAGTGCATGTTCATGAAGATTTTGAAACAAATAGGAATGACATCGCTCTGCTGGTGCTGAATTCAACCGTTCAGTATTCCGATTACGTCATTCCGATATGCTTGGATATGCAAGCGGATAGGAATGCCGCTAAACTGGACGGTTTGCGAGGTTCGATCACCGGATGGGGCCAGTTGGAGAATGGATCACTTCCGGCGCAGCTTCGAACGGCCGAGATGCCAATCGTAAGCCATCTTCAGTGCCTTCAGAACGATCCGATTCTATTTGGACGCTTTTTGAATCCCAGCGTTTTCTGTGCTGGTGATAGAAATGGTTAGTAGCATTTAATGGTAGAGTCTGTGTTTGGAATTTGAGATAATCTTTTAACAGGAACGAGTGTTTGCAAGGGGGACAGTGGAGGAGGATTCTACGTTAGTGAAGGCGATCGCTGGGTTTTGAAAGGTATCGTTTCGTTCGCGGGAATCGATGAACATGACGGGTGTGACACTTCCAAGTTTGTAGTGTTTGCCAACGTGGTGTACCATCTTTCGTGGATCAGTAACTTGACCCGCACAGGACCAGCCGGAGTTATCAAGCCCATCTCCAGACGGGTTAGCGAAATCGGTGAGTATTTGCGTTAGGATCGTCGTAATTCTATGTAATTTTTTCTCTACAGAATGCGACAAATTTAAATTAATTGCCAAGAAAAAAGGAAATGGAGTTTGCTACAATTCAAGGAATCCTCATTCTGTGAGTTAAAGTATAGTTTTACTTTTTTCCTAAGTTTCAAAATCACCTAAAATCTAGGTCAGTATTTGGTACGAAGGACCGATGACAGCATGCTCCGGGGTCTTAGTGAGTAACAATTTTGTGTTGATACCATGTCATTGCACCAGGTTTGTATGAAACGTTCACATGATAGTGTTCTATTCAAATAACATATCTCCAAATTGTAATACCATTATCAGTGGTCCCTTTGAGCTTGACTTCGTGCGAATCGGAGAAACGACGAATAACAAAGTAGTAAACGTAACTTGCCATCCAGCTTACCGTAAACAATTAGCATATCATGATCTTGCACTCATTCAGTTGGAAACCTCAGTCCGTTTTACACCATCCCTTTTACCGGCCTGTTTGGCCAACAACTGGACCGAGAATCTATACGAAACGTTGCTGGTAACGGGACACGTTGGAAATGGTAACACTTGGAAGGAAATGAAATGTTCTTACTTAACTAATTTTAAATTTCGCCACAGGCGAACGATCCGAATTTCTGGAAACTGTTGAAAACCGTGTAATCGCGAGGGACGAATGTAACCGGATGGATTTCTTTAAGTCGCGTCGATTTTCGTCCGGTATTTCTGACGGCGAAGTGTGTGTGATGAATGACGACCCCGAGAGGGAAACCTCCGTCCGAATACCGGGAGCAGCGCTGCAAACTATGAGTACTCGCACCTGTATGGTTACGCTATTGGCTATTCAGGTGGCAACCAGCACTGACATACTGGCAAGGACCGTGCCTCTTGATTTGTATACTCGTGTTGCTTCCCACTTGGACTGGATTGAAGAAGTAGTTTGGGGTGACAGCTCCGATCTCGATGTCCCCACATCGGAAGCAATTGTAAGGCCGATTAAGACTGATTCAGATGAATTGAACCCGGACTTTGTGTATCCAGATCATCCAGTGTTAAATCGAACGAATGTTTAGGTTGTACTTAATGACTATAAAATACATGGTTATATTTTACTGACTTCTTTACTTTTCCTTCTTTAATTAAATATATTTATTTAGACGTTCGATGATGCGAGAGCTTAAATTTAACAATGAGTTCTTTTTTATTGAACTTGGCAGCTTATCAGAGTATTTCACACATTTTGGTTTTAAACAGGGTCCTGTACCCTGTTCGTAGTGTAAGATTTTCCCCCTTTTCTGCCTTCAGACGCGATTCTGCGAATGTGCCTCGATGTACTTCAGAGCTCGCAGAATGTAGTCCGGAATCGGGGGTGGCGTCGGAAGGTGAATTCCCTGCGGATGGTATCCAAATTCATCGGCTGTGTAGGTCAGCACGATGGGTATTCCGTCGTCGCCAACCCATGATGCGGATCCCTGCACGAATTGACCGCCGGTGCCACTTTCCTCCTGCTGGATGCCGTTGCTGGTGGCGATTTTCCACGCATATTCTCCATCCGGGTCGATCTGGTTCTGTTGCGTTAGAATGGTGGCGGTGGCATCATCGATGGCGGGGGCAGAAGCTACCAGTACCAACAGGGTGGAAATCAGGGCGATCTGATGTTGGAAGGAAATAAACCTAACTATTAACTTTGTTATCACAATAACAATGATTATAAAGAGAAATTTCTAAAAGTCACGCAATATAGCACAAGTTGTTACTTAAAAAAAATCTTCGCCGAATAAATATGGATATGAGAATATTAAATAATTATTCCTACATTCTACAAAAAAAAACTCTGAATCGGTCAAATCCTGGAAAATCCTAACATACCGTCTGCCGGGGTGAGATTAAGCCACAGGGGTGAGATTGAGCCAAAACGGGAAATGTTTGTATGTTAAATTACTTGCGATTTCCAAAACCTAATACCTCAAATTCAATACTTTATGAAACATGACATATTCATGCACAACTTAGGATGGAATATAGATAATATCAGTGAACTGTTTCGCTTCAAGAATGTTTCAAAGTACAGGGTGAAAAACATGCGCAAATAACGCTATCCAAAAATGTCCCAGGAAAGCCAACCCGATCAAGGAATCACATCAACTTACTGCTCAGTTGGTACGTTAGGATGTCGTCTCCAATGTGTTAAGGAAATATTATGCATTGAATATGTGCCGGCTCAGAAAATAATGTTTCTCCAAACTGTACACTTTTCGAGCCCTTTTAGGGTGAGATTGTGCCAAGCTATATTGAACGGCACAGTGTGCGGAATTCACATTCACGACAAAATTATATCAGTATACACCAAAACACTTGCATTGTTTACATAGGGTATGTTTTTTTCCCACAGCATAAGGTATGTTGTCTAACTATGGTATTCTTTGAAATAATGACTAAATGCTTGAGAAGCTTACTGTTCTCAATTGTTATATGGAAATTTTCAATGCTTGATATTACTTATGGAATGGAAAATTTTGTTACATACACCAATTCTATATAAACAGATGATTTTTAAAGCGAAGAAGGAGGGTTGTGGGTACGTTTCCAGAGGTTTTGAGATCTCCAATGGAATATACAGTTGTCAATGACACATAATAATTGAAACGAAAAGTCTTCTCAAACTTCATGCCTCAACGTTTTCCCTTTTTAGACTACCTGGAGACGCCACTATGTGTATAGAGACTGTCTATAAGCCACGTTCTCATAACTAATTACTCTATGTATCAATTTGATCCAGCCATACATTTTTTTATAATTCATATGAAACATGGTTTCTGATCAACCCCCTAAAGCCCCTTAATAGTCCACGTTGTTTATGGTCGTCCCTATACTTACTGTTTTATCATGTTAGTCATGTGGATTATTCGTAGACATACTACTGTTCATTTAACAGGTATTAAATTCAACTTTTTGTTTTCGGCACAATCTCACCCCATGGAAGGGGTGAGATTGAGCCAAAGTTCATGTATTTTTAGCAAAATTATAGTTTATTGTAACTTAACCATATTTGTTGTAGTTGTTAACAAAACATTCTAGAATGCATTGGTGTATTTTGGATCGAATTCTTTGCTTAAATGTGTGCGTTACAAGCTTGAGAACAAAAAAGCATCATTTTTTGGCACAATCTCACCCCGGATGACGGTACTCAACATAATTGAGAGTCCTTCTCTTCATTTTAGGTGCGCGAAATGCGACTTTTCTATAAGGTCGAGTGATATTAATGTTAGAAACAGAATAATATTCCAGATGCGCCAGGTAATATGTATGTAAGCAACAACCAAATTCATTATTAATTTTATGGAACAGAAATTATTCATTTTACAAACGGGTCGAGATCAACAGTGTTTTAAATCAAACAACTTGAGTACGAAATTAACCTGCATACACTTCTAAAATAGCCAAAAAAAAAAATTAAAAATAGCTTATGGAAAATGTTCCAGAGTATTGGAAAAACAAAGTTTGGCCGGCTAATAATTCTGACCATAAACTATGGGCTTTTTTGTGGGTCGTCGTGGGACAGGATATTAAGGTGAAACGGTGTTGAAACTTGAAACCATAAACGGCCGACTTCGAGCAACCACTTCGAATTTTCAGAAGCACAAGACTCGAAAATAGATAATGCCTGTGAAAGCGCTATTTTATGTTCGCTTCAGGCTTTCGAATACACCGACTCCTCTAACATTTTCCCCTGATAAAATAATATGCCAGAGCGATCAAGTTAGCTAATGAAAAAAAAAACGCAATCGTTCGTTGGGGAATTTTGTTTTGTCCCCAATATCCTACTGCGCTGTTTCGCAGCATTAATCCTTAGTTTGCTATTATGTATATGCTCCTTTTGAACGGGGATAGGAAGAACCGATCAGAGTAGCATCTGATTCACAATTTTAACCGATCGGGTGGATTTGCTTTGCTCACAGGTGTGTAGTGTCATTTCTTGCTCTACCAGTGCTAACCATGAGGCAATGTAGGGGGAATAGGGGCATAATGAGCACCCCACTGGGGCATCATGAGCACCCACGGGGTCTAATGCGCACTCTTATAGAACATATTTCGAAACTGTGTAGATGTACAACTAATGGGCCAACGTTTGTCGCGGGATGCCGTAATACTTGGCGGCTTGTTTCGTGAATGTTCCGTCGCGCCTTATGGTGGCCAATTCTGCCTGCAGTCCCTTTTTCTGACCGATCCGGTCTCAAAGATTTTCTAACAAAGGGTGATTTTTCAGGAATTTGGTTTTTCTTAAAAAAAAACGCATAAAAATTACAAAACTGTATGAAATCTTTATTTGAGCCGATAAATTAGTTTATGCCATTTACTATTTAAAGATAATTTAACTCAAATGTTGGCCACGGCTACGTTTTAAATGGTCCATACGAAAAGTCCAATTTTGGGTCACTTTTTCGAGCATTCCGGCTGTTATCTCACGAATAACGCGTGTAATGGAGAAGTACGGACCAATGATGCCCCCAGCGTGTAAACCGCACCAAACAGTACTTTTTTTCTGGGTGCATTGGCGATTCTTGTATTGCCTCTGGTTGCTCTTTGATCCAAATGCGGCAATTTTGCTTATTAACATACCCATTTAACCAGAAATGAGCTTCGTCACTGAAAACAATTTTTCGGTAAAAAAGTGGATTTTCGGCAAGTTGTTCTAAGGCCCAAAAATTCGATTGTTTGTAAGCGTTCTCCAGGCGTAAGTCTGTTCATAGTGAAATGGCAAACCAAACTGAGTACATGAAACTTTGACAGCTGTCAGAATTCCCGCGTGAACTGTCGAATCTGAATACATGAAAAACCAAATTGCAAAAAAATCACCCTTTATATGTTTGCACCATCAATGTAAACAAACACTGACTATGGAAACAAACAACTCACTCAAGTCTACTGAGATTAATTTCGAGTAAGTTTATGTGACAAGGTGTGCTCATTTCATGCCACCTAACGGTGACCATTTCGCCCCTATCGAATTAGTAAAAGTTAACATGAGATTTTAATACTAAAGTCAAAAATTTAATGATGGTGAAATTTTGGGTACGACCCATATCATCACGCATATTTAAATGATCCGTTTGAAACCACATTTGATTTTTAAATGTTTACTTCGTCGAGAACTGAGCAGCCGAAATCGGTGCTCACTCAATCGGAGGTGTGTAAATTAATTAACTATATAAACCTATATTGATCCACCTGTCAGATTAACTCAATTTCCTTGAACGTATATCGGAATTTATAAATATGTGTGATGCAGATTGACTGCGAAAGATGTTTCCCGATGGTAGTTTTCTGAAAATCCCTCGAATCGAATAAATTGAGTTAATCTGGCTAGTCGTCAACTATAGGAAAGGGGTCCACTATAGGCTAGTTCACCCTATTTCGTATGAACCTTGAAGGACGAGGATTTTCTGAGATAAATCTTGCAACTGTATACTGCCGCTGCCGCTCTTTCGAAATGGGGAATCCTTTACAATGCAGCTGGTTTTCCTTTTCGTGGTTTTCCTGACCACTTCCTGCTCGCACGGAACATTACGGTGGATCGTGGAAGCTTCTCTAATCGAAACACCACTTTTTATTGCTTGGGGACAGCTGCTTCAGTATATTTTTCACCAATTTTTGGAGTTTTTCGCATTTTAGCAGCAACTTGTTACAATAACACGATCATAACACATCTATGGTAACTATGATTCGCTGTGTTACTTCGATGTAAATAAAAGTCTATTTAGGAACTCAGCGAGACAGCGTGCTGATCGCTTTTGTTCGAAATGAAACATGTCGAAATAAAAAAAAACAGTACTTTTTTACCAATAATAGGACCACTACTTTTTCCATATTTTAAGTGTTTTTCTAGTGAAATTGATTGCTTATCTTTTAATGACACTATTATTCTACCCGTTCATCAAAAATTTGGTAATTCTCGCTCGGAAAGTGTGATGTCAGTACAGTTTTTGGTAAAGGCATTTCTTATGAAAACGTTAACGAGCCATGGCAAATCAGGCAGCTGTTATTAAAAGATATTTTTTACAGCTTTAATTAAGAATATATAGTAAACGTCTGTTGCAATATTTCGATCAGAAATCAGAATATGAAAAAAACACACAAAATCGTAGTGTTTTGGTAGACTTCGGTTTTGGGCAAATGATCAGTTTTGGGGCGCTTAAAAATCCGCTGGTTACTTTTGCGAGTCGGTGCGTATCAAAGGCTCGTGCATCCCTAATCACCGTCAGCAACCGAAACAGCCAATAGCAAGCCTCGTCGCAACAGAATTTACTGACACTGGTGCCAGTAGCGTAGAACCGAATGAATATGAATTAAACCAGAGTCGTCGTTAATCGCAAAATGTTTTAAATAAATCCAATGTCTTTTTGATTGTTATTGATTCGATGATATTTTTGAATGACCGGATTCATGATAGTGAACAGTTTATATTTGCATACTGTGATTGTAATTGTAATTGTCCAATACATTGGACATTCGCTAGAGCATCAAATTCGTTATGAAGAACACATTCGTAGTACTGGTTCCGAAACAGTACAAAAGTTGCTCTGAAAAGACGCAATATTGATGTGGTTACGCACAGTCCAACTATTGCGTGTATAGAATTTTATGAATCGGATATTTTCTAAGCTATCTTGCCAATGTAGAAAAATTCAGTAGCTTCCGCTATGTAAAGTTCGATTATGGCGCCGGCCACGTCCTCACGGTCGTTAGCGAAGAAAGGAGGAAGTGTTACAACCGTAGTTGCCAGGGACCGAGTTTACCTTTGCATCTCTAGCGACTATAACGGGGAAGAAAGGTACTTTTTATAACCGTGGCCATAGATAGATTTTTATACTTTTACCTTTCCCTCTACACGCCTAATTTTATAGACTCTATCGCTCTTCTTTACCGAGTCTCGTTTAGTTACCCTGCAAAGTATCGGCAATTATCACTGGAGCATTTAGCGTGAGGAAAAGATCAAGTAGAGGGATGGGAGGGAGCCTGAGAATAAACCCATGCGTATAAGTTCCTCTGACACCAAACGATTTGATTCTACTAAGATTTGAACTCATGACCATTCGCTTGTCTCTGCGGACTCTGTAATCTTGAGGCTACGAGTTCGCCTACTCAAATTACTTGAAATCACTTCAACCTTTATCGGAAAACTTTTTTTTGTGTTCTGTTCTTTTTTTGGACCAAAAATATATTTTTTTCTAAGTCTAAGTTACACCTACTGTTTTTGTTCGTTTTTTTGCATTCTCGTAAATTACTTCACCAAACTTAAAATGTAGTCATAGTAAAGACAAAGAAGGCAAGTGCAAGTGGTCGTTGTAATCTGACCAACAAAATTCGTCCTTTCCGGTATAACATGAAGCTTGTTCGCTAAGTGAGATTATTTCTACAGATTTCAGAGGTTTCCAGTAGCCCTCTATCGAAGAACTTACATCTTTCGATAAAAATTGCCGGACATCGGAATAACAGATGTTCCGAGTCTTCTTTCTCCATGAAAAATCGGCAATTTTTGTTCATTTTTTAATGCAGTCGTTACACAACCTTCATACTGATTGCAACACTTATTCTGTACGAAAAGTACCACGCATGAGATTGTTTGCTCTGCCCATTTGGAGCCTTGATTTGACGATTCGCTTGGAGTTTTTGACCTGTATATAAAACCGTCTGTAGTTTATTATTATTCTGTAAAACTACAAGGACGATGATATAGTGAACGCGAATAGCGGCGCGGAGCAACGCAAAAGATCTTCGGCCAATCGGTCGAACCGAGTTTATCTCCGCATCTCCGCGACGATTACGTACGATGAGTGTCTTTCTTGCCAAACACAGTGATCCTCGGCGTGCGACGTGCGCGAAATATTTAGCCTTTGCCACTCGTAACAACTAACTATTTGTTAGAAATCAACAGGTTTATTTTATAAAGGTTAAAGCATGATTTGGATCATTCTTTCCTGCAAACAACTGTAGAAAAAATATTGCGATTTTGTGACTGTAATCATTTACGAGCACGTAAAGCAAGTGGCATGACTTCTTTAACCCATTCCCGGCGAAGAGAAGGGGGGGGTTTGTTTTTTTTTTTTTCAAATTTTGCCTGACATCAACAATGGATGGTCCCTAAATGTAAAATTATGTACTAACTAGAAATATTCATACACCCATGCAGATCAATGAAAAAGTGCATTTAAAAGTTGCAATTTCACTTGGTACTTACCGTTTTTTGTATGAAATGTTGAAAATTTTACAAAAATCACTCCACGCACGGTTTGTTTATGTCTGGGTTCACACATGCGAGCTGTCAAAAAGACTGGTGTCAAGGTGAATAGGCTTGACAGACATGAAAGTGAAAAATAACATGAGCATTAGCATTAGCATGATTGACCGCACGCGGTTGCTTGCCAGATCAGCTAACACAGAGAACCAACAGATGATGCTTGGGACTAACATGCACCCTTAATGTGTAAAAACTAAAAACTGATGACCTTGATCTTTATATTGTGCAATACCAGCGCCGCATTCGAATGCAGGTCAATGAATACCGTAAACTGGGGTGATTTTGATCACTGTACCTCTTTTTTGAAAATGTGGTAAAAAGCTCTCGTCGTGCTTGGGATTTGTCGTAATCTCCACTGATTGTGTGGATATATGTCTGCATTGCTACCATTCATGCATTTCCTGCTATTTGAAGAGTGTTTCCAATGCTAAAATATTAATTGAAAATAAAGCGTATTTTTGGCGATTTTTGTTGCATACAAACAATCGGTTCAAGCAGATTCAAAACAACAAGTTGCAATATGTAAAGTTTTTTCATTTTGTTCCCAGATTAGTTCCAAAGATGAAAAAATATTATAACAATACATTTTATTGTTATTTCTGCAAGTTTTTCCTCGACATTGCCTGTTGAGTCCCAATATTCTCCACAGTGTATTACATATATTTTCTTAACAAAAACCCAAGACGTGAACCTACATGCAAATTTGGACAATTTCATAAGTCATATTCCTCGTGGACTAGTTTTTGATGATTTTAGACCACCTTCCCTCTCAGTGGATATTCATTCATATATATTCTAAAAATTTTGAATGAATCTTGGACATTCGCCAAACTAAACTGTTCACGTAGAATGTGAATTACCCCCAAATTGCTTTCCATATTTATAAACTCGTTTAAGTTGTTTTAGGCTGTTTAATTTAGTGAAAGTATTAAAGTGTTACTCCAAAATCATCAAAACAATGAAGTGATCAAAGTCACCCCGGAATGATGATTGGTGTAAAATTTTTAGAGCATATTTAAAAACAGTAAAATTGTTGCTAAACTTTTGAAGCAGTGACTGAATCTTTCTCAATGCATGCCAGTACTTATTTTAAAAATATCAAACAATATTGTTTTCAGTATATTCTGAAAATATTTAAGATACAATCAAAAAAGTGATCAAAGTCACCCCAGTTTACGGTACTCGCTTTATTGGAAACCGAGAACATTTCTGCACTTCCACGAGAAATCACTGGGATGTTGGAGAAAGGGCAAGGCATGCAGCAGGGTTCATTTTGGTAAACGATGCACTGATTTCGGATGCCGGGTTAATAATATCGCGTCTGTGAGTTCATTATACACGCCGCGGAAGTTATCACGCGATCCGAATTCATTCTGTTTGATGATGTATCGCCGCAACAAAAGAGCGCACGCGAGAATTCCGGACCTATGGCCAAACTGAGACAAACTTGAATAGTCGGACAGATAATATAATATATATAAGATAACTCATGGAAGATATCGACGCGGAGTCTCTGGGATTTCGATCACGACATTTAGCTTTTTGTTTGATCGATCGATTAACTACGTCTCTCTTATGCGCTTCCTTAACAGACATGAAAGTGAAAAATAACCACCAAAAACGTTAGTGTTTCTTTCTGCCATCGCAGGAAAATATTTCACTTTCATGCAATGCTCCTTCTCTTTTTTCTTCACTCAAATCTTGTCTACCTACAAAAAGCACTCGAATGAATCGTTGCGATTACGATTATTAATAGCATTTTGAGATATGAGCCGTTGCGGAACAGAGTGGTCTAAAGACCATTTTTTTCGAAAATGAGTTTTTTGCATAAACCGCATCAACTCAAGAAGCTGAAATTGGGAGATTAAGAAAATTTAGGAAAATCGAATTTTAAAGCTGATTTATTTCGTGTTGAAAATTCGTCCGAAACAGAATGGCCGTTTTGTTTCGGAACAGAGTGGTCTATGTACATAAATCGATGTAATACTATCATGTAACACGTAACATGTAGCATATTACATGTGATAAGGAATATGCCATTATTTTGTACATGTCACACGTGATATGTAACATGTTACACGTAATGTAACACGAAAAATGTAACATGTAAAATATTATGCAATATGTAATATCTTGTGTTACATGTAATGTAACACGTGACATCTTACATGTGACATGCTATATGTATCATATAACATGTGACTCTAGCCATTTTATACGATTTATTCATTTTCTTTGTCATTTACTAGGTTTGTGTACATAGACCACTCTGTTCCGAAATGATTCGAGGATTCCAGTGAATATAAATATGGAGTCAGAGTGGTCTATGTACATTGGTGAGATAAAAAACCGATTTCGCAAAGAAACTGTTAATTTTATGTATCTCAATGTTAAACCCCTTCATATTAGAACATTTTGTTTGAAAGAATCCGTTGAACAGAATTTTATTCAGAGAATTTTCGAAAATTGCTTCTCCAGAACAATTTACTCGATGGCACATAGACCACTCTGGTTCGCAACGGCTCATATGTTTCCCGAATGATTCTTATGCTCATAATACTGACGTGTCTCGGATGATTTTGTGCACTTCATTTATTGTTAAAGTTGTTTATCTCTAAGTAATTTGCAACTGTATCTCATCCATTTTTACAGCATCCTGAAGTTACCTTGAGATTCTGACTGTTAGCTCTTTAATAAATTTCGATATTTTCATTTTTAAATTTCACAGTACCAGTACTACCAGATATAGGGTAGGGAACATATTTTAAGCAGCTTTAGGAACCGCCTGTGTATTCAGACGAAATACTCGAAATGTGTTGGGTGAAACTCAAACAATAGTATATCAATCTATTCGCTATCGTTTTCTCTATCAGAACTGGTTTTCAGATTGCAAAACTAAGTTAGCAAACTTTGACAATCATCAATCAAAGTTACGAATCGAGGGACACTATTCCAATCACCCCGAACCTATTTTAAGCAGTTTCCATCTGTTTTGCAGGCGTTTTTTTTCAGCACCCGAAGTGGCTCCTGATTGGCTGCAATATAGGTCGATTTGTTTCAATTGCAATTGTTACAGATTTCTTCGTGATTAACGGTATGACTTATATTCGTAAGGCAGCTAGACAATCAAAGTTTTCGTTTCCATCATTGGAATTGTCGATATTGATCAAAATGCAGGAGTTTGAGGCCTGTTTTCTTCGACTGATTAAAATAGTTGCTACTGCTTAAGCCGTTCCTTACCCCAAGTTATTGAGCTCCTAATTAGTTATTTCCCAATCCACCTATAAAGAGTTTTTTTTTATTCTGAGCAACGGAGAATTTGAATCATCAAATTCCCACCCCTACTCGCGCGCGCGGCTATTTTCCTCAACTGCTAAACTTGTTTCTCCTGCTTAACGGGGGAGGCTGGGAAAAACAATTTACATAATACGTGTCTAGCGGCGGAAACTGTCATGTTTCCGGACTACATTTGCAATGTAGTGGATGATATGGGTTGCCCTTGCCTTCAGAATATGCGTCATTAGGTAAGGTAGAAGTCGAAAAATCGTTAATCCGATACCGAAATACAGTTTGAGACGCTGCAGGGTAAAGGGTGAGTTTTACACCCGCACACGGTGTGAACGTATGATTTCATCGTTTTAGTTTAATGTCTTTGGTAGCGGGAGTTATTGGCATTTAGTTTCCAATCAATCATTTTTTTTAAATAGTTTATTTGACACGGCACGATACAATTTATGTTTAACACGAGCCAAGTACATTTTTTAAATTCTAAATTAGCAGGGAAAAGAGGGAGGCCTTTTTTTTATTCTCGCGGCCGATGACGAGCTAGTGTGGATTTAAGGTGAGAGGAGGGGTGTTACAATTTTGTTTTTAACTATTTTATATTACAGAATGTATTCATTTGTACGTGGCTAACCAGTGATGTTCTGTTTGAGCAGTTTTGGTCTGAGGTGTCTGCGTAAACATAGAGATGCCGAGTCTTCGTTTTAGTGTCTCCAGCCGGGTGTATCATTCTCTTTCAGTTTGTGACAGAAATTGTATTCTAGCAAATAGATAAAAGAAATCAAATTTTAATGCCAGCATTTTTTATAAACCCGTTGTCGAATGTCTCTAACGGGTACGTTCGGTTGTTTTCCTCGGGCCCGAAGGGAATCTATAAGCTCAGACCTAACACCACAGTATTCGGTTCACGACCAAACAACATGCTCGATGTCATGGTAGCCATCGCCACAAACGCAGTGATTACTGTCTACAAGCCCTATACGAAAGAGATGCGTGTTTAACGTATAGTGATTGGACATAAGTCTGGACATCACGCGAATGAAGTCCCAACCTACATCCAACCCCTTGAACCATGCTTTCGTCGATACCTTAGGAAAAATGGAATGTAGCCACCGTCCCAATTCATCTGAGTTCCATGATAATTGCCAACTGTTGAGTGTTCTCTGACGCAAAATGCTATAAAATTCATCATAAGCAATTGGTCTTACATAAATATCGCCATCAATAGCACCCACCTTAGCTAAAGCGTCAGCCTTTTCATTGCCCGGAATGGAACAAAGAGAAGGGACCCACGCTAAGGTAACCCGGTAATTTTTTAAAAGCATTTTGTTAAAGCACTTAAAAACCGCCGTATTTTCCCCAGGAAATACGGGGTGTGCTTCACAGTCTTCATCGATCTCAGAGCCTCAATGGCACTGAGACTGTCTGTGAAGATGAAGTAGTGGTCTATGGGCAGGGTTTCGATGTTCCCTAGAGAGTACTGAATGGCAGCAAGTTCTGCAACGTACACGGAAGCAGGAGCATCGAGTTTGTAGGAGGCGGTAAAATTTTCGTGGAAAACACCGAAGCCAGTGGACTCATCTAGATTAGATCCGTCAGTGTAAAATTTTTTATCATAACTAACATGTTTAAACTTATGGAAAAAAATTTAGGGATCTCTTGGGGTCGCAATTGATCCGGGATACCAGAAATGTCTTGTTTCATGGTGGTGTCGAAGAATATAGCATTATTAGAAGTATCTAAAAGTGCGACATTCGAGAAATCGTATGAAGAAGGATTAATATCTTGAGCCATATAGTCAAAATATAAAGTCATAAATCTGGATTGAGATTGAAGGTCGACCAACCTCTCGAAATTTTCAATTACTAATGGGTTCATAACTGTGCATCGAATTAGCAACCGGTAAGAGAGATTCCAAAAACGATGTTTCAACGGAAGAATACCCGCTAGCACTTCAAGACTCATCGTATGGGTCGACTGCATGCAACCTAAGGCAATACGCAAACAACGATATTGTATTCGTTCCAGTTCGATCAAATGTGTGTTTGCTGCGGAGCGGAAGCAGAAACACCCGTACTCAATTACAGACAATATCGTTGTTTGGTAAAGCCTTAGAAGGTCTCCTGGGTGGGCTCCCCACCAGGTTCCAGTAATCGTACGAAGAAAATTAATCCTCTGTTGGCATTTTCGTGTCAGATACCTAATATGGCACGCCCAGGTGCATTTAGAGTCGAACCAGACCCCGAGATATTTAGCGACTTAAACCTGAGTGATCGTTTCACCCGTTAGTAGGAGCTGCAGCTGAGCTGGATTATGCTTCCTAGAAAAAATGACTAGCTCAGTTTTCTCCGGAGAGAATTCGATACCCAGCTTAAGAGCCCATTCAGACAAATTGTCTAAGGTATCTTGCAATGGTCCTTGCAGATCGTTAGCCTCGCTACCAGTAATGGATACAACGCTATCGTCTGCAAGTTGCCGTAGCGTGCATGAATTTGCAAGACATTTATCGATGTCATTGACGTAAAAATTATATAAGAGAAGGCTTAAACATGAGCCCTGGGGAAGGCCCATGTAACTAATTCGGAAAGTTGTCGAATCGCCATGTGAGAAATACATATGCTTTTCTGACAACAAATTGAGCAAAAAGTTATTCAAATTTGGTGAAAGTCCCTGCGAATGAAGTTTCGCGCTTAAAACTTCTACAGAGACAGAGTCAAAAGCCCCCTTAATATCCAAGAACGCAGAAGCCATTTGCTCTTTTCGAGAAAATGCGAGTTGAATTTCAGTAGAAAGCAACGCTAGGCAATCGTTCGTCCCTTTGCCCCGGCGAAAGCCAAATTGAGTATCTGAAAGTAAACCGTTTGTTTCGACCCATTTGTCTAACCGTAAGAGGATCATTTTCTCCATTAATTTCCGGAGGCAAGAGAGCATCGCAATCGGCCTATATGAATTGTGATCAGAGGTGGGTTTCCCGGGTTTTCGAATGGCAATAACTTTTACCTCTCTCCAGTCGTGTGGAACAATATTTAACTCAAGAAACTTGTTGAACAAATTCAACAAGCGTCTTTTTGCAGAGTCGGGTAGATTCTTCAACAGGTTGAATTTGATTCTATCCAACCCTGGAGCCTTATTGTTGCACGAGAGGAGAGCCATTGAAAATTCCAACATCGAAAATGGGGGCTCTTCCGTAGTTACTAAAAACGCATCGCGAAAGGTTTTCTGTTCCGGTACAGAGTCCGGACAGACCTTTTTGGCAAAATCGAGTATCCAGCGATCTGAATACTCCTCACTCTCATTCGAAACGTCACGGTTCCGCATGCGCCTGGCGGTATCCCAAAGAGTGCTCATCACTGTTTGCCTCGACAACGTACCCGCGTTTTTTTCGCCTTTACTAAGCTCTTCATCTGCCTGCCCAGTGCCTCGTACTTTCGAAGTAGGTTGACAGTGCCGCACTCCCGGTAGTCCTTATACGCCGCGGTCCTTCGCGCGTACAGCTCAGAGCACTCTTTGTCCCACCATTTGTTGGGAGGGCGCTGTCTAATCGTTACCCCGGGTATCGGTTTCGTCTGAGCTTGAGACGCGGCGTCGATTATCAAGCCAGCTAAGAACGCGTATTCTTCCTCCGGAGGAAGTTCCTCGTGAGTCTCGATAGGTCTGCTATAATAGACTCATAACGCTTCCAATCAATATTACGTGTAAGGTCGTAGGAAATATTGATTGGGTTCGGGGGAGTTGAACCATTGGCAATTGATATAACGATTGGAAGATGATCACTACCGTGGGGATCGTTGATTACTTTCCACTGGCAATCTAACGCTAGTGATGTCGAGCAGAGGGATAGGTCAAGCACGCTTTCACGTGCTGGAGGATTAGGTACACGTGTCGCTTCCCCAGTATTCAAAAGTGTCATATTGAAGTCGTCGATCAAGTTACAGATTAAAGAAGATCGGTTGTCGTCGTACAGCGACCCCCATAGCGAACAGTGAGAGTTAAAATCTCCCAAAATCAAAAAAGGTGCGGGAAGCAATTCTGCTATATCAAGGAGTTGCTTCTGTTCAATCCGCGCGGATGGGGGAATATATAACGAAACAAGGCAAAGGTCTTTTCCATTCATATTCGTTTGAATGGCAACAACTTCAATATTCGAGATCGTGTGAGTCTCGATCTCGACGAATGATGTTGAAATCGTGGAAATTAAGTTGGTCATTTGAATTGAGAAAAGTTTCACAGAGCGCGAACGCATCACAATTGTATGTGTTTATCAAATGTGAAAATAAATCGAATTTGGGGATGATACTTCTGCAGTTCCACTGTAACACAATGACAAAATTCCTAACCTCTTTCGACGTATTAGTCATCGAAAGATACGATAGCTGAAATGAGGGGCCAAGTTGCTGTGAGTTGCTTCAAAAAGGTTTTCACTGTAGGGAGAAGGGCAAGAAGAATGTTTTCAAGGGGATCTGGCATGTTGAAAGTTTCAAATATCCTGTCCACAATATCAGAGAATTTTATGAACCCTGTTTCTTTTATGTCTTCTGATCGAGGAATGGGTGCACGAGGGGTTTTTGGTGGCCCAGGAAGCGGTGGGTACTCCTGGTTTGATTTGAAATTAAAACCGGGTGGTACTTGCTTCGGTTTTTCTTCACCGCTTCCTTTTTGTGTTGTCTTATTGGTCATTCCGCTAGGGGTTATCTTACGACCTTTGCGAGAAAGATTAGGAGAGTTGAGCATTCTCCTCTTCCTAGATCCCTCTGGCAAGGCATAAGAACACCCTTCGACGGGATCGTCAGATGTACCCTCATCGGTTGGCAAAAAGGAAAAGATGTTTCCTGTCGAGGGTGGCTCAGCCCTCTTAAGCATTTCTGCAAAAGAGCGCTTTGATCGTTCCTTAAGGGAACGCTTAATTTTTTCTTCGCGCTGTTTGTACGCGGGACATGCCGAAAGGTCATGCCGAGTTCCCTCGCAGTAAAGACACTTTTCAGTATCCTCACTGCAAGCGATCTCAGCATGATTGACTCCGCACTTGCTGCAGCGTGCCTTGTTGCAGCAGTAGGTGGCTGTATGACCTAACTGCTTGCAGTTTTGGCAATGCATGACCCGCGGCACGAACAGGCGTACAGGCAGACGAACCCTGTCCAAAGAGATGTAGTTCGGCAGTGCGGATCCGGCGAATGTTACACGGAAGGAGTCCGAAGGGAGGAATTTTTTCTTCCCTTCTTCGATGGATACTGGATGCAATTGCTTGACATCCAGTAACTGTTTTGCCAGGTCTTTGCCTATTTGAATTATATTCAAAGGTTTTTTTATGGGCCGGAAGTAAACAACGTAGGGACCGCTAGCGGCATCTGGGTAAGCTTTTACCCGTATTTCCGGTACCCTTGGTACGGGGCTAGGTAGCGGGGGTGGTACAGGGGAAGGTAAGGGAGAACTGCTGGGGGAAATTTCAATTTCTTCCCCATTTGTTTCCACATCCAGGGAAAGTTGCACCTGCATGTCGTCTATTTTGCGGGAGCGTTACGCTCTATCGCACACAAACGAAAAATATTCGAATGTAGGGGGGGAGGGGGGAACAAGTAGTTGATATTAAATTTTAAAAACAATTTTTCAAACTACAATGGATCAAAATAAAAAAAAAGACAGTAATACTAATACTATTAACAATAGTAATAATATTAATAATAATAATAATTATTATTATTATAATAATAATAATTATAATAATAATAACAATAATAATAATATTAATAATAACAATATTGATAGTAATATATTAATAATAATGATAAAAAATCTAAAGTGAATACTTCACCGAACGTCTAAGTCACGACCTCACGGCTGATAGTAGGATCAATCGAGTGTCTCCGCAGAACAAACAATGACGATCCAGCTTCGTGTTGTGACACAGTGGCCGTATCTTACACGCGACCTTGTAGATGCCACTTGTAGTTGACTTCCACTCGCTCGATCGTATGGTGGTCCGTGCTGCTAGCGGGGTAACAGCGGTGCGGGAGAATTGTTCTTGCTGATATATCAGCTGCGTATCAGATCACTGGCGGGGTAGCCTGCCCCTACCAGTGTGCAGAAGATGTTTCTGCCGATATATTGCAGACTATTGTTATCGCACAGCACAAGAAATAATCGAAAAAAAACACCCGTACGATAACTCGTGTATTGTTATTTTGCGAATCACACGGAGATAAACAATTTGCGTCTAATCGAGACGAAAGCAAAACAACGAATGACCAATCAATCATCAATTTTAATGTTTTTTTTTATGCCAAATATGTATGATTCCATTAGGCAACATGCTAAATGTTGTAAATCAACGACTGATTTACAGCCATCTTAACGAGTTTATGGTCGTTTACTATGCAAAACGGATGTTTTTTTTTGTCACGTTCGATATCACCGGTGTCATCAACTGCAAGGTTTTGGTGATAAAATAAGTTTTATCAGTGTGCAATATCCCAAGCATAAAACATTTGGTATCTTACTCAATCGGATTTAATTCTTTACCGCGCGTTTAAGTTATTTAATCTTAAGGACAAAAATTTAAATTAGCTATGCTCTGAAAACAACCATTTATAACAGAAAAATTTAAATTACTAATTCAAATACAGCTCGAGGTTGCTTTTTCGGATGCGCAGCATAAATAATTCAACTTAAAGTAATCCAACAAATTATGACATCATTAACACTCTCTGTGTTTTTTCCATGCTAAGCACCACATTTTGGCTACCTCCCAAGAAACAAGACCATCACCAATCTCGTCATCGAGTCGCTCTTAATTTACCCACGATAAATATTATCATTTCCTATGTACCGTCTAATCCATAAGTCAGCCGCAGTCTCGGTCCAATTGAGGGAAGCAAAAACTAAATTATTACGTACTAATTAAATCAAATCGTCCACAGCGCGAGTACCGGATGAACGCCTCTAGAGCGCAGGCAGCCTGTTGAAGTTCAAGGTTGTGAAATTCTCTTTCCTTTTGGCGGGTACCGAGATGACCGAGCCACACCGCGATGAAGTGACAGTGATCGTCGATTGCCTCGTATCGATCTGATGGACTAGATCTGACGGAGTCTTCCCACAGACGGCGAGGGTCCTCTGGTCTGATGACCAACAGTAAACAGTAAGCCCCGTTGATTGTTGTTGATCAGAAGAGGTAGTCATAACGAAGAATTATTTTCAATTTGTGAAGTGGTGGGCTGGGTTGTAAAACTGGTAACGTGCGATGTATTTTTGAGGCGAGCTTCCTGCACAGAATATATGCCTAATCAAATTAACAATTTAGCTCCGATATTTTATGGACACAAACATTAAAATCTCTTAATTGTTGGGCGTTCGAACTAAAACAACATAAACGGTCAAAAATACGCCTAGAATGGCAATCGCTAATCAAGTGGATATAAGCGTTCGGCTTGTAAAAAATTCGGAGGTATTTTACTTTTACTATGAATATGTTATATAGTACTGTGACTTGAGCGGCAGATTTGAATCTTCCCAATAACATAGTTAATTGTATCGTGTAACATAATCAATCATTACTTAAGCCCTAAGCATCTCTATTGCATACACAGAGCTTTCAAGAGGTGACAAAATATCACCCACAAGAAGTAGAAGGTAGAAGGAGGGTGCATGAGAGACTTGGAAAGGTAAACAAACATTCAGTTTGACAACAGACGGCGAATCAGAGGCTGTTTTTATTTTATAGCTTTGCATGAAGAACGGAAGACTATATTCAGGCGCATTTCATAGAGTTATATTTTCGAGCATTTTAAAATGTGCTCGATTCGAACAAAGCACTGTGAGGGTGTTAGTAAAGTTCAAAATAATTGTAAACATATGTCTGTGCTCTCGAAACACAAAAACTCTTTAATTTGAAAAGCATTAAAGACTTTGTAATAATTTTGTAAACATATTTATTTTCAATATCCAAATTCTATTGTTTCATTTTGCACTGTAGAAAATTGATCTGTAATTTTTGAACGTTTGTATATTCGCTTGTATTTCGTTATTGGTTGTTTTGTTATTATGAATATTTGTTTATTCACTAATATTTTTTATTATTTTCTCCTTTCAATGAATTTCGAACTTTGACTGTTATCTTTTGTTATTTCTTATTTGAACACATTTTATTCATTCATCAGCGTTCTCATAAACATTTGAAATATTCAAATTGATTGAATATTGATAAATTACTAAATCGTAAATATTAAGACCTTTTTGTAAAATTCTTTGCTCTTAGTGTTTTCTCCGAATGCGATGTTAAAACCGCTTAAAACTGTCACAATTTTATTTTCACCTAATTGTGAGTATTTCGACCAGACCAGTGTGAATAAACAAGTAACACAAATTATAAGTAATTGCGAAAGAGAAATTGTCCTATACAGTTTTTACAGTTGTACCTGTCTATATTTTTGCACTTCAGATATTCATTTTCATCATTCCCTAAAACATGCTGCATTTTAGAAATTTCATTTTTTGAAGTAGAATACTTCTCTCAGGAAGTTCGGCTACATAGGGATGTGAAATGAAAATCTAAAACTGAAAAAAGTGAGAAATATGTCCAATTTCAAATGCTAATAAATCGGTTAGTTTCCGATGGATTTCCTTCGTTTTTGCAGCTATCGATTATAAAATCTTCCAAGATTCCTACCAGATGCATGAAATTGCAATTTTATTATTCAAACTCTTGTACTATTGAAAATCCTTAAGCCTTGTCAAAACACAAAATTCGACCTCTGATTGGTCGTTATACGACTGCTTTCCCAAGCACGGTCGGCAGAGTTATGGACCTAGTAAATTGGGAATGCATCATTTGGCCTATATAACAACTTCATCAGATAATAAACAGACATTTCATCGGATATTAAATTGAACAACAAAAATTGAAGAACAAAAATGAATATTTGAAGAGTTAATATTTTCTCGTTTTGCGCTATAATCCAAAGTTAATTATCTTCATCTACATGCATACTCTGACTATTATTTCGTGTTACGTACGTCGCTTAGTGTTTGGCTACGGTTATGCAGAACGCAAATAACGGCGCGATGCGATTCGGCAAGACGAAATGTGTTAAAATGTATAGCTCTACTTCGCCTTAAAAAGAGCTGTACATTTCACCACGGTAAGGCGAATCGCATCGCGCCGTCATTCGCGTTCTGCATAACCGTAGCCTTTGTTCCGTTCCCGTTTAATGATGTCGTATTTAATGTGCATATTACAATTCGGCAGCACTTCAACTTCTCATTTGCACAAAATTTAAAAACATTCAATGAACTTCATTCAAAATATCAAACACAAAGAAATTACAATACTGCCAATGAACGGTCAACGTTTATTTACTAGAAAAAATGACTGACACGCAAGCAGCCGAGTTATCTTTCTTGTAAAAGTATTCTACTTCAACCTTGCGGTCGTGGCTTTGCATACAACCTTCCTGTGATTTTTTTAATAATCTTAAGAATTTAGCAAAAAACTGTGTAGGAACTTCTTAACAAATCGGTCAAAAAAGCAAAACCAATTTACTCCCCGAATTTGGGTTTAGAATCAAAAAGATCTGGTAGCTCATTTTGTTCAAAAATAATTTCCAATCCGAGCCTCCCAGATAACTACTTCTGCCAGTCTCGATCTACATGTGACAACGTCGTGGGGACCGATCTATGAAAGTGGGCTGGCTGAGATTCGCTTCTTATTCAAATCGGCAAAACTCGAAAAGTGTGAATGCTAATGCAGGCACGATGTCCTCTGAACCGGACTGGCCTAAAATAATCCCCGCAAAACCGAAGCGGCGAACTCGCATTCGCAGCACCATTCTCCGTAGAGATGACGAACAGCGCTGCGATGATGAGCGCGAGCGAATTTTGGAATTTTTGTCTTATTTTTTTCTTCTGGAATCGATTTTTTGGTGGAATTCAACTAGTTTTTTTTTCTCAATTAAAATTTTTCGGTGGAGATGAATTTATTCTGTTTCGCTAGCAGTGTTGTAAAAGCTGGTTTGACTGGAAGATGCTGTGCCATTTGATATTTGAAGTTTTGGCGGAATATATTAATTTATTCTTTCGAGATTTTACAGTTGCTCACACGCACGCGCTGTCAGCGGAGGTCAGTGAGACTGTAGGCGTTGCTCGGGGCACATGTGATTCTTGCTGAATTGCAGGTGATACTCTAAACACAAATTTCGCCAACAATAACTGTAATGACGTAATACGTCAAGTGCGCTGTCCGAATCAGTGATTCTCGCCATCGCCGCTGGAAAAGACTGATTTTGTGATGAAGTAATTCGCATTTTTCTTATGTCACTCTGTGTTCAAACGTGTACAGAAAATGCGACTGGCTTCTTCGCGAAATCAGATCACCATAATCATCAGAGCTGCTCGCAGAAGCACCGAGCGTCGGTGGGGAATGTATTCGAAAGAATTCATACAGATGAAATGTAATAATGTTTACAATGTGATCTTGTGTAAGTGAATAATGTTTGAAGAAATATTCTTAACTAGTTACTCTTCAAGAAAAGTAAACTGATTCATGAAATTCATCATGTAGTACGACTTGTATGGAAGAAGGAACGAATTAAGATATTCAAACTTCTATAAAAACAAAAATCCGGTATGAAGCGTCAACATTGATAACTAATCTAAAAACAGTCAGTTGTCATCGTGATGTCAGTTTCTTGTCGGCTATAATTCATCCAGTAGCTCTCCATGAAAACCGGAAATCTCGCAGAGCATTTGCATGTAAGACTACAATTTTTTCGTCTCCCTAAAAGGTTCCAATAGCGCAGCCCGTAACCCTTCACATGGCGCCATCGATACATGACGATGTCAAAAAATCGTATACCGTTTGAAACCGCGTTGACCTGCCATCGATGCTTGACACATAGTCAAGCTTGATAAGTTGATGACTTGATACAATTCCATGGTATTTTGAGATTGATTGGTACTCGACTTAGCCTTTAAGATGTTGTCGAAACAAGTACACAAACAAGACTTATTAAGTTATATCTATACGGTGCGGAACATCTTTTTTGTGTTATATCGTGTTTTTGGAGTATATTTATTTAATGGCTTTGTTTAGAACATTTGGTCTTATACTGATTAAAAAAAAACTGTATAGAACAAAAATCCAATCGTAGGGTTTCGGATGTCTCCCTCAAAATGGTCCAACAAATGTTTAAGGGAGTGCTAATTAACCGTTGTAGAGAAGCCATTCCATGATGACGAATGTATTGGATCATTATCCTGAACATATGAAAATCAGATACTTGACCCAGTTCATCGAGTTGTCCTTCAAATTGTGCTTCAAAATGTCAAGGTACATAAATCGATCCATGATATATAGACTCAATAAACGCTGAATTTCTGGTGCCATTCATACTGAAGAGAGCTCAAATTATAACATAGACGCCCCCTTACCTTACTATCAGTCGCAAATTTTATGAATCCAGTATTTGGTTTACAACATACTTGATGATTATGTCCGGCAGACTTTCAAATACAATAATAACGTTGCTTTCATTTGTAAATAAAACATTTTGTCTGGACTTCTCCGGCTCCAGGACGTATTTTTATCGCTTTTTCATAACTGATATTATGAAGAACATTACGTACTGTTATATGTTTAACCAGTATTTTTTTAACTGTGACAAACTGCTGCCTGCTGATTCATTTTCCGTAAAATGGTCGAATCATGACAAACTGTAAGCATTGGTTTACGACCTCTTCCGTCTCTCTCTCTCTTTCTCTCTCTCTCTCTCTCTCTCTCTCTCTCTCTCTATCTCTCTATATATCTCTCTTTCTCTCTTTTTCTCTCTCTCTCTCTTTCTTCTCTCTTTCTTCTCTCTCTCTTTCTTCTCTCTCCTTTTCTCTCTCTCTCTCTCTCTCTCTCTTTCTCTCTCTCTTTCTCTTTCTCTCTCTCTTTCTCTCTCTCTTTCTCTCTCTCTTTCTCTTTTTTTCTCTCTTTGTCTCACTCTCTCTCTCTCTCTTCGTCTCTTCAAAATTCGCATTATTACCAAAAATCCTTTCTTTGTCTTTTCTTTTTTGTCTACTTCCTTTTCCCAATTTTTCTCTTGCTTCTTCCCCCTTAAATTCTTTTTTTATTCCCTCCTTTCTTTTTTCGCTCACTGTTTTTTGTTTTCTGTGTACTTTTTATCTGCCTTTTCAGTTAAAGTAAACATTTACGAGATTATTGACACCTATACACAGTTATTTACATTTAGAACATCTAATTCCATTCCAGTTTATTTTGATGTTGAGAAGTAAGCATGTATCTGCGGACGATTTAACGCGGTAAATTTTTCTAGCATTTGTTTTTTTTTTCTAAATTTCCTTATTCCTAATCAGGATGATTTCACATTGCCGTTATTTGTTTCGCTGTGACAGTTCCCATAACTTAGATTTTAGCGTAGATTCCCGATCAGAAAAGCATAACTAAAAATTACAAAATTCTATCAACGCGAGATACAAATAACATGTTTTGATACAATTTTGTATTTTTCCATATAAATTTAATAACAAAATTGAATCTAAATGAGTTATAACAACAAACCTGAAATGAAATAGTACTGAAATAAGTCTAACTAATTTTTCGTTTTTATCAAAACCTGTTGTTTCTAACAATGTTTGTTATTAAACTGTTCTATATACACTGTTCGTTCGCTAACTGGGCTGAGGGCCTAGCCCAGCTAACGAATGTCGCTCGCTAACTGGGCTGAAATTTCAAATGTCGTCAAATATCGAGGGGGATTTCGATGTAAGGGCGCTAGGCAAAACTCTCAGCGAAAATTGTAAAATGTTTTGAACAAATACACTAGAAATGCTGATTGATGACCGATAATGTGAAAACATAAATTGTTAGCCTTACGTGTGCTTTATTTGCACTAACCGTTGCCTGGAAACATGTTGTTTTCATAAAACATTTATTTGACCTGGAAACAAATAGATGAATAATATCTAGTGGTGATGACAACCACAATCCATTGAACTGAAAAAATCAATCTCAATTCACTATTCATGTACCCCTATCTCGTTTTGACAGCAACATGCAAAACGCTGATTTTTGACGTTCATCAGCTTTTTAACTGGGCTATAGCCCAGTTAGCGAACGCCCAGTTAAAAAGCAGCCCAGTTTAACAGCACCCAGTTAGCGAACAGTTACTGTACTATCTTATTTTGTTAGGAAGCTGATACATTAGTAACAAATTTTGATATGTGTTTGATACTAGTAGAATCATTTCTGTTATAATTTCTGTTATTTTAACACCTAACGGGATCAAACTGAAAACACAGCCTGTTAGGTTTTTCCCGTAACAAACTAACAGCTTCTGTTACATTTTTGTTTTTTCTTTCTGATCGAGTTGACTCAGAAACATAAATAGCAACGCTGCTCGTGATGCGTCCGATCTAGTTTTTTTGTGCAACTAATAATCGTTTTCACGTCGAGTAATATTCGTTATAACTAAGTTGATGTCACACTGATGTGATCGGAGAGTGAAGTAGTTTTCGACGATATTGGAGCTTGAACCTAATTTGTAGCGAATCAGTATTACTTTGCAAAAATATTTTTCGCAAACGAGGCACAGCAGACAACAGACAGAGCCTATTATTCTTTTGCCTATAGCCCGCTTCAGGGCGCCGCACAGCAACTGCGATGGTTTCGGTGCTGTGTGATGTGTGTACACAAAGCATTGTCGCCGCGTGCGACCGTATTTACTGCTTTGGTGGTTGCAAAAAGATTATGCACACCCGTTGTTCCGAACTGACTAGAGCTGCATCCAGCGCGCTCAAAGATAATGTAAGATTGAAGTTCATGTGTTTTGATTGCCGAAAATCGCAAATTGATCTAAACAAAATGCAGCATACGTATTCTGAGTTGTCTGAAAAAATCAACACATTGAGCTGCCAGTTCAAAAAACTTTTCACTAAGCTAGAAAGTGGTATGAAAACACAATTGCAAACGTTTGCGGATACTCTATCTGTGCGGATTGAGTCCCTCATCAAAGAACGGGTACAAATTAACAGCTCGACTGAATCCAGTTGTACTAGCACTGATATTGCTACATGTTCTTACGCTGCTGTATGTCGTGAGAATCTCACTCAACGAAAAAAATCCTCTGCTGAAAAACCATCTCATGATGAATTTAGCCTCAGTCAACTTGAGACAGGGGGAGTTCCCCGTTCCGGAAAACGCAAAATAATTGTGACAACCCCTAACGATGAAGAAAAACTAATCACTGACAATTCCTTAAATGCGACTAAGTCACCAATGACCAGGACGAAAAATGTCGAGAAATTTGAAAAAACGGTAGTGCTACGTCCCAAGTGTACTGCGGTTACCAAGGCAGACATTCACGATAAACTTTATCCAGCTACTTTCGCCGTTAAGGATATTCGTTTCCGAGACTCTGGTGAAGTGTCTATTTTATGTGACTCTAGAGAAAACGCATCTAAACTTGCCACTGAGGCTACTGATCTACTGGCAGATAAATATGTAGTGGAAGTTATGAAATCTCTACACCCACGAGTGAAACTAATTGGCCTAACGAAAAAGCTGAATGAGAATGACCTCACTGACCTGTATGATGAAAGCACAAAACAATCTTCCTCCGGCTTTTAAGCTTCAGCTAGTACGCTTAACCAAACCACAAAGCCGAAACGCTGATCGATTCAATGCTATACTTGAGTTAGACGCTCTTTCCTTCGATGCCATTATGAAGCTCCAGTATGTGAGCATTGGATGGGAACGCTGCCGTGTAGTTGAGAACGTAAACGTTATGCGATGCTACCAGTGCTCTGAATATGGCCATCAGGCATCCTCTTGTGATAAGGCTGTATGCTGTCCTAGATGTGCGGATGGCCATGAAATCAATGAATGCGATTCAGACTTCGAGAAGTGTGTCAATTGTGACAAACTGAATAAACAACGAACAGATCATCTTAGTGACATTAATCACTCATCGTGGAGCCAGAAATGTCCCATCTATATAAAACGCCTAAAAAAAGCACGTCAGAACATTGACTACTCCATCTAGCAATCATCGTTACCTTCAGCGCTTGTTGCCCCTGCATCCAACCAAACTGCGGAGAATTCTTTAGGTCTCTCAGGTAATTATAAGAGTATATGTCCCGCCGAAGTGGGAAAAACTGCTACACTGTCCAATAGAGGAAAATCTAAATTGCAGACATCGACTCCTGTTCTGTCTGGTACACCACATCCTGGCCACGATCGACCACCACAGTCTATGCACTTACTGAAAGATGTAATATTGCCGACATCCAAACGGACCGCACGATGACTTGTGGTCCCAGCATGAGAGATGTTCATAGCAGTCTCAACATTTTCTATCAGAACGTGAGAGGATTGCGCACGAAAGTGGATGAATTTCTTCTTGCATCCTCAGATTCGGACTACGACGTGATTGTTATCACCGAGACCTGGCTGAACGAGGAGTTCATTTCGGCGCTGCTGTTCGGAAATCGTTATACTGTATATAGAAAGGATCGTGATGCTGAGCTTACTGGGAAAGAACGCGGTGGTGGCGTTCTGATTGCCGTTACGAACCAGCTGAAATCTAATGTTGTTACAAACTCAACAGACAGCAAATTGGAACAACTAGGGGTTCGCGTATCTACTGATTACACTTGTTGAAATGGATATTTCCCACCCTCCTCTGTCTGCTTCATTAAACTGTCCGAAGGCAGTTACCTTCTTAGATCCTGTAGAGACACCACAGTTTAACTTTCGAAAAGCAAATTTTGTAGCACTAAGCCATTCTCTCACATTAACTGACTGGACACCACTGTTCACAGCAAATGATATCAATGACGCGGTCAGAATTTTTACTACCACTCTTTTGGATTTGTTCCGTCTTCATGTTCCTGCTCCCCGTCCTACTCAATGTCCTCCCTGGTCAAATAATCGACTCAGGACTTTAAAGCGAAATCGAGCTAGGGCTCTTCGATATTACACTGTGAACCGCAATATGATAGCCAAACGTGAATTTCAAACTGCCAGCAATAGGTATAGATGCTATAAACGCCTGTTATATTCACTGCATGTGAGGCGAAAGCAAAACGATCTAAAGCGAAACCCCAAAAGATTATGGGCGTTTGGTGAAATATGGTGAAATATGCACGCTATTTGCCTGCCATTTCTCTAGTGTCTTTAAAGCGGAGGCTGCATCTCCACAGCACGTAGCCGCCGCTATTTGCAATATACCAGAGGGAGTACTAGAAATGCGAAATATTGTATTCTCTGAAACGGATATTAATGCTGCCATAAAAAAACTGAAATCCTCTTGTCGGCCAGGGCCCGATGGTATTCCACCACTTTGTGCTCCCCTAACATCAATTTGCAATCAATCAATGGCTGAAGCATCTTTCCCTGATGAATGGAAAAAATCCATATTATTTCCTGTTTTCAAGAAAGGTGATCGTGGGAATGTATCCAATTACCGCGGAATAACATCTCTATGTGTAGGATCTAAGTTGCTTGAAACTCTTGTAAACAAAGTTTTATTTCATGAAGTTAAAAATCACGTTTCGTGCGACCAACATGGATTTTTCGCTGGAAGATCAACAGTTACTAATTTAACGGAATTTACGTCATTCTGCTTAAGAAATATGGAGGAAGGAGCCCAAATAGACACTAAGGCTGTGCGAGATTTCGAATGATTTCGTATAATTTCGCAAAACTCGAAATTTCCCGAAATTTCGCGAAATTTCGGTTTCGCGAAATTGCCGAAAAATTTCGTTGAATTTCGCTAAATTCCGCCTAAAATTTCGCGAAATTAATCTTCCAATTTCGACGATTACGAAATTTCGCGAAATTTCGGACCAAATTTCCGATGCACATTATTACATTATTTTGATTTGTGCTCATTGCGACTATAAATTGAATTGAATATATCTCAACAGATATCTGGTATACTAAGTCAGTTATAGAAGAATAAACTCTCAGCCGGTAATTTTTGTTTTTAAAGACAAAACCGTAACATCATGCGGGAGGTATTTTTTATTCACGCAGAGCATAAAATTCATGTCATCACTGAAGTCAAATTCGAGGAATATGAAGCCGTCCAAATGCGCTACAAGGTATCTAGTAATTTGTTTGTAGGAATAAATTTTACGCATCTTTTACGTACATCAAAATGTGGTTATATTTGCAGCTAACAAGGTTAAAGAGGTCACTTTTTGTCTTTCGTTTAGGAGGGCATAGCAATTTCTGTCAGAACTAAAGCTCTGAAGCTCTATCTTACAGGCCAAATGTTCTATGCTACTCGACTTGTAAAAATTTTCAAGCGTTTTTTCGGATTTCTCTGTGTTAGAGGACTCCTCTTCGCACACCGTAGTGTATTCAAATGTGTTTTTTCAGATAGTTCATTGCTATCACTAGGCTGACCAGATATCATGCCTTATAGTGTGCAGACAGAGTGATCGATGTGTTAAGCAGAAAAAGTTGTAATTGCCTGAATTTTTAGTATTGTTTCAAAACACTCTGACTTCAAAGTCAGCATAAGTTTCAAAATTGCCAGGTACCTTATCAAAAATATTTTAAACGTGTTATCAAAAGAGTATACTTGATCAATGAATGAATAAAAAGTAAATGGTTCGCTATCGTTGAACACATAATTGAGAAATGTTACTCTTGTTTAGGGGACACACAATTTTACAATGTCAAAAACAAGTTCAGATTATGGCATAGAAGTGATTCTGACTTTGCACTTGACGAATATACAAGGTAGAAGAAAAGAAAGGTTAGAAAGAACGAGAAATAAGAGAACGAGGATGATTACGAATAACTTGATTGAGTAAAGAGAAAACTATTTGTTTGTTGCATTACAACATTACATTCTAACTGTTGATTGGTTGAAAGAAAAATAATTTTTGGTTTGTTTCAAAGGGGCCGTTCCCAAACACGTAGTCATATATAGGGAGACGGGGAGTGGCTTATCAAAAAACAACGAAAAATCCCCCCGCGTGCGGGTTAACGAATAGACCACGTAGTCTTTTTTCTGATTTATAATTTATTATTGCCACTAAGTCAAGACGAAGCTTTCGCAATTTTTTAATTAATATATTTATTTGACACGACTAATTAATAAGTGTCACGGAAAGTTTGAGAGTTGTCAGCAATTAACTGTAATCAAATTTTTGAAACATATTTCAATTTTATCCGAACGAAGAAATTTTTTTTTTTTAACAGGCTTGCCTTATATGGCATTTACTTCTTTAGAATAATAGTTCTATTTTGCAATGCGTCGGGATTTATGTTATTTTTCCTGAAAGTATATTTCAATACTCAACGACCGGTAAAAAAATCAACGTTTTGGTCTTAAAAACAATATATAAGACTTGGATGTTCGTGAACTGAAGGAAGAAAGAAAGATGTTTATATTTTGTTCGACATTCAAAAACTTTGTAATTTATTTCAAGGGAAATACGGCTTTTTCAGTCTTAGGGGTGTATCAAAACGCTACTAGGTTTTATGTCCGACGTTTCGGCCATTGAACTTGGCCTTCCTCAGGGGATCTACAAGTTTATTAAAAACATTTTATAAAAATAGTATAATTTTTTTTTCTTCAAAAACTCTGACATTGTTTTTTTCAAAAAACTTACATAAAGTTGTACCGTTTTTCGTACAAAGCTTTACGATAGGTTGTCATAGCTGTCTATAGGATCTCTTTCAAAGTACCTATATTGAATCGTTAGAGTTAGTTTGAGCTTTAAAGATTACCTACAAACTTTTACCACATCACAAAGCACGATGCGTTGGTGGATCAATTTCTTTTTCTCGGGCTTTTCATCGCATCACTCCCCTACGTCCCAGGTTTAAGTAATGCTATCGTCAGGTGCCTAAAAGATGATTACCCGTTGATCACTATGGGGCCGTGTCGACTGGTGTGCCCCAAGGTAGTAACCTGGGGCCAATTCTTTTTCTGCTGTTTATTAATGACCTGGCCAAGTTAGAGCTGCATGGAAAGTTACGTCTCTTTGCTGACGACACGTCAGTCTTCTATCAAGGAACAGAATGCACCGCTATCCAGCTTCAAATCGAACGGGACCTCCTTTTTCTACATGACTACTTTCAAACTAATTTGATGTCAATGAATCTATCGAAAACCAAGTATATGCTCATTCACTCGTTCCGCAGAGAACTCCCGGCTCGCGAGCCAATTGAAATCGCCAATCGTGTCATCGAAGAAGTATTTGAATACCCATTTCTCGGCCTAACGCTAGACAATAGAATGAACTGGAAGGCCCATCTTGAGACTCTCAAGCGAAAGCTAACATCACTCTGTGGTATATTAAGGAAGGTTTCATCATTTTTGCCTTTGGCGACTATGAAAACACTATACTTCTCACTAATCCATTCTCGGGTCCAGTACCTAGTTGCAACGTGGGGACTGGCTTGCAAATCTTCTTTAAGAGATACAAAACAGAAGCTTGAAAGCCGTGTTCCGGAAACCTCATCTGTATCCCACTCATCTACTATACGAAGATCCCAGGGACTCAACCCTACCAATCCGTGTACTCCAGGAGTATCAAATGTTGATCCACTTGCGAAATAACATCACTTCAACCGTCCTTGTCACAAGAAGAATGCACGAAAACCGCTCAAGCAGACAAACTGGTCACCTGTATTTGCCACGATTCAACACGGAATACGGTCGCAAAAAATGTCGTACATTGGTAGCAAACTGTTTAACGACCTCTCCCCATCATGTAAAAATGCCCCCACAACATATATCTTCAAGCGTCGTTTGCGAGCTATCATGAAAACGAAAATACCACAGTATCTAGCCTAATTCTGGATTACACCCGAATACCACAAAACACTACTCACCAATGCCTCTGCCGTACGCCGTAACCAGAGCAACGCCATCAACGCGCGAACCACCAGCACCACCCCACAATTGTCGACAAGTATCATCACCAGCTTCAACTTATAGTTAACAACATCGTATCACACTTCCTTAAAAGAGCAGATGCTCACTGGAAGTGCAAACTTGTTCTAGCGATTCAAGTGTAAAAAATATATCGGAAATAAATTAAATTAAAATTAAATTAAAAGGTTTCACTTATTATCAACAAAATATTTTTCTAGATGATTTCTAGGTGAGTATACAATTTACCATAACTATAAGCGAAAAATTTATCGTAGATGATCAATCTGCTTAAACAAATTTTATTTATTTTGATACTCAACAACAAATTAAAAATCATTTTGAATAGACTCAACAGTAAAGCGTATTTTAAATTACTTTCAGGTAAGGAAATTATTATATTTGTTAAAGGCAATGAAATATTATCAAAAATTAAACAACCATTATCTGTTTGTTATTTTGGTTTTGAGAAAATGATATTACTGAAAATTCTATTTACATTTTGCGCAATATCTAATAATCAGTTTTCTTGAACCTTCACTTTTTTCATAAATTTATCATACTTTATTGTACATATATTTGCAGAATAAGATCATAAAACAAAAGACCACGAAAGACCAGGGGGGAGAAGGGGGGTATAAAAGGGATCAAAATATGACCACGTAGTTTAGGAATGGTCCCGAATGCATTTTATTATTTTGGGTGTCGCAGAAACTCACAGGGCATATTTTTTTAGGACAAAATTATTTTCTACAACCTTACTAGAGACACTAGTTATGCCAGTCAAACAAACCGATTTAGCTGAAAAAATAATTTTAATCTCCAATTGGACACTCTGTGGGTAATTAAAATATTTTTATAATCGAAACAGTTGGTTTGATTGGCATAGTGCCTTTGGCAAAGTTATAGATAATAATATTGTCCTTCCAAAAATAAACATGTTGTAATTTTTTTTTTAATTTAATTTTTCTTTGATTTCTTCATCGCTTCGGTATTTTTTTTTGTAATTTTTACACAAAAAAAGATTTTTGAAAAATAAGCTTTTTTATGTTAATTTTAATGTTCCTTCTACGTTAAAAAAATGAATTTTTCAGAGTTTTTTTTATCGGAAAGATAAAATTACTGTCTAAAACTTTTCCAGAGACGTCACACTGATCAAAAAACTTTTGGCTCTGAAAATATTTGTAATCACAATAACCCTCCCAAAATAGCATTTTAACTAGCTTCTCAGCCTATAGAAACGTTATGCAAAGTTTAGGCCAAATCTAAAATGACAAAAAATATTGAAACTGAGTCATTTTTTGTGGAACTGCTCAGTTAAAAAGTAATTTTAAGTTATATTAAAAAACGTGCAAAAATATTGAAAACTTCAAAGTTTACAGAATAGTTAACTTAAATTTTGTTTTCCTCGATTTGATAAAAATGTCACTTAGTCTAGTCTGACTAAACGGTGTTAAAAAAAAATCAATAACACTGGTCGACAAAAGCGAAAAAAAAGTTGCTCTCCAAAGGTTTTACAGCTTTTTAACCATTCCTGTGAATTTTGCTGCTTTTAGAGAATGCAGAAATGCATCAGAAGGCCGCCGAGGAATTGCTTATCGGATTCGTCGCTTTTACGTTTGCATAGGGAACAACTCTTTGGAAAAGTTATCTTTGCTAAGGACACCAAAACTCACAGGAATGGTTGAAAACCTACATACCATCTCTCATGTTTTCCAGTTCGAGCTCTAGGACAAAACTTGGATTTGGAATGATGAAAGTGCTATGAAAGAAGGATTACTATTTTAAACATAGTTGCATTCAAACCAAAAGAATCAGTTCAGAAGTTCATTAAATTATTATTTACAAAGACATTTCGAGTTTGACCTTTATATCATTTGTATCTATCGCGCTACTATTACCTGCAATATAATCTGTATAAATGAATGCATCAAGATTTTAGTTTTTAACATTTTTGATTTTCTCGTCATTGTCGGTTTATCGATAACTGAATACCTACGTTACTCTTCGTCGACCAGGTAAGCACCTTGCGATCAGCTGTTGAAGGGTACTTCTTTAGCGTACGCTCCAACGTTACAAATCATTGTAATGCTATGTTTCAGAAACATTTTTTTTAATTTTCGAAATTTCGCGAAATTTCGCGAAATTTAGAGACCAATTTCGTTTCGTCTCGACAACTCGAAATCCACCTTGATTTCGTTTCGACTAATTTGGCGAAATCGAAATTAAGGGTTAATTTCGTTTCGTTTCGTTTCGACACCAGAAAAGCCAGTTTCGCACACCCCTAATAGACACCATATACACAGATTTGAAAGCTGCATTCGATCGCGTTGATCATAATTTGCTTCTTGCAAAGATTGAACGGATGGGAGCTGCACCCAATTTCGTTAACTGGGTTAAATCATACTTGATAGTTCGCCGATTGTCTGTGAAGATTGGAGCCGCTCAGTCTGACTATTTTACAAATCTCTCTGGTGTTCCACAGGGCAGCAACCTTGGCCCGCTGCTTTTCTCTTTATTTTTCAACGATGTGTGCACGATACTTCCGCGAGGGTGTCGACTTCTGTATGCAGATGATTTGAAAATCTATCTCATCATTAAATCAATCGACGACTGTAGAGAGCTTCAAAAACTTGTTGACATTTTCACTGAATGGTGTAGAACTAACGAGCTAATCATCAGTACGAACAAATGTTCTGTGATCTTATTTACTTGTAGAAATAATATGATTAGCTGGAACTACAACATTGGAGGCGAACAGGTAGAGAGAGTGTGTGTGATCAAAGACCTTGGAGTGCATCTTGATACGACGCTCTCCTTTAGGGAGCACTATTCCGCTGTGATAGCTAAAGCTAATCGTAATCTAGGGTTTATAATCAGGATCTCCAAAGAATTTACAGACCCTCATTGTCTTCGTGCGCTTCACTACTCGCTGGTCAGATCTGTGTTGGAGTATGCTGCTGTGGTATGGAGTCCGTATGTTGATGTCTGGACATCAAGGATTGAAGCAGTTCAGTCACGTTTTGTACGTTATGCACTTAGGTTTCTTCCATGGAGTAATCCCAATGAACTGCCTCCCTATAAAAATCGTTACCGTCTTCTGGGAATGGACACGTTGGAAAGGAGGCGTAAACTGGAAAGAGTATTGTTCATACAAAAACTGCTAACTGGAAGTATAGATTCAGCTCGTATTCTAACGCATGTTAATGTGAATGTTCCACCGCGTAATCTAAGAAGTTTTGATTTAATCAGGTTAGATCTTAGACGCACCGAATATGGTCAGAATGAACCTTTACGTGTAATGTGCTCTTTATTTAACAATGTGTACACCTTATTTGACTTTTCTCTGAGTACAAATAGTTTTAGACAACGCTTATTGCGCACAAACGTGTTTGTTTAGTTTAAGTCATATTCATGTAGACCCTGATGTCAGATGAATGCAAATAATAAATAATAAATAATAACCACTAACTTAAGCAGTTTTCATTATTTATGAATTAGGAATTAATTCTATCTCGCAAATTTATAATAAATGATTAGAATATAGTAGCACACACGTTATAACAATACCTTAAAGATGGATGATGTGATGGTTAGATGCACCGCTAGATGGATTAATTCTGTTTTTTTTTTCAATAAAATTATAACTTCATTTTGAAAAAAGAGATAATATAAATCATTCAAGTAATGTTCATCGCTAGCCGTTGTCTTCATATGAGCAGAACACCTGATCTGCCAGCAAGTGCCATCTCACGGAATAAGTAATAATCGGACGGCTCAATTTCTGGGAAGTATGGCAGTTGAGGTAGGACCAGCGATGGAAAAAATCACCTCTAGCGACTTTGAATACATATAAAGCAAGCCTAAGATGCAAGCCATTGACATCCCTATACCGAGTAACAGTGAATGACAATGAGCTCATATCATGGGCTCAAATCCCTTTGTGCCCGCTGTCAACTGTCAGATGGAAGTGTATGAAAACTGGCGGTGATACGTTATCTCGCTTACACATTCGTTGAGATGTTGGCCTTTGAAACATGGCGCGATGCCATAGGGCTACTAAGATGCGTTGACATCGTCGTCAGTATGCAAATAACAAAGTATCGGTGTTGATGCACTCTGCTGTGCTTTTTATGATATATTTTTGGTCATTAGTGTACACAACAACACGTTGTTCTCAATGTGCACAACTCGGTGTATGAAGTTATTCGTCCCAGTTACACAAAGCGAATAGAGCGTCTTATATTCGTAGTCTTATGAGTCATGACTGAGATTCTCTGATGTTCTGGACCAAATTGGTGTGATATAAGAAGAATTTCATTGATAAATCACTCAAAAATTTAAAATATGCAGAAAAAATAAAAAACTTTTGATCATCTGTTTCTACAAAAACGCAAATTTTCCGCAAACTTTTAACATTGATTCTTGAGGAGCACAAACGGGGCTCTCAGGCACGCTATCAGTAGCTGTGCTCACAAGTGCTTACATTTGATGTTTTTGAAGATCAAAATTGGGAATATTCCCAATATTTTCAACGTGGCCTGCGGCAGACTCTGCAGGGTTAAAATCAAATACTCTTCCGGTTTTAGGAAGCTAATATAATCAGCTCTTAATTGTATGTAGACATGAGATAACAGTTTTCGTAGGATTTTGTATAGAAAGTTGATGCAATTTCCACGGACCTGAAAGCTGCGCTCAACAAAATTGATAATTGTATACTGTTTGAGAAAATTCGCAACTCGGTGCCTCTCAGAAGTTTACTGCATGGTTGAGCTCCTATCTATGCGGTAGAGTACTGCGTGTGAAAGTAGAAACTTACTGTTCATCTTCATTTACGAACAACTCCGGTTTCCCACAGGGAAGCAATATGGGCCTCTACTATTTACATTGTTTTTCAATAATGTAACCTTGCTGTTAGGTGCTGGTGTAAAATTGATACATATATGCTGACGACCTGAAATTATAGCTCAAAGTACGTACTGTTGATGATTGATTCTCGCCGTTTGCAAAAGCTCTTGGACATAGTTTTAGGCTGGTGCCGTAAAAACTGGTTATTTCTGAGTGCCTCCAAAAGCCGCGTTATAACTTTTCATCGCAAGCTGAATCCAATAGTTTTCGACTATCATATCGACGATCAAAACTTGAAAGAGTGGATCATATTGAAGACCTTGAAGTTTTATTGGACTGAAACTCTCTTTTAATCTGCATGGCTCGAACATCATTGTTAAAGCCACACGTCAGCTTGGCTTCATCTCCAAAATAGCTCGTGATTTCAACGACCCTTACTGTTCAAAAGCATTTTATTGCTCATTGGTACGGCCCATACTCGAATACGCAAGCATGGTTTGGCACCCTAATCAACTGGTATGGACTTTTCGTATCGAACGTGTGCAGGAGAGGTTCATCCGTTTTGTATTGAGAAACTTGCCTTGGAAGGACCCGATTAAACTGCCTCCTTTTACTAGGTGTAGATTATTTTTAACGATTGTGACCATCATTCATGGAAATCTAGGTTAGATGAATTATATGCAAATACAAATACAAATATATTCCAAAATGTTCAGAAAAACTGTTTTCCTTCATTTTCGAGAGAGGTAACTTTGAAAGCGTTTTTCAACATGATCTGTTTTTTGTATGAATATTTCATTGTTTAACTATAAAAATATTGATCAAAAACTACAGATCAACTTCCTGAATATGAAATTCGCATTTTGGCAAATTTTTCCCACTCCTTTATATGGAGACCGTCTTATGTGCGGCGTATGGAGAGACAAACACAACGAGCGAATCGCTTCTCAGAGCTGATGTAGTCTAACCAAGTGTCTGTTTGCACCCAGAAACCAATGCACCATATCATCATTTCATTATGGGTTGAGGGGTTTCAAGTTTAGCCGTGGTCTGTAACACGTCAGGATCTGTACAAATCGAGATCTAACGACGATTCCATTCGTTTGGGTAGGACTTCCCATTTGAGCGTTTCTATGTAAGATTGAACGAATTTGGTAGTACGAGGCCGAGCACTGTCATGCAGTAAAATCTAGGCACTTTTTCTGTTGCTGTAAGTTCGCGATAGCACATTAAGAACGTATTGCCAACAGAGCATCGCAAAAGCAAACGAAAAATGTACTCCGTGTGTCGCTTCGGGATTTGGAATAGCAAATGTAAAAAAGAGAAGCAACTGTTTTTTAAACAGACGTTTGCGTCAGCACTACACAAACAGTGCGTTCCGGTAACAGTCCAAATACACTGGAGACATATTTTTGCCGAATGCCGTGTGAGAGCTGTTATTAACAAGCTGTAGAAAGAATAAGCGGAAGGAGTAAAATTCAAACTATTCGGCACTTTGCCGACAGCCTTCGTGCAAGAAAAAAGCAAACTCGACAATAGAGCGGCTGTGTACTGAGGAATGTGTTATGTACAACCATACATGCCAACGTCGACATAGGAAAGAACATTCATTTATGACGAACCAGACGGCAACGTTGTAGTCGCAAAATATTTTTCCTGTCGGATGTCTTTATTCTGCCAAAACCATTACTGTTATAGTGGAACGCTGTCGAATGTCATCGAACTCTCATGTCACGGTAAATTTTTCCTCTGGAAAAATCATATTTACAGTTGAATCGCGTCATTTGAAGTCAATACTATTCCCCAGTGATGGTTTCGGTCGGTTTCAACAGCTCATACTAATGGCTGGTTCCTCCAAACATACAGTATAATCTTCGCAGCGCGTATATTCGGTTGAGTGGATGACGGAGAAGCATGAGCAGGCAGTCCCCATGACTTCCTTTTATTTGGATTGCTGTAATGCATCTTTTTTACAAGTTCCTTGTTTTTCTTCCATTCCCAAAGTATGCAATTGCTTGAAAATGGCTTACCGGTAACTTCTAATAACGAAGCAAGCTGTTCCTGCGTTTGGCATAAATCGTTATCGAGCTATTGCCCCAATTACGCGTCTACAAAAGGTTTTGCCCTGCTGTTGTCACCATCGAAATTACCGTCTTTTTTCGGAATGAAATCAAACATTTCGCTTTTATTTAGCATTAAATCAGAATTTTTTCACGCAACTAAAAGTATATGACGCCACAATATAATCACTGACGTGTCAAATCAGTTCGTTAACGATTTGTTCCAACTTGGTTCATCATGTTTTAGATATGTCGAAATCGACCAACAAAGTAGAAAGTGCCTGTGTTATTGTTGTGTTTTTTAGCTCCGGACCCCCAAAACTTGGTGATTGATGAATGATGATGAAAAAAGGGTAGGGTTAAGTAAAGGGTGAGTTAATACTTATTGCGACACTTTTGATTGATTGGTAAATCAGGTATAGTTATCGGAATGAAATCAAATCTTTACAGTATCGGACGAAGTTCGATTGATTTAGATGCTGACATTCATCCCGATTTAGGAAATTCTGCACTTTCCACGTTTTCAATCCGGCACTCTGGACAAACCTTGGCGAAACATCAGGTTTTTCGACCAAGTATCTAAAGTGCTGTTTAACGGTTTTCTCACAGAAGAAATAAAAATAAAGAGTTCAGTGCGACAAGGCTGTCCTCTCAGTATGATACAACAGAGGACCGCTCCACCTTGTTTTGTTTTGTTAACGATATAATCGCCAATGGTTTTAAACTCTCTACCTACAACATTCGCAGCGGTCAAGGAACATGCAAAAAATGTGGATCAGTAGATACTAATCAACATAGATTAAAAGAATGCCCAATGGCGAAGGTCGTTTGGGATTGGTGCGTTTCTGTTATTGACTCACGCTATAATCTGAAACTCAACGAGTTGGAGGAAATTCTCCAGTTCGCGATATGCGAAGCATCACAAAAACAAAAAGCTACATTGTGGTTGGCTGCAAGAGTGATATCGTACAACTTGAGGGCTGCGGAGCCGTCACTATTTGTAATTAAAAAAATAATAAGGGAAACAAGATGGAACAACAGGAAATATTTCACAAAAATTTTTGGAACTAGATTAAACATATGTTAATTGACTGATTACATCAGGATTACCTTTAGGCTAGATTTAGGATTATGTTTGTAACACAACTTATAATTATATATAAATAAAATATAATAAAATAAAATAAAATAAAAAAAAAAGTGAGCGTAGCCTTCCAGTTTTTTTGGCGTTTTTTACCAGTTTCATCCAGCCTCAGGGTTGAGGTTCAGTATCAATCATTGCAGGGACCATGGGCGCAACTAAGGAAAATTTCTAGGGGGGGCTAGTTTTCATGTATGTAATTTTGTAAAACAAAAAAATGAGTTTTAATATGCATATTTAATAACGCTTAAAATAGTGTCGCAGAAAAAATCACTTCGAGATAGAATCTCCGAAAATGTACTGAATATCTTGAACACAGCGTCAACGCCAACCTCTTTCAGCAACAATGATTTGATATTGAGGAGAGCCAGGTTGGGTAAACTGCTGGGCAGTGCTTTTTCACAGCACACCCGTACTAGCTGGAATAAAATAGACCCCAGTGTGGTTCAAGGCATAATGCCCTATTCCTGTACCCACGTGTTACCGACTGAGATACGAGCAACCAAGGGAAAACCGGTGGGAACTTGGTCGTATGCTGACAGGAAAGGGGTAGTTGTTCTCCTTAGAGAGCAGCTTTTCTGAACCCCACAGGCTGGGGGCGGCTTAAACGACTGAACTATGAAATGCGGTGTCTCGCCAGCTACACCTATGGCGGCGGTCCTGTCGCGAGACTAGGCATCGCAGCTCTAGTAAGGCAGCATACTAAAATAAACATATTACGAAGAATTCAAAACGGACCGGAACAATAGGCAATGACCCAGCCGACGAAATAAGGACGACGATTAGAAGCTCGGTACATGTAACAGTAGATCGCTGAACGCCCCGGATGTCGACTTGATTCTGCTGGATCAACTAGAGTTCCGCCACTTCGACATCGTTGCGCCGTTGCTGTCGCTGGGCTGGATACCTTAAACATAGCATTTCTTATGTAAAATTGGCCAATAAATCGATAGGTGAAATTTTCATTCTGTGCAGGGCACGGGAAAGGGTCTATATTTCCAAAAATACGCAAAAATAGGGTGAAAAGAGGCGAAAAAGACCATTTCTCGTACCCTGTTCAAAATAAAACCATCGCCAATCAATTTGTTGACCAATTTTACTTAAGAAATGCTATATTTAAGGTATCCAGCCCAGCGGCTTTTAATTAGTGGGAATTTGGATTTATTTTTATCAGTGTGTCGAAAATTGACATCGCCTACCAGCGTTGCCGGTGCTATCAATGTTTTGACTGACTGTCGTGTGTGCCAAAAAGAGCAGCACACATTTTCATTTGTTGAGTCTCTATATGTGATCTTGTGTAGGTGTGAGGAGATTCGTTAGCCTTCGCCATGTCAATGACAGCAGCCGGCAACCGTTGGGAACGGTCGGCGGCAAAAATAGAAAAGATTCTTTTTTTTTTTGCAACAACAACAAGCGACGGTCGACCGCTGTGTTTTGATTGGTCGAAAAAGAACGGAACGGTAGCGGCTGACCGCTGCAACGGTTAGTCTGATACAAGCTTAAGGATGCCGGGCGACAACCCTGTGCAATCACTTCTCTTCAGCAAACCCTACCGGCCCCAAAAAGTAAGGAACGCAGCGTGTATGATGTCTCGACCAGATCGAAAGAGACTTGCGAGTGATGAGACCGTCTGGGGAACTGGTGAAACACAGCCCAAAACCGAGTAAAATGGCGACAACTTCTTGATACAGCACGAGTTACTACAGCTCTCGTCTGACTAGTAAGATGAATAAGAGAGCTAGATTTGAGAATCGATCCTGGGTGCAGAACTAGTTCTTAGCCAATGAATGACGACATCTCAATTTGTGTTGATGCTCTGATACGTAGAATAGAATGTATTTATATTGAATACAATCATTCTTTGGGAAATTCTAGGGGGGGCTAAACACTTTCTAGGGGGGGCTGAAGCCCCCCTAGCCCCCCCGTAGTTGCGCCCATGGCAGGGACCTTTGGAAGATGGCTGATGGTTGACTAATGTATGCATCTATTTATTTTCCCAAGTTACGATGCAACACTTCAGCATATTTAGTGAACAAAACCGGCCTGCTAGTTTAATTCTATCTCGATTGAAATCTCATCGATAGTTGCAAAATTTACGGATGTATAAATAACACTCTGAATAGCAACTGGGAAAATTTGTTAACTTCGGTCAAGTATGATAAACTCACGTCAGTTTGAAAGCTTCGCAACAGCAATCGGCTCACCCTTTGATTAAGCGTGTCGTAGAGTTGTACAACTTCAATCTAACTTGCTCTTACTGTAACATAAGAAATTTTAAATTCTTCAGAGCGTTGTATCAAATAGGGTTCTAATAAAATCATGTCTAGTTTTCGCATATCATAAAATAAACTCTAAAATCCTTCATTTTCATCAGCCTTTGGAATCGTAATTTTTACTAACTAAGTTCATAAATGCTGTAAACTAATGTAATTATTTGTCATCTTATCAAATCGATCTAGGAAAAGTTTGAACTTATAATTTGAAACATAAGGGAAACAATTAATATGGTTATACCAGTGAAATCAGATACAACTATAGCTATTCCAGGTAGTATTTAATAGGTGTTTCGGTTAATAATGTCGATTTTGCTTGGAGATGGCCAATATTTATTAGCTGAAAACTAGTGACCCCTACTGTGTTTTGAAGGGTAAACAGATGTGATTACATGTGATTGATTGATGTGATTAAATCATACAAAAAAATAATATCATTTTCCGAAGCACCTATTAGTACAGCTAAGGTGTAGCTAATTCTCAGCTGAAAGTTAGTACTACCGATTCTACAGAATAAGCTAATTTTTCTTCATACTCTAGTTTTTTTGTCTGTCAAATGGTCTGAAAAAGTAGAAGTAGTGCGACTTTCCAGCCCACGATGCCATTTCATCTCCCCCCCTAGTCCTGGGCCGACCTTTTTTTTTTTTGCTCGTCACCTCCCAGAACGTTACCTCTAAATGTTTTAAGAAAAGAGGGCCTCACAAACAAATTTGCCCCGGGCCCCCCCACCGTCTAAATCCGGCCCTGCTAATAGCAGACCTTCCACGATAATCTAAGCAACCCACATGAACACGCGTACTAAATTACTAACGCGAAAAAAAAGCACACAGTTCCACACCTTTCATCAGGCGGGCCCGGTTTTCGAATCAATCTTCGAATAGTGGCGTGTTAATTTGTTAACTTCTTTTCCGAAAGGTCGACCTCCGCCGAAACTAGGCAAAGAAGGGGTCACTCGAACTCGCCGCGAGCTATGGAACTGAGCACGACTATTGGTCGCTAAAATTTAGACGAACGAAAAAATGAAGAAAACATGAACCGTCGCCAAATAATTGCGGGTTCATACCGAAAGATATAAATAAGAGCTCAGGGTTGGAGATTGATATCAGTTGCTGTGGTAAGCTCAAAGCAAAAGTGATTTAGTTGTTTTCTCTTCAAGTGCCAACAACTTGCCGTTTTGGTAAAAATGTTTAAATTGGTCAGTAATTTTAACGGCAAACTAAGGAAAGGTTAAATTTTGATCGTTTAGTTCTACCTTCATAGGTTATAATTATATCACTGATAGCCCTTGCGCTAGCCTTTCCACTGGGCCCAATTGTGGTGAAAAATTCGGAAGCCGATGCACAGATCCTGTCGTACGAAAATGTCGTCCACGATGATGGACACTTCGGTTGGTCGTACCAAACAAGCAACGGAATCAGTGCCCACGAAGAGGGTCAAGGTGCGCACGCCGCGAACGGAATGTTCACCTCCACCGGACCGGACGGCACACAGTATCGGGTGCAGTACGTAGCCGACGAGGCCGGATACCGGGCCGAAGGTGCCCATCTGCCAACCCCGCCACCAACGCCGGATCATGTGCTGAAATCGCTCGAGCAGATCCGAGCCAATCCACCCCGAGATCAGAAAGACTTCAGCCTGGAAGCGCTGGATGCCACCATTGCGCGACTGAGGCACTGAACTGCAGCTGTGTTTATTTTTAAATATAATTTGTTGTTATTGTTCGCTGCGTATGGCAAATACTAAATAGTGATGAATTTCTTATAGATCATTTTAGTGAAAATTTCGTTGTGCCATGTTATATCGGTTAAATTTGATGAATATTCGACGACATAATATATGCTTTTAAAACAAAACAATACTACCTTGAGCTTTTGTTTTAGTAGTAGATTTAAACAATGTAAATTGAATCGAACCCTCATCCCTCATAAGTTTTGAGATTCATTTTTATTTTCATTGCTTCAAATAAAGTTGTGATGAATTTCTTGAAATTTTAGGTTTAAATATGGTGTTTTTTTTTTTTAAATAGGCTACGTATATTTTCTTAAAATTCAGTCTAATATAACAATGGTTGAAAAGCGAAAAAAGGTGGCTTTGGTGCCCTTAGCAAATGCACAAATGCGTCAAGAGGCCGCATAGTAATTGCTTGCCGAATTCGTTGCTCCTACGTTTGTTTACGGAAAACTCATTTAACCCTCTAGTGCCCAATACCGCCATTTGGCGGGCTTCAGTCGAAGTTTTGAAAAGCTTCAATATGTACCTAAAAAATGTTTATATTGATTCATAGTGATTTTACCGAAGCCCGTTTAGAAATTAACTTGGGCACTAGAGGGTTAAGGGTCCGAAAAGGTTATCTTTGCTAATTCAGAAGTATGGTTAAAAAGCTATAATCTTTCATTTTAATTAGTTTGGCTCATTCATACCGCGGCGAGAAATTAACCTTGTTTTGACAAAAAATACGTCCATATTTTTGACGTAGGACTACTTCATGAATTTAAAACTTTTCGGCCTGAGACAGAGATGATGTAGCAAGCACTGTTGCAAATTTTCACTGTTAGTGATAGATTCTCAATTGAAACTGACAACTGCGAATATCAGCTCCAATCAGTTGACAGTGTTGATGCTGGATGGCAGCATCACTGTGATTTTTTTTTCTTCATCTATAGTTTATTTGACACGGCACAAATACAATTCAATGTTTAACGGCGCCAATTATATCTGGTAGCTTACTTTCTAAAGTATCTTAATAACTAAAAGCAAATTTTTTATCCTCGCTGCCGACTACGAGCTGAAACTAAATCTAACTTAACTTTTGCATGAAAAGCACTGATTTGTTGTTTGATGGTTTTCCATCGCCATAGGTAAGCAGCCTATTGAATATGTTCCGCTGCTGGGTCAAGATATTACGGACTGGCATATTGGGTTGTCTCCCTCGGGGCCTGAGAGTATCGTGCGGGTCTAGTTGCTGTTTCCGGATCCGGGGTCTTAACGTGTTCTTGTCGTTTGGTTGGATGTAGGCGGAAGGGGATAGGACTAAACTGGGGCGTGGATGGATTTCAGGAAAACGTATATAAGGAACATGTAGGATAGGTCACGGCTCGCCAAGACATCACGAACAGGAACAGCCGGCTGCCTACCTTCGGCCTGCAGGGAAGCTATTATTCTAGACCTGGCGTGACGGTGTACAGGGCATGACCAAACAACGTGCTCTATGTCGTGATAACCTTCACCACAGGCACAGATACCACTCTCCCCGAGCCCAACACGACGGAGATGCGCGTCAAATCTATAGTGATTGGACATAAGCCGGGACATCACGCGAATGAAATCCCGACCTACATCCAACCCCTTGAACCACGGGTTCGTCGATACCTTGGGGATTATGGAATGTAACCACCTTCCCAGTTCCCCCTTGGTCCAAGAATTTTGCCAACTGATGATCGTATTCTGACGTACAAATGCGAAAAATTCATTAAAGGCAATTGGTCTTTCATAAATATCACCGTTTGTTGCGCCCACCTTAGCCAAAGAGTCCGCTTTCTCATTACCCGGTATCGAGCAGTGAGAAGGGACCCACGCTAAGGTAATCTGAGTAGATTTTTCGGATAAAGCACTCAGATGTTCCCGTATTTTCCCCAGGAAATACGGAGAGTGCTTAACATCTTTCATCGATCGGAGAGCCTCAATGGAACTGAGACTGTCCGTAAAGATGAAATAATGGTCCGTGGGCATTTTTTCGATAATCCCTAGGGTGTACTGAATTGCAGCTAATTCTGCGACGTAAACAGAAGCAGGATTATCGAGCTTATGGGAGACGGTTAAATTGTTATTGAAGATACCGAAGCCAGTGGACCCATCAAGAAGTGATCCGTCAGTGTAGTACATATTGTCGCAGTTGATGTTTCGATATTTATTGGAAAAAATTTTAGGGATCTGCTGCACGCGTAAATGATCCGGGATTCCACGAGTTTCTTCTATCATGGATGTATCGAAAAACACAGTAGAATCAGAAGTATTTGATAAGTCGACACGATTTGGAATATTCGAAGAAGGGTTAATATTTTGGGACATGTGATTGAAATACAATGTCATAAAACGGGTTTGAGAATTGAGTTCGATTAACCTTTCAAAATTTTCAATCACGGGACGGTTCAAGACCTCACATTTGATAAGAATACGAGAAGACAGGCTCCAGAAGCGGTTTTTCAATGGTAGTACTCCAGCTAAGATCTCCAAACTCATCGTATGGGTCGATTGCATGCAACCCAAGGCGATACGCAAACAACGATATTGTATTCGCTCCAGTTTGATCAAATGTGTGTTTGCTGCGGAGCGGAAGCAGAAACACCCGTACTTAATAACAGACAGTATCGTTGTTTGGTAAAGCCTTATAAGGTCTCCTGGGTGGGCTCCCCACCATTGTCCGGTTATTGTACGAAGAAAATTCACTCTTTGTTGACATTTTTTCATCAGATACCTCACGTGACAACCCCAGGTGCTTTTAGAGTCGAACCAGACACCAAGATATTTGTGTACCAAAACCTGAGAAATCGTTTTACCCATTAATTGTGTTTGAAGCTGAGCAGGTTCATGCTTCCTAGAAAAAACTACTATCTCAGTCTTCTCCGGAGAGAATTCGATACCTAGCTGTAAAGCCCAAGCAGAAAAATTGTCCAAGGTATCTTGCAATGGTCCTTGCAAATCGGCAGCTTTGGCTCCTGTAACAGAGATTACACTGTCGTCCGCAAGTTGTCTTATCGTGCATGAATTTGCCAGACATTCGTCGATGTCATTTACATAAAAGTTGTAAAGAAGGGGGCTTAAACATGAGCCCTGGGGAAGACCCATGTAGCTAATGCGAAAAGTTGCCAAATCGCCGTGCGTAAAATGCATGTGCTTTTCGGACAACAAATTGTGCAAAAAATTGTTCAAAATTGGAGAAAATCCTTGTCGGTGAAGTTTACCCGAAAGAATGTCAATAGAAACGGAATCAAAAGCCCCCTTAATGTCCAAGAACGCAGACGCCATTTGTTCTTTGCGAGCATACACCAGCTGAATATCTGTTGAAAGCAACGCAAGACAATCATTCGTCCCTTTGGCACGGCGGAAGCCAAATTGAGTATCTGATAGTAGACCATTTGATTCGACCCAATGGTCTAAACGACGGAGTACAGGATAGCATTGCAATCGGCCTATAAGAGTTGTGATCAGAAGCTGGTTTCCCTGGTTTTTGGATGGCGATCACCTTCACTTGCCTCCAATCCTGCGGTACAATGTTTTGCTCCAGGAACTTATTGAACAAGTTCAACAAGCGCCTCTTGGCATTGCCGGGTAGATTCTTCAACAAGTTGAATTTGATTCTATCTAACCCAGGCGCGTTATTGTTACAGGACAGGAGGGCAACTGAAAATTCTGCCATCGTAAAAGGTGATTCTATCGCGTCGTGGCCCGGAGACGCATCGCGAACAATGTTTTGCTCAGGAACAGAGTCCGGACATACTTTCCTGGCAAAATCAAATATCCACCGACTCGAAGACTCCTCGCTTTCGTTGACCGTTACGCGATGCTCATCGATGTCTCCCTCGACGTGTCGTTCACGAACCGACGCCAATATCCGCGTTTCTTTGCTTTAGCCAAACTTTTAAGCTTGGTATTAAGCTCCGAATACCGTAAATAGTCGCCAGGTATACCTCCCTTCTGGTAGGCCAAAAACGCGTCGGATCTTTGCGTGTAGACATCGGAGCACTCTTGGTCCCACCACGGAGTGGGAGGCCGTTCTTTAATCGTTACGCCGGGATATTTCTTCGTTTGGGCTTGCAACGCGGCGTCGAGAATCAAGCCCGCGAGGAGGTTGTATTCTTCGAGTGGTGGATGATGTTGAATCGAATCGACCGCTTTTGAAATCATTTCCTCGTATAACTTCCAATCGACATTCCGTGTGAGGTCATACGGAATGTCAACTGGTCGCATGCGAGTTGACCCGTTATTAATTGAAATAAGAATAGGCAAATGGTCGCTACCGTGAGGATCGAGGATTACCTTCCATGTGCAATCCAACCGTAGCGACGTCGATAGATCCAAAGCGCTTGGGCGCGCTGGTGGTTTCGGGATACATGACATTTCGCTGTTGTTTAAAATAGTCATGTCGAAGTCATCGCAAAGGTTATAGATTAAAGAGGAGCGGTTATCATTGTAAGGGGAACCCCAAGCCACGCCATGAGAGTTGAAGTCTCCCAAAATCAAACGTGGCGAGGGAAGAAGTTCTATTAAATCAAAGAGCAGCCGTTGCCCAACCTGTGCTCTGGGAGGAATATATATTGAGGCAATACAAAGCTCTTTACCTTGTATTGTCATTTGACATGCGACAACTTCGATGCCTGGAATCGAGGGGAGGTTAATACGATAGAAAGAATAGCACTTTTTAATCCCTAAAAGTACTCCTCCATATGGGGTGTCTCGATCAAGGCGAATAATATTAAAATCATGGAAGTTGAGATCAATATTTGAAGTAAGCCAAGTTTCACAAAGGGAAAATGCATCGCATTTGTTTTTATTTATCAAAACTTGAAACGAATCAGTTTTTGGTAAAATACTTCTACAATTCCACTGTAAGACAGAGATAGAGTCCTTCATATACGCAGTTGAATTAGGCATCGAAGGATACAATCGCTGCAAGGAGGGGCCATTGGGCAGTCAACTGCTTCAAAAATGATCTAACTGTTGGGAGGAATGCTGTAAGAAAAATTTTAATTGGATCGGGTATATTGAAATTTTCAAAAATCCAGTCCACAATGTCAGAAAATTTCACTAATCCAGAGTTCGTTTCATCAACTGGATGTGCAAAAGGAACAACTGGGGTTTTAGATGTTCCAGGAAGTGCTGGGAACTCCTTCTGGGACTTTAAATTTGCAAGTCCAGGAGGAGTTTGCTTTGGTTTTTCCGCAGCACTGTTTGGTTTGTTCGTACTTTTCATTACACTTTGGGAAATCTTAGGACCTTTACGGGGAAGTTTAGGAGAAGAAACATTTTTCCTCTTCCTAGACTCCCCAGGATTGGCATAAGATGTTCCCGCTGATGAATCGTCAGAATCGGTTTCATCGGAGGGCAACAGATCAAAGGGGTTCGATGTTATGGTAGAAGTGGTCACGGTCTTCTTCAGCATCTCAGCGTAAGAACGCTTTGAACGCTTCTTAAGTGACCACTTGATTTTATCTCTGTGCTGCATGTACACCGGGCATGTGGAGAGCTCATGCTGGTTTTCCCCACAGTGAATACATTTTTCAGCATTAACACTGCAAGAATCTTCCGCATGAGTCTCCCCACACTTGCTACATCGTGCCTTATTGCAGCAGTAGGCGGCTGTGTGGCCTAACTGCTTGCAATTGGTGCAATTCATAACACGGGGTACATACAATCGCACAGGCAGACGAACCCGGTCGATCGAGACGTGGCTAGGGAGTGCAGATCCGGCAAACGTAACGCGAAACGAGTCTGACGGAGTGTAAACTTTTTTACCGCCGACGAGAGACATGGACCGCAATTGCTTACAATCCAAAATCTTCGCCTGTGTTTCGGTATTTTTGAAGCAACCGGTTGCGCTTTTTAGGATACACTCGATCTCCACGTCTCGTGCGGGTATGTAGACGCGATACTCGCGTGTGAAGAGCTCAGAGCAAGCGATAGCATTGGCCTGTGCCAGATCACTGACCACGACACGGAGCTTGTTAGGTCGGACCTTGGAAATTTCGGTCACGGCCTTGTACCCCTTCGTCAGGTCTTTAGCAATTTGCAGTATGTTTAAACGCTTTGAATTCACTCCTGCCTTTGGACGAAAATAAACAGTATAGCTGCCCTGTTGAGATCCGTCCGGGTAAAGCCTGGGGCGAGGGGGGACTGGAGAATGAACAGGGGAGGGGGTAACAGAAGGGTCATGGTCAGGGGGGTTCGGGGATGGTGGCACGGGAGGCGAGGGATCTATATCCATCGCGCTAAATGTAGCGCACTAGCGAACTAGCGCCGACAAGAACACGTACCTTTTTACTTCTTCCTTCCAGCAGTGGTTGTCCGATCGTTCGAAGCTGCACCCAAAGCAGCCAGCAGCACCAGTACAGCAGCACCAATACAGCCACCAGCAGTGAGCCGGGTGTGAGATCACTCAGCACAGCGACACGGACTCGACTGTCAACTGATGGCCTTGAATAATACACTCTTTTGTTTGGCTATTCGTACACACGGACTGGATTGTAATAGAACGACCACTTTGCACGTCCGTTTCTGTCGAGTGTTCGACGCGGAATGAGCATCACTGTGATGTTGCACACGCTTTGTTACTTCAGCGATGTTTATGTTTTTGTAAAATGATTGGGCATTTGTGTTAGGCGAGCAGCTTTCTCGGTCACATGAATTCGGACACCTTAGAATCTTGTGATTTATCCGTTTTTGATTACGGTTATTATGCCTAATAACTTTATTTATTTTATCAACACAGTTTGGTATTACAGATAGCTTCTAATCACTTTTTTCCAGTGTAATTATTTAGTGTCTAGACCTTAAGAAATTATCCTATTTTGTTAGCCCCGGGTAGCTCTCAAACGAGCGATCGTCGCATCCAGCGTGGCAATATCCAACCCGGAGCCAGGATATGCAGCCGCTCGGATTTGCTCCAGCGATTGAATAACATGATCCGGTGCCGGAGGTTCTACCGGCAGGTGGTCTCCCTGTGGCTGAAAACCGTTCTCATCGGCAAGATATGTCACCTGCACCCTGCTACCGTCAGGAGATAGGTAAGAAAAATATCCGTTCGCGTATTGACCACCAGCACCTCCGGACTGCGCTGCGCTGATATCGTTGCTGGTTTCGTACTTGTAGTTGTACGAACCGTCCGGATTGAGGCTATAGTCATCCACTAGGGTAACGGCTGACCGGTCGTCATCGCCACCAAAACGGCGTTGGGGTGCGGAAAGTGCTGTCACCAGCAACAATGATAACATAACCTGCAAGAAAATGCGAATGGTGTGAATAATCTTCCTGGGTGGTTTACTGTCATTCATATAAAAGTGAGTAGGGGACGCGCTCCAATAATCATCTCAACACCTATATTCATCTCTTCGCTTCTATTTGTCCAATTTACCGCCAAACTTTACTTTTTCATCAAATTTTATTTTCATAAAATTTTGAAGTAATTTTAATGTTATCTCTCGATGCAGTCTACTTACTTACTTCGAAGAAAAATAGTAAAATTTGTCGGTAAATGCGACTAATGAGAGCGAAGAGATGAATATGGGAGCGGTTCCCCTATTTGTTGAATAAAATTTACAAATATGTTGTGTTTTCAATTTAAGCGGAAAAATTTAATGAGGGAACATTCATAAACGACGTGGCATTTAAGGGGGAATTGCAGTTTTGTGACGAACTGTGACAAGGGCAAGAGTGGGGGGTCTCAATTTCATATCTATGACATATTAACTTATTCTTCAATTATGGGCAGTATCCATCTCTCTTAGTTTTTGGTTCGTAACTACAGGTCGAACTCGATTATCCGGAGTATCAAAAAAAAAATCCTTCCGGATAATCGAATCACAGAAAAATAGTTCAAATTTGCGATTAACGAACATAAAATAAATATTTCTTTCTGTTGTTTTACTTACATGATGCAGTGGCGTAACCGAAAATATTTCTGAGGCGAAAAGGGGTAAAATCTTGAGAAGCAAAGAAAAAAGGTGCACTCCAAAAGCTCAAACCGGAAAAAAATGTAAGATTATAGGTATTCAGGGTGTCTCAAAAAATCGATGTTGAAAAAGTCAAGGTGCGCAACCCTGAATTAAAAGATAATGTTATCTATAGCATTTTTGTAGAACATTTCGACTTTTTCAGGTTGCCCAAACGTGATTTACGAAAAAATGACTTTTTTAAGCTACAAAACCACTCTTCTGCACTTTTTTCAATTCTGTTCGATTTCTAAATTTTTCCATATATTTTTTTATTTTTGTGGGGTTGTTTTTGAATATTCTGCATGGTTTGGTTCAGCATTCCATTCAGTTTTTTGACTGCCAGAGCCCATTAAACATCACAAAAAAATTAATTTTTCTAATAATTTCTAAATAAAACCCTTCAAAACAAAAGTAAAAAAAATTTTAATCAAGAACTGAAGTTTCCATTGCAAAACGAGATTTACGACAAAAATTTACATGAAAAAAGATACTCGATATCTTATCGGGGAGCTGTGAAATTAGCATTTTTCTATGTGATGGAAAACTATGCATTTTAACAAATATGTTAAATAACCGTTTTATTTTGGGAGACAAAAAATAACAATATTCATACAACAAATGGATTGCTGATAACTTAGTAAAAGGTTGAAAAATTCGGAAAAATCTGCGAAAAAAGTTAGAACGAAAATTGTGATTTTAGTTCCTTCTAATAGAAAACTCAATGTTGCTCGTAACATGTAAGAGATAGAAACATGATGTCTTCGGTAAAGTTTCTTGTTTTAAAATAACCTAGAACTTTGTCGAGGACACCTTGCGTCTATCTCATTCTGATAGAAAAGTTAATTTTTGTATCTCACTCATTGGTGGATTGATCACCCATCTTTTTACATTAAAATGCATTTTTGAATATCCTGAAACTTCTTCGAACATACCTTATGGTTATAATCAACATTTGAATCACTATTTAGGAAGTTATACGCATAAACGGCAAAATAAAACACTGTGCAATGGAGATATTGAGCTTTAGTGGCGTTTTTGACAAAATGCATAGTTTTCCATCACATGTAAAAACGCCAATATCTCAGCCTCTCGATAAGATATCAAGGATCTTTTTTCATGTTAATTTTTGTCTTGAATTACGCTTTGCAGTAAAAATTTCAGTTCTTGATCAAAAGAATTTTATATATGTGTTTTGAAGGGTTTTATCTGAAAATTATGAGAAAAATTTACTTTTTTGTGATGTGAACACTCTATGAGTCAAATAATTGAATGCAATGCCGAACCAAACCATGCAAAATATCCAAAAACAACCCCACAAAAATAAAAATAAAAAAGTATATGGAAAAATTTGGGAATCGAACAGATTTGAAAAAAGGGCAGAAGAGTGCATTTGTAGCTTGAAAAAGTCATTTTTTCATAAATCTCGTTTGGGCAACCTGAAAACGATTTTTTAGAAAGTCGAAATGTTCTACAAAAATGCTATAAATAACATTATCTTTCAATTTAGGGCTGAGCACCTTGACTTTTTCAACATCGATTTTTTTTTTGGGACAGCCTAGTATTCAACCATTCCTGTGAATTGGGTTGCGGATAAATACGTTTAAAACGAAGTATATGCTAGCCGGCGGAACCGAAGCAGTAGCATTACGATCGACGGCGATGAGTTCGAGGTAGTCGACGAGTTGGTCTGTCTTGGCTCACTGGTAACCGATAATGATAATGATACCAGCCGTGAGATCCGGAGGCGTATTATCAGCGGAAGAGCCTACTATGGGCTCCACAAGCAATTGCGGTCGAACAGAGTAAGCCCCCGCACGAAATGTAACCTACATAAAACGCTCAGAAGACCGGTCGTTCTCAACGAGCATGAAACGAGGACAATGCTCGAGGAGGACCTGCGAGTGCTCGGAGTTTTCGAACGACGGGTATTAAGGGCGATCTTTGGCGGCGTGGCGTGCAGAAGAACGGAATATGGAGGCGAAGGATGAACCATGAGTTCGCGCAACTCTACGGCGAACCCAGTATTCAAAAGGTGGCCAGCCAGAACTGGACGGATACGCTGGGCAGGGCACGTTACGAGAATGCCGGACAACTACCCTGCGAAGATGGTGTTTGCCTCGAATCCGGCAGGAAGAAAACGACCAGGGGCGCAGCGAGCAAGATGGGTGGACCAGGTGGAACGAGATCTGGCGGAGAGTGCATGGTGTCTCAGGAATTGGAGAGCAGCAGCCAGTAACCGGGTGAATTGGAGAAACTTTGTTTATCAGGCTATGTCATGACGGAATGCCAAATAAATAAATAAATAATAGCCATTACCGTTCAATGACTGAAAAATAGTTTCCTCGTAAACATAACGCTAAACGAACCGGTGAGCAACTTCTTTACGACGATCTCACGTAAGTTGACGCGTTTTGACACGGCACCAAATTTGGTTGAATAGCTATAATCTTTTATTTTTCCGGTTTGAGCTTTTGGAATGCACTTTTTTTCATTTTGTCGATCAATATTATTTTCTTTTAGTTCGAATATGTCCCAAACATGCCTAAATTGAGATAAATAGTACCAAATATGCCAGAAGGGATAGTAAAGGTAAATTTTCGGAATTGTATTTTATTAAAAACGAACACTAAAAAATAAAATTCCAGATAACTGAGTCCGACCTGTAAATAAAATTCCGCAACGCAGTTTTTCTAATTGTTCCTCCCGTTTTTTAGCTGACATTTATATATGGTATCACATTACTAAAACTTAAGATAATATCTAGAAAAACACAAAACCGAGATTCTGATGCGCAATTTGCCTCTAAATCAAAATCTGAAGCGATGATATGTGTTTTTTGCATTAAAATGTTCGTTCATGTTTAGGAAAGACATTTGTAGCAAAGTAATGGTATTCTGATGAAAAAAAAAACTGAGATATTTATCACTAATCACTAAACTACGCAAAACATGTAAAATCGTCAAATCTAGAAAATCTATAACGAGCGTCTTAGCAGAGTGATTGAGATCAATCAAAGAAATAGTTATCGGTTTCCGTTATACTCTACTAAATTTTTTGGAAATAAATATTGAAATTCAGTCCGCAAATATATATTTCGACTGTGACGTACAGTCTTCCTCAGTGCTTATGTGGACTGGTAAAGAGCAAAGCGTAAATCCTGTTTTTTTATTTGTAGTAGGTAAAAATGAAAATTTAGCACCCTTAATTGGAGTTAGGTAGGGAATTATGCGGTCGATTGTTTACCGTACCATGTCTGGGGTTTTTGGGAAGCAGATTGAATAGCCATGAGGGGTGATTACCTGCGTCTTTATTGAGAAGCGTGCATGAGTGTTGTTTATAAATTTCTAAACTTTCAGCTACGTCTAATTTCCATAAATTATTAACGGGGCGGAGGAGGTGAGCTATGTGAGCTCTTCATGGCAAATATAGAAAGTACATTAGAGAAGAGGAACATCTTACCGATTCGATGGTGGAGGTATGTGGATGATATTTTTTGTATTTTGAAAAGGGCGGATCTTGAAACTTTTTTCATATCCCTTAATAATACCCATAAAAATATAAACTTCACAATTGAAAAAGAACTTAACAACAGACTCCCTTTCTTGGACGTCGTTGTAGTCAGAAAGTCTACGGACTTGGAATTTGAAATTTATCGGAAACCCACGAATACAAAACGGGTAATACCTAACACTTCAAACCATCCCTTCCAGCATAAAATGGCATCCTTCCATCATATGATCCACCGCATGGAAACTTTACCTCTAAGTGAAGTAGCCAAGCAAAAGGAACTGGAATATATTTTCGAAATTGCTAAACTTAATGGCTACAATGAAAGTATCATTCAAGCCATTGTTGATAAAAAGAAGCGTGCTCAAATTCGGAAATCTTTTACAACACTCACCCCAATAACAGAAGATCTGAAAAGGGTAGCCGTTGAATATGACGTTAACTTGACACGCCCACTTCGTTCAAAATTTAGAAAATTTGGGATGGATATTGTCTACACTAGTAGAAATACCCAACTCAAAACAAAATTAGGGTCTACCAAAGACCCTATTGATACCCTGAACAAAGCTGGAATTTATAAAATTGCATGCAGTCACTGTGACATGGTTTACATTGGACAAACTAAACGCAACCTAGGGATACGTTTCAAAGAACATTTCGCAGAAGTGACCAAAGCAAGTAAAGTTTCAACAAATGCCCCACCACACCATTTCAAATCAAAAGTGGCTGAACATATTTTTAACGAGGAACATCCACTAACTTCGGATAACATTCACCTCCTCCGCCCCGTTAATAATTTATGGAAATTAGACGTAGCTGAAAGTTTAGAAATTTATAAACAACACTCATGCACGCTTCTCAATAAAGACGCAGGTAATCACCCCTCATGGCTATTCAATCTGCAATCCCAAAAACCCCAGACATGGTACGGTAAACAATCGACCGCATAATTCCCTTCCTAACTCCAATTAAGGGTGCTAAATTTTCATTTTTACCTACTACAAATAAAAAAACAGTATTTACGCTTTGCTCTTTACCAGTCCACATAAGCACTGAGGAAGACTGTACGTCACAGTCAAAATATATATTTGCGGACTGAATTTCAATATTTATTTCCAAAAAATTTAGTAGAGTATAACGGAAACCGATAACTATTTCTTTGATTGATGTAAAATCGTGACTTTTTATGCTCAGCTTGCCTCTAAGCCTTCAAAACTCAAACGATGACATGCGATATTTCACATCAATACGTTCGTTGATATTTAGGAAAGACTTTTAAGGAAAATTACAAAAATAAGTACCTGCTTGAGAAAAAATAAAAAACATAAATCATGCAAATAATAACACTTTATGCTAAATTTGCCACCAAACCAACATTCAAAGTGATGATATTCAATTTTTAAAGTGAATATTGAACTCCAAGATGGCGACACGCGGTTCTTGGAAAACAGCCCCAAATGATCGCCCCATGTTCTACGGAAGCGGGATATTTTTCAGGGACCGGGAAGCCGCCATTTTTAATTCCGTGTTGGCGATTTTCCAAGCCGAGATGATCAAATACCATTTATTCATAGTTTTTCCAGAAACAGGATGATGCTCAGAAGCCAGAAAACATTCATAAGAGTGATCTCGAATTCCGAGATGGCGACTCCGGTTTTAAAAGAAATAACCTAAAGTGGTATTTGGCCAATAATTCCAATACTTTCGGGAGAGGAACTCAAGACCCGAGCATCGCCCAGGGCGACCCCATACAAATACTGGCCAAGCAGAAAAATGTCTTCAAATCAATGAAAATACATGGTTTTTATATAATTTTCGGACGCTGAGCACGAATTTGATGTTATTTGTGCACGAAAATGCGTGTTTTTCTTCGCTTCCGATTGAAAACCAGTTGTTCCTTTTCGAGTACTTTGTGAGTCTCATGGAAACTGCTGGAATGCTTTGTCTGATTTGTCTGCAAAAATTCAGATTTTTGGAGTCCGGGTGCAGATTTTATTTTGATCCACAGATTTTTGCAATTTTTCCATAGTTTCTGCAGAGTTTTCTTATATTTACACAGATTTTTTCAAATTTATTTTTGCAGACTTTCGCCAGCACGAGCAAAATATTTTCGAATCACGGATAAATTTCATAATATCGGTATAAATAATCAAAATTGATATTCTATAGTTGTGTGCTCCCAGATGGTCTCGAGGTACGATGCTGGCCTAACAAGCCAGTCGTCGTAGGTTCGAGTCTCGGCTCGGGAGAGACTGTTAGTGTCAGTAGGATCGTAGCGCTAGCCCCGCAATTGTCCTGTACACTAAACAGTTGGCTGCGGAGTCTGTGTATAACAAACAGAAGGTCAAGTTCCGAATCGGAATGTAGCACCAAGGCTTTGCTTTGCTAGTTGTGTGAACGACTACCACTCACGATACTTGAGTAACCGATCGGACCTTTTTTTTACGCTTTCCCGATCTGAATTGTATCCAATTTTCGACTGTTCGAACATACCACTTACTTTCTTACTTCCCCGGTGAAACATCCCTCAGGATATCACCGCAATCGATCACAATCGATCACATTGTTACGCCAACGCACTCGGTCCATAGCAGCTTGTCTACAGTTTCTTGAGCGCTCTATATTTCTACAGATCTTGCTCCTTTTGGTCCAAACACCAAACTCGTTGCGTGCCTCTACGTCTTGTACTGGCCAATTCGAGACCAACATCATTTTTGCGGGATTGTTGTCCAGGTTTCCTACAACATGTCCCGCCCATTGAACCCTTCCAACTTTAGCGACTTTCTGGATACTAGGCTCGCCGTAGAGTTGCGCCAGCTCGTCGTTCATTCATACTCCACCTAAGATAGTCCTAAGCACACGTCGTTTGAAAACGGGCAGTGCCTCCAAGTCTCCCTCGAGCATTGTCCATGTCTTGTGCCCGTAGAGTACTACCGGTCTTATGAGCGTCTTGTACATGGTGCACTTGGTACGGGGGCGAAGTTTGCCAGACCTCAACGTCTTATGGAGTCCGTAGCAGGAACGACTCCCAGCTACAGCCATAGGCGTAGCCAGAGGGGGGCAGGGGGGCCGTTGCCCCCCCCCCCTAGTTGATGGCGTTGATGCAGAATTTTTTTTCCAATAACTCTTAAAGCACAAAACGACATCTTTAGCGCATAGAAACATCTGTGTAAAGTATCACCCAAATCAAAAATAATTGAATTGAATGCTTATTGCGTGGAATTTCACAGGTTTTTCAGTTGATTCACCAAGGACTTTTCAGCGGCAAAAGTACCGGGCAAATCCGCCTGCATCAACTAGCTTGGAGGATTGGAACCGAACTATGACAATTCCTCACCGTGATTCTCCTGTAACCTCACTGAAAACATGGTTCGGTGAAGATAAGGCACCTGCCCACGTATTGTCCTTGCTGCATCCCGCTAACGTAATACGCATGCCGTTGGAAGCAGTGATGGAAACGAAACGAATATGATGCAATCGTCGTTTATTCATCATGTGTGCACTTTACGAAGTGTACAAGCCGCGACTAAACTCGAATCCTCTCAACCCATAATGAAATGATGATAGGGTGCATAGGTTTCTGGGAGAAAACAAACACATGACTAGACTACATCAGCTCTGAGAAGCGATTCGATCGTTGCGTTTGTCTCTCCATAGACCGGTAGTTACGGGAAGAAAGGATAGCAACAGGAGAAAATCATGTCGCCTGAACAGCAGCAGAGGTGTGGTGCGGTGAGAGGGAATGTGTGGGGGAAGGAACTACTTCGGCAGCGGTTGAGTTTAAGCGAGAGTAGGAGAGCATACACTGTCATTTTCTTTTATTTTCTGACGAAAAATCATATTCATGAGTCAAAAGAATAAGGATATAACAAGTTCTGATCGCTCTCTGTAACAGAGACGAATAACTTCATATACCGAGTTGTGCACATTGAGAACCACGTGTTGTGGTGTACACTAATGAATAGAAATATATCGTAAAGAGGAAAGCAAAAAGGGTGCACCAGCACCGATACTTTGTTTTTCGCATACTGACGACGATGTCGACGCATCCTAGGCTTGTTTTATATGTATTCATTAATCGCTAGAGGTGATTTTTTTCCTTCGCTGGTTGGAAGAGTTCAAACGCAAAACCGAAGCTTTCGTAATTTTTTACAAAGTTGACAATTTTGTTGGAGAGGTGGAAGTCTGGTATCAACATTGTAGTAGCATGAGAGCAGACCGTAAGAACTTGGAAGAGCTGGACCTTATAGACCAGCTTGCTGAAGTCCATTCTTTTTTCCCTGCGACTGAGAAAGCAATTAAAATTGCACTTTGCTCTACCATGTGAAACATGCACGATTGAACGCTCGTTCAGCACATTACGTCGGGTGAAAACTTGGCTGAGGTCAACAATGGTTGAGCAGCGGTTGAGTGCTCTCTGCTTGCTGGGTGTTTATCGGCAGATGGTTAACAACAATCGTGAAAAATTTACTGGTTTAGCGCTGGAGCGATTTGCGGAGGATAAAAGGAAGATGGTTTCTAAATGACGACATTCTTATTGTTATCTTTCTACGGTACGTTTAGTGTAAATTAAATTAAGGAATAATCAAATTTTTCACTCTGATGACAAGGACAACTTTTCACTGGTTGCCTTAATGTAACATCTCCCCTCATAAAACAGCCAATACTCTTGGAATCTGGAAGGCAGCGAAATGAGCTGTCTAGGTCGATCAGGGGTTTCTGGCTCTTTATCGCCTAGCTGCTTTCTTTATTGTCTAGTAGCTGTTCAGCAGTATCGATGGGTTGTTCTTCAGCAATGAATTGTGGTGTAGCTTCTAATGATGGCGTAAAAAGTTTTTGAACTTCTTTATGGTCAGCTGGTGGATCTTTAGAAGCAGGAGCCTTCAGGATATCTGCATCGTTTGACTCGTCTTCTTCGAACAGGAACAGTATCCTTCTTTGTGACCAAAGCGGTTGCAGTCCTTGCAAGGGTGGTTGTTGAAAAAGCAGTCCTTCACAAAACGCAGTTGACCGCATTGTCAACATGGTGTCTTCGGTTCCTTACCTTCTTGCTTCGAAGAATTTCACTGATACGGTGAACTCTTCCTGTCCCTGAAGGCGGGAACTGTAGATTTCGAGCCGCTGCTTTGTTGCTCGATGATCGTGGTGTCTCCCTTTAAGCTGACAAGGCGTTGATACTCATCAATTAACGATTGGACATTCCCTAGCATGAAAAGTAGTCTTGCCCGGACATCCGCATGTTTTGTGGCTTTAAATCCGCTGACGAAAATGAGGCACTTGAAATGGTCCGGTGTTAGGTTCAGGAACTGAAAATCTTCACAGGCTCGATTGACGTTGCCGCCGTAGCTGATAATATCTCCAGATTCGCATTTCACTAACTGCAGACACATGAACCGCTTCCGAACGTTGACGTTTGATGTTCGAAGATTTTATTGAGAATCTTGACGGTATCTTCAAATTTCACGTCCTTGGGAAGCTGTGGCAGGATGTAGTTGAGATATCGGCTATGCGAATGGGTGTCCAGCTTCTGGAGAAGTAGACGTACCTTCGACGCATCATTCAGCTGGCCTGCATCGTTCTCGAAGCGGTCCTGGTAGCGGTTAAACCAGCGTCCGAACGTAACTCCGTTTTCTTCGTCGAACACAAACTTGGTAATGTTCGATGAGAGGGACTCTAAAATCTGCTCCGGGGTGTGATACTGAGGCTGCTGCTGGGCCGCCATCTGCTGTAAAAGTTGGGCCATCTTGAGAATCATATTTTTGAATTCCCGGTTGCGGCTGCTGATGAACTCTATCTTCTGCCATGTTCGTGGGTTCTTGAGATCCTCGTTGCCAAAATGATATGTCCAATGAACTTAAGAGTTTTTACTAAAGAACATCTATTTATATTCGAGGTTGGACAAAGAATAAGCAAATTTTCCACTCTGATGTCTAGGACAACTTTTCACTGGTTGCCTCGATGTAACAATCACTAAACACTAGTATTTTTTTTTCCAAAATACCTTTATTTTACTTTTAAAATTTTGAAGAGCTTGCCTCCCCCCCTCCCTATCTGAAATTCTGGCTACGCCGTTGGCTACAGCACGGCTGCGGATTTCTCTGCTACAGTTGTTGTCTGACGTTACCAATGATTCGAGGTACACAAATTCGTCAACCACCTCGAAATCATCTCCGTCGATCACTACGCTACTGCCTATGCGAACTCTATCGCGCTCGGTTTCAGATACTTGGTCTTTCACGTATTCACCTTCAACCCAACCTTTTTTGCTTCATGTTTCAGCTTGGCGTACCATGGGCGTAGCCAGAATTTCAAGTTCTTCAAAATTTTAGAAGTAAAAAAATGGTATTATGAAAGATAGAAATACTAGTGTTCAGTGATTGTTACATCAAGGCAGTCACTGAAAAGTTATCCTTGACAATAGAGTGGAACATTTGATTGTTCTTTGTCCAACCTTGAATATAAATAGATGTTCTTTAGTAAAAACTCTTAAGTTCATTTAAACCCTTGTACATATCATTTTAGCAACGAGGATCTCAAGAATCCACGAACATGGCAGAAGATAGAGTAGATCAGCAGCTGCAACCGGGACTTCAAGATATGATTTTCAAGATGGCCTAACTTTTACAGCAGATGGCGGCCCAGTAGCAGCAGCCTCAGTATCAAACCCCGGAGCAGATTTTGGAGTTCCTCTCATCGAACATTACCGAGGCACCGAGAAATAAAATCTTCGGGGATCAAACGTCAACGTTCCGGAGGCGGTTCATGTGTCTGCAGTAAGTGAAATGCGAATCTGAAGATATTATCAGCTACGACGGCAACGTCAATCAAGCCTGCGAAGATTTTTAGTTCCAGAACCTAACACCGGACCATTTCAAGTGCCTCATTTTCGTCAGCGGATTGAAAGCCACAAAATATGCGGATGTCAGGGCAAGACTACTTTCCATGCTAGAGAATGAAAAGCCTGAATCACCAACTACTCTCCAATCGTTAATTGATGAGTATTAACGCTTTGAGCATCGATCATCGAGCAACAAAGCAGCGGCTCGAAATTCACGCCGTCAGGGATAGGAAGAAACGGTGCACTCTTCCTATCCCTGTTCGGCGAAATTCTTCGAAACAAGAAGGTAAGAGACCGAAGACACCATATTGGCAATGCAGCCAAATGCATTTTGGGAAGGACTGCTTTTTCAACAACTATCTTTGCAAAAATGGCAACCGTATTGGCCACAAAGAAGGATACGGTTCCTGTTCGAAGAAAACGAATCAAACGATGCAGATATCCTTAAGGCTCCTGTTTTTAAACCTGGCCAACCTGAGCGGTGAGACCCCCGATAACGATTTTGACGCCATGTTTTGGGCTTTTGGGCTGCTATCGTATGCACGCTACAGCTGCGCGTGAAAGGCATCCTTATCGTCACCGTTACTTCCTAGGCTAGTTACTGATGCTAACGTTGAAAAAACGGCCTCTGATCCTCAACTTGCACATTCTGTTGTAGGCCACCACCCATTTTGCCCTGCCCATCGCAATGAAAGCTGTGCCTATCTCGTGTGTGTTTCCGCAGCTGGCAGATGATGTAACCATCTCTGTACGTATGTACCGATACTCCCTTCCAGCATACCTCCTACAGCGCTACAATGTCGAAGTTGTGGACCCTCAATAAGTCGGAAAGTATCCGGGTACTTCCCAAAAAATCAAGAGACTTGCAGTTTCATCGTTAGTCCGTTTTCATTATCTAGGTCTATGCCGATTGCTCCGGTCCGTTATTTGCTTCCTGTAAGCAAAGCAATGTCTTTTTTTCCTGTATGGACTTTCTCACTGCGACCAGAATTCGTAGATCTATTGTGAGATATGCCCGGGTGTCTGCTGTATCCCGCACTTCTATTATTAGCAATACCACTATTGAGAAGTGGCATGCTTATTATTATTGTTTATCAGTGCTTGTGTGTAATGTGATACTCTTCCTTTTAGACGCTTACTGTTCTACTGTACTGCCGGTACCCGGATAACTGTCCCATAATGAAAAACAACATGTTGAGAAAACGGCGATTTAATGTTATCCGTGAATTTTCGAACTTCCAACTATTTTAAGCAATTACATCCAGAACCAATGATCATAACAGTTTCATTGAACCACAAGATTAACGTTAAGAACAAAAAACCATAGGTGGAATTGGTTTTACGTTATATAACTTGCAAAAAAGACAGAACGGGACAAAATATGCGGGTACATTTCAAAAGTACTCGTATATTTTGTCCCATCACATATAAATTCAACCAGCAACCGACAGTATCATCGGCAACGTAGATTGTACTACAGAAAAACGACATAGTTCTAGTTAATTAAATGACATACTTCTATATGCCTAAAATAATATCCGATATACACTAATCTGGAGCAAGATTATATGTTCGCAGTTTGTACCACTATGCAGTGGGACTGTAATGCGGGTACTTTCAATATGGGACAATCAACTTGGTATTTTTCATTTTTTTTTCATACAAAAGTATAAATTTTAATTTTATTCCGGAAAATATGATAACAATTAAGTCGACTGTCGATGATAACTCAAAAAAGAACAAAATCAATATGGGACTGTTTTGCGGGTACCGGCAGTGTACCGACTGCTCGTTCCTCTTGCCAAATATCACCAATTATAATTCTCTGCAGAAGTTTCGTCGTGCGTCCTTCTTGGCAGATTCGAATCTAGGACCATTCGCCCCCTTAATCCTGGGCCAAACATGAAGACAGTGTGGAGATATTTTTTTTGCTCGTCACCTTCCAGCGAAACGTAAGCCCACTTTTCTTAAAAAAAATTAGAGATAATTTTCTTACGCCCCCCTTAGCATCGAAATCTTGGTGAACAGACGCTTGGGTTGGCGAAGCATCGAACATACCAGTGCAGTGGATGTAAAAATTTGGGAGCAAACTGAAATCAGCTGATTGCAACAGTCTCGTGGATTGCCTTATTGACATTCATCAGGCGATATTGACAGACAAACAGATAGGATAAGCGTGTCCCACCTCTCCGTACATAATATAACGTGATGGATTCCAGTTCAACACAGCTTACTTGTTAAAAAATTATCTCAAATGACGTAATGCAATGCTAAGATCAAATGACACGTCGAAGGAAAGGAAAAAGTCATACTTCTCGACAGTCGTTCTATCAATTGAAACAGTCATCAGTTTCGTTTGAAATGAGCCGATGAACACTTTAAGGGTAAAAAGCAAAGCTAAGCCTTGGTGCTACATTCCGTATCGGAACTCGATCTTCTGTTTATTATACACAGACTTCGCAGCCAACTGTTAAGCAGCGGACAGGACAATTGCGGAGCTAGGCGCTACGATCCTACTGACACTAACAGTCTCTCCAGAGTCGAGACTCGAACCTACGACGACTGGCTTGGTAAGCCAGCATCTTACCTGGAGACCAGCTGGTAGGTGAACACTTTACGGGTATGAAACCCGTATTCAAACTCATTTAACAGTGAATGACAGCAGCCGAAAAAAATGAAGTATAAATGAAACTGATCGAATCTAAATGAGTGCAGATCGTTTTATTGGTTATAGTTGACCAGAAGGAAGGCTCGAGTTTAAAACAATAGTACACGAGGATAAACTTTCTTTCTAGGAAGAACTTGAAAACATCATTAAGGCACATTTAAAAACCGTAGCCAAGAACACCTCAATGGATTCAGTGAACTGATTAAAAAAAATTCTTGGCTAAGTACGAACTAACGAACCAGTTGACTTACAATCTCCAAAAATTGTTACAGAACCTTGCGGCAATAGAATCGAGCTCCACAGATAGTGAGATAGAATTTTTTCTAACTCGGTTAACTTCTGCAGCAAAGAACGCTGATTTTAAGCCGAAAAGAGTATGTTCTTGAAGTAGTGTTTCAAGAAAAACTGCAAGCCAAACTAATGAATTTTGTGAAATTATTCGTAAATTGCACAACACTCGGAAACAGTTAATGCGTTCCCTGTGAAAATGCTATTTGATGTTTGCTGTGGTGAAGCAAACATAAAATAGAATTTTCATAGAGAACGCAATGAGTATTTCCGAGTTTTGTGCTTTCGAAAATTCGAAATGGTGACTCGAAGTCGGCCATTTATGGATGCAATGAGGTTTCACCTTAACGCCAAAATCATATCGGTGGAACTTTAAAAAATGTATTGCTCGTATAAAACAATAAACAATAACTTCGTACTTCATATGTTGTATATAAAATATATTCAGAATGGTCTTAAAAACTGAGTATTAATAATTGAATCGAATAAGTAGAATGGATGTTGGCGTGACAAAATTTTAACGTCGATTATCAGAAGATTGTCTTGATTTAATTGGCAGATCATTTAAACCATTTTATACACACCATCACTAAATTTGCATTTATATTTTGTCCGCTTATATAGTGAATTAGTGATCAGTGTTTTAAATTTATAGCGACACTAACGCCCAACAATACATTTGGTTCAGTAACAGCTTATTGAGTTTTTAAACCTTAATCCGCTTGATAAACAGTTCGATGAGCTTCGAATCAACAAAAATGTTTGTTGAGTAGTTCGCTAACCAGCTCAAAAATAACCGAAATGGCTTAACCAATAACTGCAAATAAGTGTCACTAGTGAATTAGCGGAATACTGCCCACTATTGAAGGCTTCTTCTCAATAGAACGTGACGATTATAAACTTCACACAACACGTGGATATTCAACAATGACAACAGTCTTGACACCAACATCCTCATCCGAAAAAGCACCAAGTCCATGAGAGGTGTATGCATCTAACTGTTACATTTGTTGTTGCTTTTTTAACCGATGAATTAAGGTTAGTTCCAATAGAACATCCATCCACTTGACACGATTCTTTCTTTTCAATTAATATCAGAAGTCTAAGTTATTTTACATTTTAATCAGAAATCACTAACCAACGTAGACCACATTGCACTAATTCAGGAACGAAGTACGCGTCCGAATCTTCTTCGCGGAAAAATCTATTCAACTGAAACACGAACTTAAGTATCCCGAGGCTTTTATATGACAAAACAGTAAGCTACTATTTCGGACGCCTGAAACTAGAACGGCAAAAATTCGACATTAAATTACGATTCCCCCCGCTTCTACGCTCAAGCACTGTCTGCTGCAGTGGTGAGTTACATTAAAAGCAGACCAAAATTTTCGAAAAGCCATACCCCGCAGCGCAGCCTCCCAAACTGAACCCATGCTTCTTTCATTGATCAATCTCAACTGCAGAGAGCAACGAAGCAGGATAAGAGCCGGGCAATATCTGTTAGTCATGACCCGAAATGTCGATAACCCATAAAATTCACAGGCGTTTTCATATTATTCGAGTTGTTTCGTTTAGGGCATAAACAAAATGCACTTTATCGATGACATTCATCCGAGCTAATTTGAAGCGGCTAGAGCTCAAGACGGTATCTCTCCTCCAAGGACTACCACTTCTCGTTCGGACTAGATCTGTCGCATCATAGCACAGCAGCTTCCAACATTTAGTCGTTTCCGAAAGATGTTAGGCGTTGTCTGGCCTTGCTAGACTAAAACGATAAGATCGATGGGTTCTCTGAGAAATAAATGTGACCTTTCGATTGAACTGATTTGGTTTCCTGTGAAGATCGCTAATTCGAAGCAAGTCGATTTTTCGTTCACCGTTTTCTGAACAAAAGAAATCTCAATATTAACCGATGATAATCCAAAAAAATATGTATATCTGAAATAGTAAAAACGACCTTTGACATTTATTCAAAAATTTATTGATTCTGAAATATTGCCACAATCTTCAGAAAATTTTGTAGACAGACACGTGACTTTGAAATGAAATATCGGATTGAAAAATACATTCAATAGTGATTATAGATCAGCAGCTTTTGAGTCGGCGGAGTCAGTTTGCCATACGGCTATCATATTTAGTGAAAAGCGCAGCAATAACAATTTGTTTAAAATGCTTTTGAAGGTTATATTTCTGTACGTTTTATGTTTATTGTTTAATATGATTGATTGATGATTGTCTCTTAATTATTTTTTAATTTGTACACATGTTTCATAGCAAAATATAAAGAGGTATGAAAGGGTTGGTTTTCTTGTAACTAAAACTTACGTTTTCGAATATTCCAATTAAAAATTATTCAAACAAAACCTCATTCATTCGCCACAACTCGGCCTTGCACCGTTTTTTCAAAGTAACCGAAAATTACTGGCAGCTATTTTGCAATTAAAATGTATTTTAAAATTCGTAGCAGAGGGGTATTTGTTAACCTTTAAGCTAATAAAAATATATCATTTCCGGGAGGCGTCGCAAAATTTGGTTCGTTTCGTGTTTTCTCCGTTCGAATCGTCGTTCAGCGATATCGAACTTGAATTAGACTTCCTAAAATGATTTGGCTTTCAGAGGCGTTCCCTAGTAGAGTTAAATTTGATTTGAGCTCTGATTTTTTAAAGCTCAGTCTTAAAATTGAAATTTTTTACTTGGACATTAGGAGCGCTTTCAGCGTTTGTGCGTCTAAGGCGTTAGATGCGTTTTTAAAGTTTTTAGAATTTTTTTTTTATTTCAAGCCTACTTATGTTTTAGGATTACAGCCCTGTTTCGATATTATCAACATTCGTTCTTATTTCTACTAGCCAAATTCATGCTCGAAGTTCTCACGCGTTTTACTTCGATATTATCGCGCTTTTCCAACAGATCTCTTAATCAAGAAGAATTGAGTTTGAAAACATTATTCTCATTTTTGCCTTGTGTCCTTATAGCATGTGCATAGTTTTATAAACTTAGTTTAATTGCTCATTTTTCTGGATAGGGTAATGTGACTAGACATCCCGCATTCTAGCAAAATATCTCGCATAGAAATACGTCCCTCAAACCAACCATGTAGGTACATATTTGACAAGCTGGTGAAATATTTCCGTTGCTCACAATCAAGATATTACGATTAATTTCGCTAGCGTGATGTACGTTTTTCACTTGCCAAATTCTTGACTTCGCTTGGAACTGTAAGGCAAAGTAAAACCTTGGTTCTACATTCCGATTCGAAAATCGAACTTCTGTAAATATACATAGGCTTCGCAGCCAACTGTTTTCGATCCTATTGACACTAGCAGTCTCTTCCGAACCGGGGCTCGAACCTACGATGACTGACTAAATAGGCCAGCATTGGATAGAGCAAAATATTGACTGTATCAATTTATTTTTGTTATAATTTTGTGGAAGAATGAATCGTAAAAAGCGAATTTCATTTACTTTGTAGCAGAAATTACGTATTGTTCGAGCATTTGAGAAAAAAAATCTTTTAAAACTTCAAATTGCACGACAGTTTGTTGTTCATAGAACATTTAAATATAATAAAATCTAGAGATTCCACAGTTCACATAAACAAGCATTAGACTACAGACAAACAGACGGACCGCTCCATACGGAATACTAAAAAATTCTATAAACTGTCAGCACTTCTTGCAACCAAACCCTTTTCCTGCTGCTCTGCAAGCACTGCGTGCGTCAACTGGGTTCAAAAGGAAAAAGCAAATCAGATCCACCCGCGTCTCGAGCGGCCATATTGCGCATAACTAAAACTCATTTGAATTGCCCGTTATTTTGACGCACGAAAAGATATTTTGTGGTACGTCTGTTTGCCTGTGATCAGGCTCTCTCAACTATGCTAATGAATGGGCAGAACAAAAATAAAAACAGAAGGTGTGACTTAGACTTTGAGAAATTTTTCCTCATCCATGCCCGTTATCTCCGATGTCTCCGGCATGCTGTTTCCGCCAACAGCATTACTAGGAAGGTTATTTCCCCAAAGATCAATATCGAACCACCCTCTAGGGTAACGGGGGTATTTTGGCCAGCTTTGGGAAGTGTTCTCACAGTTCATTAAAAACAAACACAACTTTACAACATAAATACCTACTCTATTATACCATTGTTAAAAGCAAAGTGTCTATATTAATATACACCGTTAAACAATGCAATATATTGAAAAATATCCTAGAAATATCAAAATTTCTACGAAGTACTAAAAACATATTTTGGTCCACCAAATTTTTAATTTGGCCCACCTTTATATCTACAGACGTGTATGGAAATAGTTCGGACTAATTATATTTAAGCTCATCATCGGTATTTTTAGAGCAAAAATAGTGGGTTTGAGGAGAAAATCCTTCTGCTGTGAATTTTTGTAAACTTTAGGCATCTAAAAATGAAATGATTTGGCTTATAGCGGTTTAACAGGCATTCTCATCCAATTTCATATCGTTAAATGTGATAAATTGCGTAGTAATTATCTGTAAATTGTCACAAGCTGCTTATTTGTTCACGTGCAACGGTCGAACGGTAATCGAAGAGATGGTAAAACTTGGCATGGCCAAAATATGTTGGCTTCAGAAAGAGGCAAACATATTTCGGCCATGCATTCAACCACTTTTTCAACTTTTTACAACATGTTAGAGTATACAAACTGTTTCTTTGATATTTTATTGATGCTACTACAACAACGAAATGTTTTAAAAGCATACATATTTGTTACAATAGCTTCCGGACGTTGACTTATATATTACCACTTCCTCTTGACTTTGGGTTGATTCAGCCATGACTTTGAATATGTATGAACTACTTCCAAAATAACACTACCTAGTGCCAGTTTTTTGCCGAAGATTATAGTGTAGTATGATTCTTAGGTGTGTTATACAATGTTGCATGCATAGGTTTCTAATATTCATTGAATTTATCAGAAAAAATGCGTAAAATGTTACCGGGTGGGCCAAAATATGCATGTGGGCCAAAATACCCCCGTTACCCTACTATTGCGTCCCGTTACTAGCATACTTCGATCAACCACACACACTGCCTTGTGGGAGTTATTTTTGTAACTGAGAGAGCGTGTCTCCTCACACGCTGGGCATATCGACTTACCATATCTATCGCTTGTGAGCAGCGTTGCCAGCTATCAATATTAATGTAGATTATCCAGATTTTTGAACATGTATCCAGATAGGTAGATTTTATGCATTTTAACATGCACTATTCGGACTATTATGCCCGTAACTAGTTCTGTGGAACGGTAGGCTAATGGTGGGAGAACTTCGGTGAGTTCACGGGGGACATAAAAATTCGTATGCTGCAGCTTAATTTGATGGGGCTCTTTTCAGTTGTCAAAATTTCAATAAAGGAGCATGTCATATAAAATTCTAAGTAGAAGAAACGTTATAGAAAAGTATCCGCGGGGTTTTTTTTCGGCCTCGCAGTCTGACGCATTTTGCAGTGTAGATATTTTCAAGTGCTTTTCGAGCTGTTTCAATCGAAAACCTGATTGCTAGTAGGCTTTTGTGTAAGGATTCTACATTCCGAAAGCTTTCAGAACGTATTACAGGGGACGTTGTGCTAAAGACGCTTTGGGAGAAAGCAAACAATTCAGATAGGTACTTCAGTAGCCGTTTTGTGTTTTTACTCTCATATTGTAAACTGGACGGCACACAGTGGAACACTTAGAACATCAAACCTATCATAATTATTTAAAAAAAATGTTTGCACTGAAAAAGTATCATATTGTGATAATAAAAACAAATGATTGGATTTGGATAATTTTTTGCATGGAGTAACCCACCTTAAAGTGATGGCTGACATTTCTTATAATGATATTTAAATTCAGTCATAGTCGGGTCAAAATTCATCCAAATACTTGAATTTATCATGAAATGACTTTTCAGTACACATTTCAGTCGTTTGACAATGTTTCATTTGGGTAACCAAGGCTACAACTATCCAAGAAGCGACAAAATAAGAATTTCTTGATTATTTTCACATAGCGATAAAACACGAGACCGGAAGCATCCGAAAGGTTTTTCTTCACCATTATAACCAAAAATATTAGCACTTTCACGTAATATAAGCCGTTCAACCGGATTTTGCCGGAAACATAACTTATCCCATTTTGAGGTAACTTATAAAAACAAATATTTTGGGTTTTATTATTTTGATTTTGACAAACACCTGGGTATTTGTAGAGACTAGCATACATGCTAAGTACACATTTCTGTTCGATTAACATTCTTTAACAATCTCCATCGTTGTTTAATTTGAAAATCACTTGTTTATCTTCGGAACGTTATATTTTAGCTCACGGTATCAAAGCGTCATTATCATGCACAAAAACTGTTGAATTGCGTACGGTTCAAACCTCTCGTTAGGACCGAAAACATAACTTTTGGATGTTGATGAGCTGTCAAGTGATCAAGCATACATCACACTTCAAAATGAAACACTACAATACAAAGTTGATTTACTTTGAATTTTTCACTTATGATCAGGTTTAAAACGTATTTACTCCTATGTGCGGCATCCCGGGCCTGATCGCCTGATATCAGGTGACATGCGGTGTAGTGTGAACGGAGTATAAGTGACTTGCTAGGAAAAAAATTGAAGGTTTAATATTCTCTCAAGAAGTTTGGCCCTAAAACTAAATGCAAAGTTGTATTTAAAATTGCATACACGCTAACTGTTAAAACTTGTTTGCACCGCATAGTGTTTGTTCCATTCCTGTTCAGTTATTTCGTATTTCATTTGCAAATTCTGGCAGCACATCAACTCGTCGATTGCACAAAATTTTATAAACATATTATGATCGGCGATGAAATCGGCGATAAACATTCGATCATTATCAGCGTGTGAGTCAACTGCGTCTCTCAGTCGGTTCTAACATTTATCGTAGGATATGCCAGTTCGAGTGAATCAATTCGGAGATTCGCTGAGATAATTCATTCTCTCTCAGAGATGGAATTTCCAATAGCTCTGCAAACCGATGATTCAATTTTCGCTGATAGAATCGAATTGTCAAAACAAAAGAGAAGAATCGCGAGACGATAATTATCGGAAAAGAGAAATGATTGCGATCGCTTGAACAATTATTCCCCTTTCTTTCTGAGTCGCGAGTGTTGACAGTAAAAAAGGTTTTTCATCGTTGAACAAAATGTTGCTTGCTGTTGTCATTGTCAAATCAATGTTCCTTTGTTCGTCGGTTTTATTTGCATCGAAGGTTTGTTTACTGATGTATGTTGGCCGATTTCGAAGTTTTTTTTAAACAAGCAAAAATCTGCACACATTTCGGAAAAAAATCCACAAATATAAATAGATTCGAAAAAAGTTTGCAAGCTATGCAAAAAGTAACAACAAATATTTGCCATTTGAAAAAAAAACAAAATTGATTACGAACTCTGAAAATCTGCATTTCACAGACAATTCAGTAAATCTGGTATCCCTGTTTTGAGCTGCCTTTTAGTTGGTCTAACGCTTGCAGTTTTTTCCCTCTCTGAGTTTTTGGTTTGCGATACAATTTTACGATTATCGGGACACTCTCACTCACAAGGTGATTCAAACCAAAGATTATCATTTCACAGCTCGATCGGAGCGGGAGACGATTATGAATTGCCGATTGGAGCAAATGAACCAATCGAAACAACGTATTAACGAGCGAAGGTAATCTCGCATACAGTTAACAGGCTATGAAGTTCACGGAAAGGATAATTGAAAATAACACAAAGCAACATCAACAGTATCAAAAACTGCATCCGGATAATCAACGTTGCTTCCACCGGTCATGTTCCAATGTCACGACTAAGCTGCGCCCCACGGTGGATCACGAACCGTATGTCAGTGTTCACTAATCGCATTTTGGAGACTTAAGTAACCCTTCATATGCATTGAGTCAGTTTGAAGAGAACTCCTCTATTGTTCTTCTCCTGACTCATTTTAAAATAATAATAAAAATGAGAAAAAATTGGTAAGACTTTGGTATTCGACGAATAATAATCTAAAACTAAAATAATAATCTGAATAATCAAAATTAGTAACAGTTAAAGGGTTCTAGTGACTGAAACAGAATCCTGCGCACAACTCTTAGACAAGTGCAGAAAGCAACTTACTTTTCGAGAAAATTGTTTAGTTATTATTTGATTTGTACGAAATTATCCAAATCCATTTAAACCATTTTTGAATTTTAAAGGATGTTACAAGGAGGTTTCTTACAGCAAAACTGTTATTTAAAATGTACATAAATCAGACCATTATCAACATTCATACATATTCATATATCCATGGCACAAAACCACCATCGGTATTGCTTGCATTGACAAATTTATTTTCCCCGTTCGATCATTAGAATAGTAAGTATGCAAATTTTCACATTTTAAAACGATCACTGTCGATTGATGAATGATGTTCCTTTTTTTCCCTTTTTGCGCGGTCAATGCTTGGCGAGTGCACCGCTCAGCGGTGCCCTTTTAGGAGCCCACGGAGGGCTGACACTCAATATATTCCTATCTTACGGTGGTCTAGTTTTATTTCAAAATAGCAGCCCAAGGGATGAAAAGGTTGAAAAATGTAGTGAAGGTAGCCGTGCTCAATTAGCGCTCATGTTGCCAAAGCCGTAATAATATAGGACACACACACACCTTCCTCCGGTTTTCCCCGGTTCGGACTCCTATCGTAAGCTAAACCGTTGACTCTGGCTCTGGAACCTGCGAGGGAGGGTTCCGCTCCGGAGCCGCTGATTTATGACCACTTTCTCCGCCGGCTGCAGGGCAGAATCTTGACCGGCCGATACGCCAAGATGCGGTCAAGTGTGCGAAAACTTGCTCTGCTTAACCCGGACCTGGGCTGAATCTGGACGCGAGCTGCATTACGACACGGTTGGGAATGGTCTCGATCACCCCGTCTCGGCACACTCACTGTTTAAAGCGAGGGTTTGCCGCCACACGCAGCCGGCATGCTGATTCCGTTCAAAGGTCAGTTGATATTTATGAGCTGGCAGGCTTCCGAAGAATGGACCTATCGAAACTTTCTAATAATGATTTAGTTTGGTAGTAAAAATGTCTTATGAAATAAGACTGTTGATGTTGAAAAAGACTGATGGAAATATTCACCCAAGATAGAATTGAGAAAAAAAATACCTTGAAACCGCTGTATAAGAAGCATCCTATAGCGAACTATCACGTCAGCGTTCAATCAATCAGATATTCAACCGACGGTGAAAATCGCTCGTTTCTAGTTAGACCCAGTTCACGGAACAACCGCATGGCATTGGCTATAAAACGTCAAATTGGTCTGCATCATCAATTCACGGCAGTCACTTGGAGTGTCCGGAGGAAAAGGTTTCGCGCAACAGACACATTTAGCTTTTATTGCAATTGCACTTCTGCACGATATCTTTGTGCGAAAATCTTATGGAAATCGGTTGCTTGCTGTCGCGGTGGTCCCGCTCCATTGTTCCCCCTAGCGGTAAATCTAGCAACTAGTAGCACCCAGGCCGTGTCCATAGGAGAAATATGAAACGTCACATTCGTTTATCTAAGCAATTTATAATCATTTCATGCGCTGTTGTTAGACACCAACTGATTGAATCCGTATTGAGTTCCATTTTAACACTGCTTCGGCGTTAGAATCATAATTTCTTCTCTGATAAAAAATTTAAAATTATTAAACGGTTAACAGCGTCATAAACAAAAAAAACTTGCAATAACAAACAAACAAATAAAACCAGCAAAATATTGCTGCATCGAATCAGGCGAATGTTGACCTGCCGCTAACCATTGCGAACTTGTTCGCATAATTATAGGCATGCCGCGGCTTATTCACAGATGATCATCGCTATTCAGTTTTCTTCCCCTCCGTGAATGTGGCGGTGATTGTCGATCGGTTGGTTGGCTTAGCGTTATTTCGATTTTCTATTTCTTCGAGCCAAGCGGCCTGGGGTCTCACTCTGGTTAACATGAAAAGTACATTATCATCGTCGTCATTTGCATCATTAGTATGATCCGTCCTCGTTGTTGTCGCCGTTGGTGTCAGCGTTAAGCTGGTTTTAGGGCGCGAATGTTCGCCTCTGCTATCGCGATTTGTGTCACCGTATTGTTCGAGCATCGATCAACTTCTTCTGGTGGTGGCCACTTCTGGTGTTCCGCGGATTGAGCGCTCACCGGAATCATTGAATGACGATTGAATGGAAACAGTAAATGACTCATATTCGCTTGCGTACCGTTGTTGCACCACCGATTATCCATAATTAATCCAAAATCATGAACTCATGACGTTGACATTTGGTTGTAGTTCGCAGCACGTGTAGTTACGTAAGCAAGCGAATTTACCAACTCGGTAGTTTTTAGGTTAATGCTGCGTGCATGACTTCGACACAAATGCATGATATTTCATTATGAGATCCAAATTATAACTGCTCTCCGTTCTCTAGGTATATATGAAACGCAAATTATTTATTACGTTTTCACCCGGTTAGATAACTGTGATATTTTCAAGTATACCGGTAAGAGAAAGATCATGGTTTTATGGGTTTTCCACAGCTGTGCTACAGTTGAGAATATCGCAGCGATTAATGGTACAGTAGTTAAAGCGAAATGTCTATGATTTCCAAAAATACTCTCACCTGAAAAGGGAAAAAGCTAGACTGCTTTCCAACTAATATTATTCAAATCAAATTGAACATCGTTGGACTATTTTGATTGAAACATTTCGACCAACAATTAATAAAAAAATTCAAACAACAATTTTTTTAAAAAAATTCATTGGTATATAATTTATTATTTGATAAACTTGGAAAACGTCGTCTTCAGCTGATTTTCGCCATTTGATGATATCTTTTTCGTTTTTGTCACATTTTTTTATTTGGTGTTCTCCAGTTATTTTTGTACACCAAAGAACTGATTTCAAAAAATCTTGAAGCTTACAAATAAAATCCTTCACTTCTCTCTGAACGGTTTGTTGTTGAGTAAGAGAACATTAAAACAAATTCCGAAATTTTAGTTGTCACCCGTTCCATTTAGAGTTTGTGCCACTTTAATGACGATGCATTGCCCACGATTGATCAGCTGAAAATGCAGAAAAAACCTTCAAATTCGGGCACTATGAGTAGCATTTCATTTGCTATGAGTAACAATATAACAATAACAGTAACAGTAACAATAACGGTTTCTAGAACATAAAGTGAAAAGCATATACAATTTCACACATGCTTCGAATATAAACATGTATGCAAATTAACAATATATTCATTTACATTGCATTAAAATATAATGCCACACGGAATATTACATGGTTTCCAATGCTCCATTTATGTGCATTTAAAGTAATGTAATTTTTTTACTGTGCTGGTAATCTATTTTTACAGGTAAATAGTTGATCTACTGGGCAAGTAACGTCAAATTTCGTCGCACTGAATGGAATTGTCGAGCCTTTATTAGATAATTCATTATTCAAAAGCATCAGATGGATGAAATTTCGGAAATTATATGAAATATCTGGTGCACTGATAATTTACTACAAATAATATGATTCGTCCTGAGCATCCCAGCTGGTTGTCGTAGGTTCGATTCTCGGCTCGGGAGCGATTGTTAGTGTCAGTAGGATCGTTGCGCTAGCCCAGCAATTGTCCCGTACACTTAACAGTTGACTGCGAAGCCTGTGTATAATAAACAGAAGGTCGAGATCCAAACCGGCATGTTGCACTAGCAATACTCAGAGGGAGAGATATGCGAAGAGAATGTTGTGAGCCAAACGAACATGTCAAAATCTGAGCCAAACGAACAAGAAAGGTAACACATTCAAAGGTGTTGCAATCAAGTACAATAAAGGATATACCGTCATCCGGGGTGAGATTGTGCCAAAAAATGATACTTTTTTGTTCTCAAGCTTGCAACGCACACATTTAAGCAAAGAATTCGATCCAAAATACACCAATGCATTCTAGAATGTTTTGTTAACAACTACAACAAATATGGTTAAGTTACAAGAAACTATAATTTTGCTAAAAATACATTAACTTTGACTCAATCTCACCCCCGTGGCTTAATCTCACCCCGGCAGACGGTATTTATTAGGGTGGGGAATCGTTATATGGAAAAAACGAAATTTGATAGCACAAAGCCAGAACCAAGTTTTTTTTTGTTCTGTTTAGGGCCCCAAACAATCCTGAATTTATTGCAAGTCGATTGGTTTTATCTCCACTTGGCGCATTGCATTTTAAATTCATATGGACATTTGTATGGAAAAACCAACTTTTTTGCATTTTCCATTCTAAAGAGCTCAAAATGGCTCAAACCATATGTTACATGACTTCGAACGATAGGTTTTTTGATACCTAACAACTTGGCCGAAGACACTTAAGAGCTAGGATGAGCCAAAAAAATACTAGAGCTGTTCAAAGTTGAGTATGTCGAAATTTATGTTGCAAACCATTTTTTCTGCCAACACTGCCAGTGTACCGGCGTCAGTCAGATTTCCATCAGAAGTTACCTCTGAAACACGTTGTAGATTCTATCTACGCCTAGAATATTGACCTAAATTTGTTTACTTGATCCAGCTGAGTGTAGAAACTCGTTACGACAAGTTACTTCTGATGGGAATCCTACTGACGCCGGTACATTGGTAATGTTGGCAGAAAAGAAGATTTTCTGCATTTAAACCGACATACTCAACTTTGAACAGCTATAGCTCTTCTTAGGGACATCCTAGCCCTTTTGTGTCTTCTACAAAGTTGTTCGGCATCTAAAATACTATACTTTAACATAATGTAGTGCATTATTAGAGCGTTATTGAGCTCTCTAGAAAGGTAAAAGCAAAAAAGTAGATTTTCCCATATAAATTTTCATACAAATTTGAAATGCAATGCGCCAAGCGGAGACAAGACCAATCGACTTCAGGTAAGTTAAGGGTTGTGTGGAGCCCCAAAAGGAACCAAAAAAACTTGGTTCTGGAAAATCGATCATTTTTCCCCACCCTAATATTTATTTTCACACGTTTTCCATATTTTATTGCTAAACAATGAATTGAGAATGCTCCAGAATGGGTTTATCACAGTGATTTTCAACTAGTGGTTCACAAACCTTTTGTATGGTCAACAAAATAATGATCAATTATGCTGAGAGTATATAAAATTGAACACAAACATAAAATTTAACACCTTCTCGGTTTTTGTGATGCATTTTATTATTCCCCATGATTTCCACCGTCACCATCAGTTATATAAAAATATTGATATCAATGAAAGATTTTGCATTGCAGCTAGAGTGAAATATTATAGCATAAATTCGTGCGCATATGTAAAAGGAAATCATCCATGGCATCCCTTTCAATTTACGTTTCCAAGAATTTCATTCTAGTGATTGAAATTAAGCATTAAAATGCTTTTCATTCTGAGTACGGCTTTATATCATGCCAACGTATCATCAAAATATAATTCTAAACTACATAACGCTTCTCTATCTAATTCAATGTAAATATTTCTATCCGGTTAGTGTATATTTTCCATCTAAGAAGAAAACTTATTTTTCTGTGTAAACTGCGCGAGCAGAGTAGGATAATCAGTTCCAAAACGATGCACAATCGTTATGGGCTAAACAAATCAAGCAATAATATTACATTTATGTGCGAGAAAATTGGTTCAGTGTAGTCTGCTTTTTTTACAGTTGGTGCCCATAGAGTTTTCCAAGTAAGATCTCAGGAACATTAGCATTATAGCAATCTAAAATAGTGTGCGTAGAATTCATCTCTGTTTATGTATTTTTTGTTCGAGATCTTACAGCTAACAAAAAAAACTATCTCACTAACACTCATGCATCACACCAATACAGAATCAAATGGAGAACGCTATAACAAAGTTCAAAATAGAGATAGGGCTACTATATCATGATTCTCAAAGCAGTTTTCAAGAATCGCGACAAATCGACCCTAGTTCTTTTGTGCAACGATGATATGCCTTACACCAAAGAAGAGATAACAAGATACTCAAGTGTCAGATCTTCTCGTATACCTTGCGAACTTCAAGTAATGTGGCACCCCCCAGAAACATCAATGGTGTGTGTGTGTGTGTGTGTGTGTGTGTGTGTAATGTGCATGTGCAACTATCAAATACGAGCTCGACAATACAACTACAAAAATGTCTTGTCAAACGTGCCAAACCGATAATACGCATATGGACTCAGTTGATGTTTCTCGGACGCGTTGAGGGCGTTTCGAGATTGTTAACACTCGTCTTAGCTTAAACACAACATTAGAGTAAACAGGGTAAGACCGCCCACCATAGTTTTACTACCAAGTTATATAATAATTGAAAAATTTCTTTAACGTGTCTATTACAGTATAATTAAATAGCATTTAGCACATTTTTCTGTTTTGATAATGCGCGAACGGTCCCAGAAATAATCAAAAACAACCTTTCAGCTGGCAACCAGTCAATGCGCTATTGTTTTGCGACAACGGGACTTAAGGTTTTTCTGTCTAATAATATATTGTTTTGTTCGTGAATATACGTTTAACCGCTTGTCTGAATCTGTAAATATCGAAGGCCGTGAGTAATCTTGTAATTTTGACTACTTTTTCGGTGCAATCTATTTTTATCAAAACACATGTTTTTCCTATCTAACTCCATTGAGTCTTACTACCATTCGTCCATGAGCCCGTTGTGTTGATTTTGACAACAGATCAAAATTGGGGCGAGACCCGTGTGATTGGAAGCGGATGTGCACAAAACTTATTAAGGTGGTTTAAGGTTACAAAAATGCAAGTTATCTCTTACCTCAAATTTAAAATGCAATACGATAAGCGGAGTCACCAGTAATTGACTTCCGATAAGTTTTCTAAGGATTCTTGAGGGCTCAAATGGAAGCAATACAATTTCGTTCTGGATCTATGCTTTCAAGTTTTAACATTTCCATCTGACGATGAACCGCTTTGATACTCTTTGCCAAGCAACGACATCTAGTTCTGGTGTGAATGAGAA